>NC_059331.1:1066416-1383916 GCF_018350155.1 Leopardus geoffroyi | reverse complement strand
AGGGGGGTGGCCAGAGGAGTTACACCTGTGAAAAAGTAGCCATCATGCGCTTTTTATATGTCTATCAATAAGCTTTTTTATTTTTTAATTTTTTTTTTTTTATTGAGAGAGAGAGACTGAGCACCAGCGGGGGAGGGGCCGAGAGAGAGGGGGAGACACAGAATCCGAAGCAGGCTCCAGGCTCTGAGCTGTCAGCACAGAGCCCGACGCGGGGCTCGAACATACGAACCGTGAGATCATGACCTGAGCCGAAGTCGGACGCTCAACCAACGGAGCCACCCAGGCGCCCCAATAAAAAGCTGTTTAAAAACAGATTCTCCTGGTTGCTATGCTAGCACACTGGAAGATTGGGGCGGGAGTGGGGGGGTGGGGCAAAAGAAGAACGAATAAGAGGAGTGAGGAGGCCAGAGGGTCACCCAGGCGACAGGAAAGTTGGGCTCAGACAGGGACAAACCTCCCATGGATCACGCAGCCTGCCTGGACTCCAGCTTCGTGAGCTGAGGACACCTGCCAGCCCTGGAGACGGGTTAGGGTCCCCAGCCTGAGAAGCCCAAAGCCCAGATGCACCCCTTGTCCTCCCAAGGAGGGCCAGTCACCCTGGGCTCCAGGGCCCTCAGGCTATATTCAGCCTCCTTCCCAGAGGGCACGTCTCAGGAAACACCCTCCCTCCCTTTCTGCCTCCCACTCCCTCCATCCCCTCCTTTCTGCCCAGAGACCCCCAGGGACCTCTCACACCCTGTCCAGCAGCCAACCAGGGAGTGCCTACTCACAGCTGCTTCCATCCACCCCTCCCCTGCCCACCCCCCACCGGCTGAGGGATGTCAAGGCAAGCCCTGAAGGAGTGTGACCTTGGCCCAGGGCCATCAGCAAGTGCTGTTTCCCTGGCTTGGAATCTTCCTAAGACTCCTGCCTCTGCCATCAGTCTTGTTCTCTGCTCGCTTCCTCCAGAACGTTCCTGGGCTCCGCAGCCAAGGTGGGGTCCCAGACTATGCTTTATACCTGCCTTACGCCCACAGAATTCCAATCCCGCCCCTCCCTTCCCTGCAGGGTGACCTTGGGTGCGTCTCTCAACCTCTGTGGGTCTCCTCGTTTGAGCAGCCGATGCCAGCAGTCCGTGCCTCGGGGTGTTCGAGAGGGTTGAGTCAGTTACCATAGAAAATGCTAGAACAGTGCCTGGCACACGATTTGCCATCAGCACTGCTGTCGGTACCGTGACGGTGGTTTGTAGGGTGACCCACTATCCCGTTTGCCCAGTCTTGGCTCCGGAAATCGGGGGGACCCCTCTGTTCTGGGAAAACAGGGATGGTTTGTCATTCCATCTAGGACTTACCTTCCACTCCCACGCAGCCAGAAGGGAAAACTTCCCCCCACTTCCCCTCCTTGCCCGTAACCCTTCATTCATCTACTCGTCTCTTTGCTCATCTACTTTATTCACCGAGTGTTTCTTAAGCACCTACCACGTGGTGACACCTCTTCCAGGCGCTGGGAACAGAGCAGCCACGACGGGACAGTGGATGGAAATCCCTGTCCTCAGAGAGCTTACGTTCCAGAAAGGACGGCAAACGATAAGTTGCTAAGATGTAATTTATGATACGGGAACGACGTCTCAGAGACCACTCAAGTAAAAGGACAGGGAGAGGGGGGGCGGCTTCAAACGCAGGCCCGCGCGGCCGCCTCAACACCACCGTTCTGCCCCGGAGGGATCCTGCCCCCAGGGGACACTGGGCCAGGTCTGGGGACATCTGTGGTTGTCACGACTGGGAGTGACGCCGCTCAGCCCCCCACAGCGTCCAGGTCACCCCTACAGAGAACGACCCAGGCCCAACATCAGCAGCGCCGAGGGGCAGAGACCCTGCTCCAACATTACTCTGGCCCATTGGTTCCCCCAGAGTCCTGCAAGGGCGGGGACTCTATCCTGGCCAAGGTACACCCTCAGAGGTGACCTGGAGTGAGGCAGCCAGGCAGGGTTGACCCAAGCCTCGGGGATGAAGTGATAAGTGTGTGTGCCCATCCACCTGGCACTCAGAGCTGGGGAGGTGGCACCCCCACACGTGATGGCCTCTTTCGCCCACCTTGTGCAGCTAGCCCTTTCCAGAGTCACCTCTTCTGGCCGCTGGAGTCGAGGCAGGTCGATGCTTTGAGAAGTGCAGAGAAGAGTGGGGGGGGGGGGCGGGGGGAGACAGGAAGAGCCGGTGCCTCTGACACCAGCTGCTACAGTGGGAGCCCCACCACCACAGAGACTGTGGGGTGCGCAAACACGTCCCTTGGGATCAGCGTCCCTGGGGGGCGAAGGGGATGTCATCGGTGGAAGGGGGGCTGTGAGTTCCCCGGCACTTCCGGCCTGCCACAGTCCTGGACAGTCCTCACGCACGAGGTGCAGATTCTGGCTGCCGGAGTCTCGACACCGAGGTCATGTCCAACAGAAAAGGTCAGGGTGGCAGCAGGGGCAAATCCGGTCCCCAAGTGACCTGACTCATCCTGTCCTATGGTTCTAAATTCTCCCGGAGCCTTCAGACTTCCACCCACGATTTTAGTCTTGAGCTCTAGAGTAAACCACCGGCGGACGACCCACACCTTCTCGGGGGGCTGGTGGGCAACTCCTGCCATTGATTGTAAGATGCACCCAGATCTCAAAAATTGTGAACACGGAAGGAGACGGGGACATGTTCACATCAAAGACATACATTATTACCTTTGTTAAATACACGCCTAATTTTAGAAGAGTTAAGATTGACAAAAAAGTTGCAAAGTTGCTACAGGATATTCCTACGCCCTGGCATCCTGTCCCCCCTCCGCCCCCCCCCCCATTTTCACATGTTACATTAGTAAGATGTACTTGTAGCAGCCGAGGAACCCATATCGACACATTATTACTAACTAAAGTCCAATTTTTATTTGAATTTCCTTAGTTTTTCCCTAACATCTTTTTCTGCCCCTGTGTCCTCTGGGCTGTGAAGGTTTTGGTACCTCGAAAGTTTTCAGGAGGACTAGTCAGGCGTTTTGTCCCTCAATTGTTTGTTTGTCTGATGTTTGCTGTCTTTCTTTCTTTTTTTTTTTAAGTTTACCTGTTTTTGAGAGACTGAGAGAGAGAGTGAGCAGGGGAGGGGCAGAGAGAGAGAGAGAGGGAGAGAGGGAACCCCAAGCAGGCTCTGCGCGGACTCAGAGCTTGAACCCAGGAACCGTGAGATCATGACCTGAGCAGAAATCGAGAGTCTGACGCTTAACCGACTTGAGCCGCCCAGGTGCCCCATTTTTCTTCTAGTTGGTGTGGGGTTATGGGGTTTGGGGGAGGAAGACCCAAACAGAGATAGAAGGCTATTCTCATCAGATGACATCTCAGCGGGTAGATACCTATGACCCAGATGTTGACATTGGCCGCCTGGCTACTATTATCTCTTTTTTTTTTTTTTTTAATTTTTTTTCCAACGTTTATTTATTTTTGGGACAGAGAGAGACAGAGCATGAACAGGGGAGGGGCAGAGAGAGAGAGGGAGACACAGAATCGGAAACAGGCTCCAGACTCTGAGCCATCAGCCCAGAGCCTGACGCGGGGCTCGAACTCACGGACCGCGAGATCGTGACCTGGCTGAAGTCGGACGCTTAACCGACTGTGCCACCCAGGCGCCCCATATTATCTTTTAAATTATGGTGGACGTTCCCCTCCCCCAAGGAACCAAAACTAAAGAGGCTGACAATGTCTAGTGTTGGTAAGAACGGGGAGCCACCAGAACACCTCTCCTGCTGATCCCAGCTGGGGTGATCACATTGGAAAGCTGTCGGCCGAACCCACTGGAGCTGACTGCACACACCCCACGTCTCTGGGATCCCCCCCTCAGTGCGTGCCCGAGAGAAATGTGTCTGAGTCCACACTAAAAGACGTGCGCTGGGACGCCTGGGTGGCTCAGGAGTTGAACATCTGACTTCGGTCACGTCATGATCTCACGGTTTGTGAACTCAAGCTCGACTTCAGGTGAGCCCCACTTCTCTCTCTCTCTCTCTCTGCCCATCACTCACTTGCACCCCCCTGTCTCTAAAATAATAATAATAATAATAATAATAATAAAAAACGTGCCCTGAAATGTTCACAGGGACTTTACTTACAATAGTCAATCACTGGAAATGATTTTTTGAAAGTTTTTTTCACCTCATTTATTTGAGAAAGAGAGAGAGAGAGAGTGAGTGGGGGAGAGGGGCAGAGGGAAAGAAAGAATCTTAGGCAGACGTGGGGTTCCATCCTAAGACCCTGGGATCGTGACCTGAGCCAAAATCAAGAGTCGGACGCTCAACCGACTGAGCCACCCAGGCGCCCCTTGGAAATGATGTAGATGTCCTTCCAGAAGAGAGTGGGTAGAGGAAGTGTGGGGGTACGCAGGAAAAGGGATGCCACACGGCGCTGAAGAGGCAAGAAGTGACACACGCCAGCGTGGGCGGGCCACCGACGCGGTGGCCAGGTAAAGGCAGTGAAACAACACGACAGGGACTTACCTTTTTTTTTCTTCTCTTTTGAGCAGTTAGTTCCTTTGTTTGGCTGGTGTTTTGTTTATCATCAAGTTTTAACTTTTCGTTCCAGTGTAGCTTCCACACAGTGTTACACGAGGTTCAGGTGTGCAACGTAGCGATTCAACAATTCTCTGCGCTTCTCCCCGTTCATCGGGAGGGTGCACTGCCCCTGTTTCATCCACCTCCCATCCCCGAAAGGGACGGACTTAACTCCGTTTATGCGAAGGTCAAAACCAGGAAAATGAACGAACGGTGTTGGAAGTCAGGTACAGGTTGTCTCTAGGGGTTGGGGTACTGACTAAGAAGGGGCTGGCTGTGTTCCAGCTTGTGGTCCGGGTGCTGGTGACTTGGAGATGGAAAGGGGGGGGTGGGGATTCATCAAGCTAGAGTCACTTGAGAGTAGCGAGTGCACTTCTGTCTGTTTTGTACGTATGTCACCCCTCATATTAAAAGAAGAAAGAATAGGGGCACCTGGGTGGCTCAGTCGGTTTGAGCGTCCGACTTCGGCTCAGGTCATGATCTCACGGTTTGTGGGTTCGAGCCCCGCGTCGGGCTCTGTGCCGACAGCTCGGAGCCTGGAGCCTGCTTCGGATTCTGTGTCTCCCTCTCTCTCTGCCCCTCCCCCGCTCATGTTCTGTCTCTCTGTCTCTCTCTCTGTGTCAAAAATAAATAAACATTAAAAAATTTTTAATAAATAAATAAATAAATAAATAAGTAAATAAAAGAAGAAAGACTAGAATAAATGAAACCAGGTCTGGGGCGGTGGGAATGTAAAATGCAGCTGCTTCTATGGAAAACAGTTTTAGAGGTCCTCAAAAAATTAAACATAGCGTTACTGTATGATCCAATAATTCCGTTCCCAGGTATATACTCAAAAATATTGAAAACAGGGACCCAAACAGACATTTGTACACCCATGTTCACAGCAGCGTGATTCACAATAGCCAAAAGGTAGAAACACCCAGAGTGTCCACTGATGGACGAGTGAACATGGTGTGTCCATCCACACGCCCGGGTATCACCCAGGCTCAGGAAGGAAGAACGTCCTCCCACCTGCCACCACGTGGACGGACCCGGAGGCCAGTGTGCGCGGTGACAGAAGCCAGACACAGAAGGACACGTCCTGCGTGACCCCACTCACAGGGGGTCCCCAGAGGAGTCCCGTCCACAGAGACAGAGAATAGACGGTGGGAGCCAGGGGTGGGGCAGGGGCGGGGAGTCCGTGCTTCACGGGGACACGGTCTCAGTCTGGGGAGATGGAAAGTTCTGCAGACAGATGGTGGGGACGGCTGCTCGACAGTGTGAGCCTGCCTGATGCCACCGAGCTGTGCACTTGGAAACGTTACAATGGTGACCACATTTACGGGGGTGAGCAATTCATAATGTATATAATTTTCAAATCACTATTTTGTACACCTGAAACTAACATATAGTGTATGTTAGCTGTGCTTCGATAAAAAAAAAAAAATAAAAAAATTTAAATGGTTAAGATGGTAAATGTTAAGTGTATTTTATCACAATTATTTATTTATTATTTTTTTTAAATGGCTGTTTTATTTTTGAGGGGGTGGGCAGAGAGAGAATCCCAAGGCGGGTCCGTGCTGTCAGCACAGAGCCTGATGCGGGGCTTGAACTCACAAACTGTGAGATCGTGACCTGAGCCAAAGTCAGACACTCAACCGCCTGAGCCACCCAGGAGCCCCATCACAATTTTTTAAAAAGTGGTAGCAAATATAACCATAACAGCCAGATTTTCAGACAGGGGTAGGCTTCTGCCCCAGAAATATAGAACCCTCTGGGAGTCTGCATTCCTGTTGTGTCATTTGCTTGCTCCTAGGGTCAATGAGATCACTCTTGGCAAGACGGGATGCATCTGTGTTGCAGGGAACAAGGATTACAAAGCTGTATGCCAAGTTAAAGGTCATCCAGCAGATGAAACTGTGGAAAGATGCCCTCGCGGAGAAAGATTTACACGATATGTGATGTGAAAAAAGCAAGGTGCGGGTTAGCGAGCTGAGCAAGTTCATGTTTGTATTTAAATAGATACATATATACGTACATAAACACACTTGCATATAAGTAGGCTCTTTCCGGCTCACAAGAAACACATCGCACTGGTTGTAACTGGAAAGGGACAAGTCGTAGACTCTTGGAGTCTCCCTACGATGGGCCTACACACGTGCACACTCTTGGCCATGTGACTTTGCAGGGTCTCTCGGTAGAGCTGTCAAAACATACATCCCGGCTCTGTGAACTCTAGGCCTAACGACGTGTATCAGTCATCCACTGCTGCGTAACAAGCCGCTACGAAACACAGTGGCTGCGAACAACCATCATGTAGTTTGCTCCTTGCTCTGTAAGTTTAGCACTTTGGACTGAGCCCAGCTGGACAGCTCTCCTGGCGGTCTTGCCTGGGTCTTTTTACACACACGTGGTCATTCAGTGGGTCAGCGGTAGGCTGTTTGGTCTAAAGGGCTTTAGGTAGGCTGGCTCATCTCTATTTTCTGGCCTCATCCTCCAGTGGGCGAGCTCATGGTAAGAGGACAAGAACGGAAGCGTCCAGACCTCTAGAAGATATTTTGGGAGGGGCTTTAAGGGCCCATACTTTCTCCTCTAAGGAGAGTTGGCTTACGACAGGGTCTAATCCAGTCCACCCCTTATTTTTGTAAATAAAGTTTTATTGGAAACAAACACATGCATTCACTTACACATCATCCAAGACTGCTTTTCCACCACCACTGGACGGTTGAGCTGTTAGAGCCAAAGTATCGACTCCCTGGTCCTTTACGGAAAGTGCGCCAGCCCATGACACAAGACATAACATGTGCCTTTTGGAAACAGCTGCCTAATCATACTTGCAGGGGGCTGGGGCAAAGCACCCCTGGACCCCCAAATGTAACAGAAAGCTCCCCAACGTTCTCCTGCCGGATTCGGCCCCAGGGACTGTGGTTTGCTGACCCCCTGCTTAAGATTACAGCAGCTCAGGGATGCCTGGGTGGCTCAGCCAGTTGAGGGTCCGACTTCGGCTCGGGTCATGATCCCACAGTTCATGGGTTCGAGCCTGGCGTTGGGCTCTGTGCTGACAGCTCGGAGCCTGAAGCCTGCTTCATGTTCTGTGTCTCCCTCTCTCTCTGCCCCTCCCCTGCTCACTCTCTCTCTCTCTCTCTCTCTCTCTCAAAAATAAACATTAAAACATTTAAGGTTTTTTTTTTTTTTTTTTTTTTTCATGCTAGAGACCAGCATGCACAGAATAACATCTGATTGTCAGGTGCTTTGGAAAATCTCAGTGAATTCACCAACTTTCCCCCAGCGGGGAAATCATGGAGCTGCTGGCTCCTGGGGCTCCCTTTAAAGTCTCAGAAATGACAGCAGTAACTGCAGAGAAGTGAAGAACTATAGGTTCCTTCTGTCCCAGGATCCAGGCCACTGTCATCTCTGAAGCCCAGGGTTTCTGAGTTCCCTGCAATGGGAACTCTACCATTTCCAGTTATTGAGCACCAACTGTATTCCCCGGGCTAAGCCAAGCACTTTACACACAGTCTCTCTCGACCCTGCAAGGACCCCAGGAGGGATATTCTTTTCGTGTCAGTTTCCTGTGGCTGCTGTAGCAAAGGACCACAAATTGAAACACACAAATTTACTATTACGTGTACATTGTATCTGGAGAACCCTGACTAACACACTGGGCTAAAATCAAGGTGTCAGCAGGACCTCACTCCCTTCTGGAGGGTCTAGGGAAGGATTCATTTCCTTGCCTTTTCCAGCTTCTAGAAGCTGCCTGCATTCCTTGGCTTGTGGTCCTTCCTCCATCGTCAGACCCAGCAGCATCTCAGGCCGCTGCCTCCCTGACCATCTTCCACTTTGAAGGAGCCTTATGCTGACCTTGGGTCCCCCCGGATAATCCAGCATAAACTCCTCATCTTAAGGTTGGCTAATTCACAACTGCAGTTCTATCTACAACCTTAATTCTCTTCTGTGTAACCTATTCACGTGTTCCTGTAATTAGGATGTGGACATCTTGGGGGAAGGGGCATTTATCTACCTGCCATACCTTATAAGCATTCCATTTTGCAGGTGAAAAAAGTCACCAAGGCTGAGATGGGGTTAGTGACTTACCTGAGTCACGAGCAGCTAGTCAGTGGCCAGGCTGGGTTGATCTAACTGCAGAGCCTGTGAACCAGTGCTGTGACACGCAGGACTCCAAGTGCTTGTGGGCAGAGGGAGGGCAATGGGGGGCTGAATATAGGGTTTAGAAAAGCGGGGACCCAGTCTCGCAATAAGTGAAGTAGGCAGAACTATTGGAGGGCTCACCACGCCCCCTGCAGTAAACTCGCTGTGGTCTGAGGTTACACCTCTTCCGTCCCCTCCGTCCCGGTCACTGCACCTGCCCCCCCCCCCCCCCCCCCCCTGCAAACTTTGACGGGATCTGGACGCTGATCTTTTTCTGGGCAGCTCAGAACTATCCGTGGTACTGAAACACCCCCCCTTCCTTACCCCCCACCACTTGCCTGTCTTGGCCAAGTGTTTGGGTCTCTAGCGTTCTAACTCCTGCTTTGTCTCGCTAACTACACCCCAGGACTCCTTTTTGTCTTTTCCAGGTCCTTCCTTGGCATCGAGTTGGGGAGAGGTGGGGCGTCAGCCTTGAAATCTAGGGCGGCCCAAGAGCTCAGAGCTTTCCTGGAATCTCTAAATACTTCCACATTTGGAGAGTCCCAATGGTTGTGCAGTAAGTAAATTCATGATGGAAGAGTGCCCTCCCTTTAACGACACGTCTCTTAGTCACTCCCGGACAACCTCAAGGGTCCCCACGTTCTGGCTTCAAATTAGACCAGCTGGTTTGAGCGTGCTGATGAAGAACAAGGAGAAACAAACAAAAACAAAACTCTCTTCTGTTACTTCGACCACATGGAAGCCTCCAGAAGCCATCTGGTCAAGCACATAGGTTTCTTGGAGTCTGTTGTTGTTGTTGTTGTTGTTGTTGTTAATTGCGGCAAGATACACATACCATAAAATTTTTCATTTTAAAAAACTGTTAAATTTTTTATTTATTTTGAGAGTGCGTGCTCAAGAGTGGGGAAGGGGCAGAGAGAGAGAGAATCCCAAGCAGACCCTGTGCTATCAGGGCAGAGCTGTACTCGGGGCTCAATCCCACAACCGTGAGGTCGTGACCTGAGCCAAAATCAAGAGTCAGGTGCTCAACCGACTGAGCCGCCAGGCGCCCCTAAAATTTACCAACGTAACCAGTTTTAAGTGTACATTTTAGTGGCATTAAGCACACAGTGTTGTGCAACCATCACCACCATCGATCTCCAAAACGCTTCATCTTCCCAAATGGAAATTTCTCTCCCCATTAAACACTTAACTCCCCCCCTCCACTCCCCCACCCTTTGGTCCCATCACCTACTTCCTGTCTCCATGACTTTCCCAATTTTATGTCACTTTTATGTTCCAGGATCCCATCCAGGGTACCGCATAATATTTAGTAGACATATCTTCTTGAGCTCCTCTTGGCTGAGGCAGTTTCTCAGATTTTCTTGCTTTCGATGACCTTGACAATTTTGAGGAGTGCTGATCAGGCATGTTACAGAATGTCTCTCAACTGGGGCTTGTCTGGAGCTATGGGTTTTAGGGAAAGAGGTCACAGAGGTGAAGGGTCATCCCATATCAAGAGTCCAGCTATCAACAAGACTTATCACTCTTGATGTTAATCTTTGAGGTATGTTGTCAGGTGTCTGCACTGTAAATTTACTCTCCCCTCCCCCCTTTCCATCCTGTACTCTTTGGAAGGACGCTGTTATGCATAGCCCACGCTTCGGAATTTGGAAGTTACGCTCCCTCTCCTTGAAGAGGGAGTGTTGATGTGAATTGTTTCGAATTCTTCTGTCTGGGAGGGCTATTTTCCACTAATTTCTTTAATCATTTATTTACATCAATACGGAGTCATAGATATTCATGTCGTGTTTGGGGTTTAATCCAATATTGCTTTACTTCATTGCAAAAATTGTTTTAGCTTTAGGGACTCTTTCAGTGGGTTCCCGTGTCCCGTTGACATACCCTTCTGTGATTACAAGATGCTCCAGGCTCATACTGTGTATTTCCTCAGTCTAGAACCAGCCATCTCTCCACGGAGCCCTGGTTCCTTTTGTTGGAGAATGGTGTTAGAAACCCAGGTCTGGGTGCTGGGTGTCGTGGATTTTTGTGTTACACATGATGGGACAGAGATATATGATGTGAGTCTGCACAAGTGGCTTCTGTTAAGCACATCAGAGTGTGGGGCAGTGTTGTTCTCTAAAGTTATAGTCTGTCAGAATTTTTGCTATTTTCAGTCTTGGTGGAAATACAACCTCTTCGTCTTGTCTGAAGGGCCTGAGCCCTCCAGGTCACTTCGACCCAGAGAAGTACTCTGGATTTCCAAACCAGGTGCAGAGCATCTAGGCTGTCTAGACACAACATTTCACACAACAGTTTCCAAGGAAACAGGACCTTGCGTCGGTATCTTAGCCCAAGCTTAACACCAGCCTCTTCACTCGTAGGTCTGCTGAGCTTTGAGCCCATCAGACTCCACTCCATGTAAATATCACCTAAACTCTGCTTTTCCCGTAAATCTTATCATCTGTTTCCTTTTTTTTCCTTTTCTGGTGAGACACTCCATTCCTCCCCTGTTATGTGGTCTCATGCTGTAGCAAGTTAAAAAAACCAAACTTTCTGGGACCACAGTTGTGTCCCTGGAGGTCTTTAGATGGGTTTTAACAAGTGAAGGGGACGGTGGTGGGGAAAAGGCTATTTCTGAAACACAGAGAAAGAAGCTGGGATTAGCTTTTGCTAATGTCGGATGAGTCATCCATAGCTCTGGGCCACAGCTCTAGCCTGAGCATAATGGGGTCAGTAAGTTTGTTCATTGTTCAAACGTCCAGTGGATGTTGCGATAATCAAAAAAAGGAGAGAGAAATGAGACATATTTCCACATCCTCTTTATGGGAGGAAAGAAGGGAAGGGTCCTGGGCAAGAGTGGGGTTGCAACATGGGTGGGAGCAGGCAGGGCCAGGATTGACCACCCAGAGACTTAGTCCCCATCATACAAGGATAAAAGTCCTCACGAGCTTCTTCTCCCTTCTCTGGGTTCCCCCTCTCCTCCCTATGAACCGTCCACAGTGGAGAGTCCCTGGAATTAGGATTGCCAGATGCAGCAATTAAATATACAGGATTCCAAGTTAGAGTTGATTTCAGACAAACAATGGACAATTTTTGTTATGTAAATACGTCCCGAATATTTAATGGGTCACGCTTACACTAAACAAAATTCACTGTTTACCTGAAATTCAAATTTAATGGGCAGTCCTGTATCCTAGGTGGCATTCCTACCCAGAAATCCAAACACCTGCCAAACACACACCAGCCTGTTGGGGGGAAAGGGCCCGAGTCACTTCCTGAGTAGCCATATTTATTATCACGTGACAAGGTCATGTGATCACACTTCCTTAATGGGGATTGGCTCCCTAGCCAAAGCAACCAGCCATAGGCTGGGGAAGCAGCCTATCAGGTGGCCAGGCGTTCTAGCCAATAGAGGTTTAGACAGTGACTTAGTGGCCCAATCGGAGCTTTGGTCTGTGAGAATGTTGCAGGTGGATGTCCTAGGTTGAATGTGAGTTCAAATCCTGTCTCCCACAGTTGTCTGTTTTGGAGGAGAGTCATCAGCCTCTGATTTTGATATGAACCCCATAGGGGCATTAAGCGAGGTCCTATAGATGAAGCTTACAGTAAAATGCTCCATAATTATGCCCATTATTATATTATCATAACTACCCATGTCAATATAATAAACACTTTTGCTCTCCCTTCTCCCCATGACATTAGGCCAGCAGGGAATAAATATCATTACCCCACTTTACAGCTGAGGAAACCAAGGACAGGGATCCGCTGTCTGGCTGAGTTCCTGGTGGAGCGATGGCTGGGACCAGGCCCTTCCGGGCTCCAAGGGCCACCTCCCTGGAAGCCTGGCTGGCACCTCTGTTGCCACCTCACCTCGGCACCTTCCCAGCAATCCTGGTCCCTGTGGTTACCAGGGCCACAGGTGATGCAAGATGACGGGTTCGTTGCTGGGACCTCCTCTCCGGCTACCAGGGGACTGAAACAGCCTAACTGGGGTCTCTGGGGGCTAGAAGTGCCAAATCATTCACGCCGACACCAGGTCTAGCCCTAGGGACTCCACACCTCACAAGCAGAAATGAAAGGCGTTTTCTCGCTCTGAACCAGAAGACTCATTAGAGACCACCTCTGTCTCTAATATCCAGTCTCCTCACCTGCCAGCTGGCACTGTGTCAATCGCCCACGTGGGTGTATTCGTTGGACACTTGAGACAGGCAAGTGTGGGCACGAATATCATAGCTCTGGAACCTCGGCCACTGCTGCAGGGATGGAAAGTTCGTACGACACTTTGGAAAACTGACATCATATGCTAGACGTGAACATACCCTTACCCATGACCCTGGATGTGAAGCCAGGAGAAACGAGAGCACTTATCCACCAAAAAGTATGCACAAGCATGTACATCATTTAGATAAATTACACATCATCAGAATGAAAACCTTTTGTGCTTAAAAGAGCTCCACTGTGGGGCGCCTGGGTGGCGCAGTCGATGAAGCGTCCGACTTCAGCCAGGTCACGATCTCGCGGTCCGTGGGTTCGAGCCCCGCGTCGGGCTCTGGGCTGATGGCTCAGAGCCTGGAGCCTGTTTCCGATTCTGTGTCTCCCTCTCTCTCTGCCCCTCCCCCATTCATGCTCTGTCTCTCTCTGTCCCAAAAATAAATAAACGTTGAAAAAAAAAAAAAAAAAGAGCTCCACTGAGAAAATGAAAAGACAACCCACGGAACGGGAGAAAATATCTGTATATCAGGTATCTGATAAGGGACTTGTATTTTGAACGTGTAGAGAACTCTTACAAGTCAACAGTTTATAAATAATCCAACTGGGGCACACCCGCGTGGCTCAGTTGGTTAAGCACCCAGCTCTTGATTTTAGCTCAGGTCATGATCTCACTGTGTGTTCAAGCCCTGCGTCAGGCTCTGTGCTGACAGCTCAGAGCCCGGAGCCTGCTTTGGATCTGTGTCTCCCTCTCTCTCTCTGCCCCTCCACCGCTCACACTCTGTCTCTCTCTCTGTCTCTCAAAAATAAATAAACATTAACAAAAAAGTCTCTTACGGTTTGCCTCCCTCCCTCCCTTTCTGTTTGTCACTATTTTTTTCCCCTTCCCTTCCCCCATGGTCTTCTGTTAAGTTTCTCAAGATCCACGTATGAGTGAAAACATATATCTTTCTCTGAATTATTTCACTCAGCATAATACCTTCCAGTTCTATCCACGCTGCTGCAGACGGCATGATTTCATTCTCTGGTGCTCTTATCACTCAGGAAATTGCAAGAGTTTTAGGAGCTCTAGATAGGACCTGGGGGACAGACCAATACATACCCATTTTTTAAATTATTTCACAAGTCATAATTTACATACCATACAACGAGCCCCTTTAAATGCGCAACTCGGGGCGCCTGGGTGCGCAGTCGGTTGAGTGTCCGACTTCAGCCAGGTCACGATCTCGCGGTCCGTGAGTTCGAGCCCCGCGTCGGGCTCTGGGCTGATGGCTCAGAGCCTGGAGCCTGTTTCCGATTCTGTGTCTCCCTCTCTCTCTCTGCCCCTCCCCCGTTCATGCTCTGTCTCTCTCTGTCCCAAAAATAAATAAACGTTGAAAAAATAAATAAATAAATAAATAAAAAGACATTTATTAAAAAATAAATAAATAAAAAATAAATGCGCAACTCAGTGGGTTTTGCTACAGCCACAAAGTTGTGCAAACATCACTACTATCTAATGTTAGGACAGTTTCATCACCACAAGGCAGAAACAAGAAAACAAAAAACCTGTACCCGTTGGCTGTCTCTCCATATCCTTTCCCAGCCCCTGACAACCACTACCCTAGCTCCTGCCTGTGGATGTGCCGGTTGCGAGCATCTCACATAAATGGAATCACACACCGTGCGGTCTTCTGTGTCTGGTCTCCTCCCTGAGCGTCGTGCATTCAGGGTCCGTGCATCCGGTAGCACGTGTAGGCGCCTCGCTCCTGCTCGTGGTTGAGTAATTTTCCAATGTACGTATAACTAGGCGTCTGTTCGTGGATATTTGGATCACCTCCGCTTTTCGGCAATTACGAAAAACGCTGCTGTGAACAGTCACGTACAAGTTTCGGTGTGGAAATAGATTTTCGTTTCTTATTTTTGAGTTGAGGAATATAGGATTTTAGCTGGGGAAAGGTACCGTGAAGTTCATGGAATCATTAACATGTTCAAAAGATTTCAAGTATGCTATATTTTTTTTAAAGATTAAAAAAAAACTTTTTAATGTTTACATTTATTTTCGAGAGAGAGAGAGAGAGAGAGAGACAGAGCATGAGCGGGGGAGGGGCAGAGAGAGGGAGACACAGAATCCCAAGCAGGCTCCAGGCTCCGAGCTGCCGGCACAGAGCCCGACGCGGGGCCCCCTTCTGTGATACTTTTTGTCCCAGCGGCCCAAATGGACTCAGACGGTGTATAATGGTCCACCAGTGTACGTCTCTTTCCAACTCTGTATTCAGTGCTGTCTCAAAGGTCGGTTGAAAATCAGCTCCGGTGGGAGTATTCACACCACAGAAATTGGTGAAGGTGACAACCTCCCCCCACCTCTAGATAGCTGTTCAACATTCAACAGCACACCGTGCTTGGAATATAGGTGGGGCAACATAAATCTTGGAACCAGGACCAACTAAGATACAGTTAGCTCTACGGATGCCCCGCTGATTTGAAGATGGGAATAGATGATTACTGTCTAAGCCACGGAGCTTTGGTGTAGTTTGTTACTCAGCGGTAGCACAACACTTGCCAACAAATACACCAGGCGTTCACCTTACTGGACTGAGAGAGCTTCAAAGCAGCGACGCCAAGTGAAGATGAGAAAATCTGTTAACGGTGACACAGTTGGGTTCAAAGGTAGCTGGGATTAGGAAACAAACATGAGACCCGGGTTCAAATCTAGAGACTTCATAGCTGTGGGGTTTGGGTTCATGGACCTCACTTCTCTGAGCCTCTGCCTTCGAGAGAAAATTGAAATGACCCTCGCACATTATCTCAGAGATCAAAATAGAAGAACACATATGGGAATTAGAACAGGCACTCAGTGAATGCTCGCGTCAGCTGATGCCTACTGACCTTGCCAAGCTCACCTTCTTCTGTCCCCCTCTTTCCTCACCCTGCTCCGATCACGCCAGCTTTCTCTCCGTTCTTCCGTGCTAACTTTGTCCTGACATCTGCCTGGTCATTTCCCCCAAAACTTCTCATGGCCATGACTTTGTTCTCCTGCTCATTGCCAAAGTCAGCACAGAGTAGACACTCAGTATGGTGTTATTGAATGAATGGATGAATAGACAGAAGGATGGACAGACAGGAGGATGGCTGGCTGGCTGGCTGATGGGTGATGGATGGATGGATGGACAGATGGATGGATGATGCATGGATGGGTGGGTCATTTGTGGATGAAAGGGGCGGAGTTGGGATTGATCACATGTGTCCAAACCTCTAGTTAGATGCCACGCTGGGGGCTCCAAGCCAAGATCATTTCAGAGAACAGCGGCCCCTTCCCTGAACCTGGCTAGCACTGCTCTCTGCTGGATGTCCTAAATATTGCAGTAGTCTACCAGAATCCCATAGGCAAACATTGGCCCTTGTTCAAAACCATTCTTCAGTACACCCTGGATCACAAGTCCTACTAGGGTCTCACTGGGTTAAAACCCAGGTGTGATCAGGGCTGGTTCCTTCTGGGGCCCCAGGGAGACCCTCCTCAAGCCTTTTCCATCTCCCGGAGGAACCGCCTCCTTGGCCTGAGGCCCCGCCCATCTCTTTGACTCTGACCCTTTGCCTCCTTCTCATGAGGACCTCCTGAGGGTGCTGCCCTCCCGCCCGACTGATAGTCCAGGGTCATCCCCGTCTCACGGTCCTCATCTGTAAAATCCCTTTAACCATATGAGGTGACCTATCTACCTCATATGGTAAAAGATTAGGACGTGGACATCTTTGGGGGCCATTATTCTGCCAACCACCGCATCCAAGACATATCGGTAAGTGAAGGCAAGCAACGGATCAGCACGCTGACATGTTTTTCAATGTTTATTTATATTTATTTTGAGAAACAGAGAGAGAACCCCAAGCAGGCTGTGCACTGTCCGGTGCCCCAGCATGTTCTCATTTGTATGAAAATGCATTCACCTCCAGACGGACCAGGTAGAGACCAACGTGCATAAATGTAGACAGAAGGGTCTGGAAGGGAACATCCCCAACTGCTAACCACTGTTTGCACTGTTTTCCTCTGGGAAGAGGATATTGAGGCATGAGGAAGACGGCTTTTGGAGAAGGCCATGAGATAGAAAAGCCAAAAGGTATGCTGTGTCCCTGCAAGTCTGAACTCAAAAGACACAATAAACACTAAAGTATTAGAGGAAAAATAGGATGAGAAACAAGATGTTATATAATCTCAAGATATCTCCCCTAAGATATTTATTGGTAAATGAAATATCTCCCCTAAGATATTATTGGTAAGGGGAGCGACAGATCAGCTTGCTCTCATGTGGGTTTTTCTTTACGTTTATTTGTTTACCTTGAAAGAGGGAGGGAGAGGCAGAGAGAGAGGGAGAGAGATTTTGAGGTTTTACAGATATCTGTTTTTAATTTCCAACCTAATTACATTGTAGGAAACTATTCTGCATGATTTCAATCATTTTGTATGTATTACGCGTTTCATGACCCAGCTCATTATCCAATCGTCTTGATGACTATTCCGTGCGTTTTTGTCTTTAATTAATCAATTAATTTTGGATAGCTCCGCGTGCTTTTGAAGAGAATGTACATATTGCTTTTGTTGGTTGATAGTGTTGTTCAAATCATCTATATCTTAACTGATTTTCTATTTACTCTACTAATTATTGACAGAGGGATATTGCTATCTCTTGTCATAATTGTGAATTTGACTTTTTTCTTCTCATTCCAGTCAAATTTTCCTTCATGTATTTTGAACACAGTTAGTAGGGGCATACATGTTTAGGATTGTCACGTCCTTTTGATGAATTGGTAATGACCTTCTTTATCCATGTTAGTATTCTTTGTTCTGAATTCTTTTTTTTTTTTTTTCCTAATAGAAGTATAGCTACTCCAGATTTCTTACGATTAGTGTTTGGATGGTGTATCCTTTTTCCATCTTTTACATTTTTTTCCTGCCAATGGAAAGCTCCCCCCTCCACCACTTGTAGCATTCCCCACCTCAGCTTTATTGAGGTATACTTTACATACAATTAAATTCACTTTACTGTAAAATTACAATTTGATAACTTTTGGCCATTATTTATGTATAACCACATCCTGATCCCAATATAGGATATTTCCGTCACCTCAAAGTTTTTTCTCCTTTGCAGTCAACCCTCCCCTCATCCCTGCCCTCAAGGCCACCACTGATATGTTTTCTGTCAATATTGTTTTCCTATGTTTTTTTTAATCCACTTGTCTGTTGGTGGATACTTAAATAGTTTCCACTTTTTGGCTACTATGAATAAAGATGCCATGATCATTTGCCTACAAGTCTGTGTTTGGAAATGTATCTTAATTTCTTCTGGGTAAATCCCTGTGAGTGGAATTGCTGGTGCATATGGTAAATGTATCTTTAACTTTGTAACAAACCGCTAAGCCATGTTCCAGAGTGGTGGTGCCATTTTGTGTTTACTACAGCCATGCCTGAAAGTTCCAATCGCTAAGCATCTTTGCCAACACTTGGTGTTAATGGGCTTTTAAATTTATTCTTTCTAATAGATATATTGTGATAACCCACTGGGGAACATTTCTCTAATGACTCATTCTGCCAAGTATCTTTTCATGTGCTTAAGGGATGGCTATCCATAATCTTCCTTGGTAAAGTATGTGCTGTTCAAATCTAACTTATTTAAGAAATTGTGTGGCTTATTTTCTTATTATTTCTTAGTATTTTCTTTTCATTTGTCACATGTGTATTGTGAATACTTTCCCCAGGTGGTGCTTGTCTTATCACTTTTTAAACATTTTCTTGAATAGCATTTTTTTTAATTTTGGTAAAGTCTACCTTATTGCTTTCAAAAAATGGTTTGTGCTCTTTGTATCCTGTAGAAAGAAAGAAAGAAAGAAAGAAAGAAAGAAAGAAAGAAAGAAAGAAAGAAACCCGTGCCCAATCAAAGTCATAAAAACTTTCTCTTATGTTTTCCTCCAGAAGTTTTAAACTTTTAGCCTTTACATTTAGGTCTGTGATCCATTCTGAGTTATATTTGTGTATGTACATTAAGAGTAAAAGGGTGCCTGGGTGGCTCAGTTGGTTAAGCGTCCAACTTCAGCTCAGGTCATGATCTCGCAGTCTGTGAGTTTGAGCCCCGCGTCGGGCTCTGTGCTGACAGCTCAGAGCCTGCAGCCTGCTTCGGATTCTCTGTCTCCCTTTCTCTCTGGCCCTCCCCTGCTCATGCTCTGTCTCCCTCTGTCTCAAAAATAAATTAAAAAAATAAAAATAAAAAAAATTTAAGAGTAGAGACGCGAGGGCGCTTGGGTGGCTCAGTCGGTCAAGCACCGAGTTTGGCTCAGGTGATGATCTCATGGTTGGTTTGTGAGTTGGAGCGCCTCATTGGGCTCTGTGCTGACATCTCAGAGCCTGGAGCCTGCGACAGATCCTGCGCGTCCCTCTCTCTCTGCCCCTCCCCCTCTCATACTGTGTGTGTGTGTGTGTGTGTGTGTGTGTGTGTGTGTGTGTCTCAAAAATAAATTAATATTAAATCATTTAAAAAAAAAAAAAAAGAATAGAGATAGGGATGCCTGGCCAGCTCATCCGGTAGAGCATGCAACTCTTCATCTTGGTCATGAATTCAAGCCCCATGTTGGCTGTTGAGATTACTTACAAAAAAAAAAAAAAAAAAAAAAAAAAAAAAGATTAAGGACAACTTTCTTTCTATTTTGATATTCAGGTGTTACAGCAGCAATTGCTGAAAAGGCTATTGTTTCCCACACTGAGTTATTTGGCAGTTTTGTTGCAAATAAATTGACAATATAACTGTGAGTCTACTCCTTGGACTCTCTCTCTCTCTCTCTCTTTTTTTTTAGTGGCTTGATTACTATAAGTTTACAATAAATCTAAAAACAGGTGGTCCTCCAGGGGCGCCTGGCTGGGTCCAGGGGTAGAGCATGAGACTTGGAGTCCTGTGTTGGGTGTAGAGATCACTAAAAAAAATAAATAAGCTTTAAGAAACTTCAGATAGTCCTTCAATCTTGTTCTTTTAAAAATTGTTTTTGGGGCGCCTGGGTGGCGCAGTCGGTTAAGCGTCCGACTTCAGCCAGGTCACGATCTCGCGGTCCGTGAGTTCGAGCCCCGCGTCGGGCTCTGGGCTGATGGCTCGGAGCCGGGAGCCTGTTTCCGATTCTGTGTCTCCCTCTCTCTCTGCCCCTCCCCCGTTCATGCTCTGTCTCTCTCTGTCCCAAAAAAAATAAATAAACGTTGAAAAAAAATTGTTTTTAAGCCTTTGTATTTAAAGCCTTTATATTTAAGCCTTTATATTTAAAGGACAACCTATAGTTGGGGCCATGCGGACAGTTTCTGCCCCTGGACTAGTGTTTAGACATTTATATTTAATAAAAGTATGGTTATGGCCAGGTTTATTTGTTTATTTTAATGTTTTATTTATTTTTGAGAGCGGAGGAGGGGCAGAGAGAGAGGGAGAGAGGGAGGCACAGAATCTGAAACAGGCTCTAGGCTCAGCTGTGAGCACAGAGCCGGACGTGGGGCTCGAACTCTGACTGCCAAGATCATGACCTGAGCTGAAGTCGGATGCTCAACCAACTGAGCCACCCGAGCACCCCAATATCAGTTTCATTTTTTACCTATAATTGCTTTGTTTTGTTTTATTTTATTTTATTTAAGTAGTTTCTGTTTTTGTTTTTGTTTTTGTTTGAGAGAGAGAGAGCGAGAGCAGGGGAAGGGCAGAGAGAGACAGAGACGGGAATCCCAAGCAGTCTCTATGCAGCAGAGAGCCTGATGCAGGCCTTGAACTCATAAACCACAAGATCGTGGCCTGAGCCAAAGTCGGATGCTTAACTAACTGAGTCACCCAGGAGCCTCTGTTTTATTTTATTTTAATTTTTTATTTAATCAATTTATTTTTTTAAGTAGTCTTCACCCCCAGCATGGAGCTCAACGCCGGGTTTGAACTCACAACCCTGGGATCAAGAGCTGAGCTGAGATCAGGAGTCAGATGCTCCGGGCACCTGGGTGGCTCAGTTGGTGACGCAACTGACTCTTGGTTTCAGTTTAGGTCATCATCTCACGGTCATGATCTCAGAATCGTGACATTGAACTGCGTTGGGCACAGAGCCTGCTTGGGATTCTCTCTCTCTCCCTCTTCCTCTGCCCCTCCCCTGCTAGTGTTCTCGTTCTCTCTCTCTCTCTCTCTCAAAATAAATAAACTTTAAAAAAATGCTCTAGGGGCCCCTGGCTGGCTCGATCAGTTAAGTGTCTGACTCTTGATTTCGGCTCAGGTCATGATCTCACCATTCGTGAGTTCGAGCCCCACGTGGGGCTCTGTGCTGACAGTGCGGAGCCTGCTTGAGATTCTCTCTCTCTCTTTCTCTCTCTCTCTCTCTCTGCCCCTCCCCACCTCTTATATGCTCTAGAACAAATCTCATGATACACTGCCGTTACTTTTTACGTAGAGTCAATGATCATTTAAAGAAATGAAGACGTAATCCTATTCCCCGCGTTTTAAACATTTCTTAGGCTCTTCCTTCCTTTGCGTAGATCCACATTTCTGCTCGCTGTGATTTTCCTTCTGTCCAAAGAACATCCTTTGACATCATTTCTTTCAACGTCAATCCACTGGTCACAAACGTACTTGGCTTTTATTTATTTGTCTGGGAATGTGTGTCGTCTTTGCTGCTAGGTAAAGAATTTTAGCGTTTTTGTTGTGATTGCTTTGTTTCTTTTGGCACATAAAAATATTGTAGCCCAATGTCCTCCAGTGTGAATTGTTTGTTAAAAATTTCAGTCATTCTGGGGCGCCTGGGTGGTTCAGTCGGTTCAGCGCCAGGCTTCGGCTCAGGTCATGATCTCACGTTTCAGGAGTTCGAGCCCCGCGTTGGGCTCTGGGCTGACAGCTCAGAACCTGGAGCCTGCTTTGGATTCTGTGCCTCCCTCTCTCTCTGCCCCTCCCCTGCTCGGTCTTGCTCTGTTTCACAAAAATGAACACATGTTAAAAATTGAAAAAAAAATTCAGTCATTCTTATTTTTGTTTCCATGTATGCACTGTGTCTTTTTCCTCTGATGTTTATGAAATATTTTTTTCTTCATCTTTGGTTTCTGGTTTATTTTAGTTTTTTGAAATAATCTCCAAACCCCACATGGGACTGCAACGCATGACCCCGAGTCAGAAGTTGCACGCTCCAGGGCCTGAGCTAGACAGATGCCCCCCTAATACTTTTTTTTAAATTTATTTTTTAATTTACATCCAAGTTACTTAGCGTATAGTGCAATGATTTCAGGAGTAGATTCCAGTGAGTCACCCCCTACGTATAACACCAGTGCTCATCCCAGCGAGTGTCCTCCCTAATGCCCCTTGCCCATTTAGCCCATCCTCCCACCCACAACTCCCCTCCAGCAACTGTTTGTTCTCTGTATTTAAGGGTCTCTTAGTGTTTGTCCCCCTCCCTGCTTTTATATTATTTTTGTTTCTCTTCCCTTATGTTCATCTGTTTTGTCTCTTAAAGTCCTCATATGAGTGAAGTCATAGGATATTTGTCTTTCTCTAATTTCACTTAGCATAATACCCCCCAGTTCCATCCACGTAGTTGCAAATGGCAAGATTTCATTCTTTTTGATTGCTGAGTAATACTCCATTGTGTGTGTGTGTGTGTGTGTGTGTGTGTGTATACACACACCACATCTTCTTTAGGCATTCATCCGTCGTTGGTGGACATTTGGGCTCTTTCCATACTTTGGCTATTGTCGATAGTGCTGCTATAAACATGGGGGTGCATGTGTCCCTTTGAAACAGCACACCTGTATCCCTTGGATAAATGCCTAGTAGTGCAATTGCTGGGTCATAGAGTAGTTCTATTTTTAGTTTTTTGAGGAAACTCCAGACTGTTTCCCAGAGTGGCTGCACCAGCTTGCATTCCCACCAGCAGTGCTAAAGAGATTCTCTTTCTCCGCATCCTCGCCAACATCTGTTGTTGCCTGAATTACTGTTAGCCATTCTGACACGTGTCAGGTGGTATCTCATTGTGGGTTTTGATCTGCATTTCCCTGATGACAAGTGATGTTGAGCATGTTTTCATGTGTCGGTTGGCCATCTGGATGTCTTCTTTGGAGAAAACATGTCTATTCATATCTTTTGCCCATTTCTTCACTGGATTATTTGTGTGTTGGGTGTTGAGTTTGGTAAGTTCTTTATAGATTTTGGATACTAACCCTTTATCTGACGTGTCATTTGCAAATATCTTCTCCCATTCTGTCGGTTGCCTTTTAGTTTTGCCGATTGTTTCGTTCACTGTGCAGAAACTTTTTGTTTTGATCGGGTCCCAAGAGTTCATTTTTGCTTTTGTTTCACTTGCCTCTGGAGACGTGTTGAGTAAGAAGGTGCTGCAGCCGAGGTCAAAGAGGTTTTTGCCTGCTTTCTCCTCGAGCATTTTGATGGCTTCCTGTCTTACGTTTAGGTCTGTCATCCATGTTGAGTTTATTTTTGTGTCTGGTGTAAGAAAGTGGTCCAGGTTCATTCTTCTGCATGTCGCTGTCCAGTTTTCCCAGAACCACTTGCTGAAGAGACTGTCTTTATTCCATTGGCTATTCTTTCCTGCTTTGTTGGATTAGTTGGCCATATGTTTGTGGGACCATTTCTGGGTTCTCTATTCTCTAATTCTTTAGTTATAACATGACTGGGTATGCTTTTCCCTATTTTTTAAAAAAAGAATAATACCTTTTTTAAAAGTGTTTATTCATTTATTTATTTTTGAAAGAGAGACAGAGAACATGAGGGGGAGGGACAGAGAGAGAGAGAGAGAATCCAAAGCAGGCTCCAGGCTCCGATCTGTCAGCACAGAGCTTGATTCAGGACTTGAAGTCACCAACCATGAGATTATGACCTGAGCCGAAGTCGGGTGCTTAACCAACTGAACCACCCAGGTGCCCCTGCTTTTCTCTATTTTTTATTATTCTTGGCATTCATTGAGGTTCGTAGACCTGTGGGTTTATGGTTTTCATCAGATTTGGAAATTTTTGGCCATTTGGGT
Organism: Leopardus geoffroyi; assembly: GCF_018350155.1. NCBI lineage: Eukaryota > Metazoa > Chordata > Mammalia > Carnivora > Felidae > Leopardus > Leopardus geoffroyi. Next base: position 1,360,066 of record NC_059331.1, on the reverse strand, counting down.
TTGTTTGTTTGTTTGTTTGTTTGTTTACAGAGAGACTGAGCGAGTGAGCCAGTGCTGAGGAAGGGGAAGGATACAGACAGAAAGAATCCCAAGCAGGATCCACGTTCAGCATGGAGCCCCACTTGGGGCTCAATCCCACAACCATGAAACCATGACCTGAGCTGAAATCAAGGGTTGGATACTTAACCGACTGAGCCACGCAGGAGCCCCTTGTTTGTTTAGTTTCTTTTTCTTTTTCTTTCTTTCTTTTTTTTTTTTTTTCATTCCTTTTCCTCTTTCCTTATGGGGCTCCAATTATATGTATGTTAGATCCTGATATTATCCTGCGGGTCACTGAGGTTCTGTTCATCCTGTAAGCATTCTTTGTCCTCTGTGTGTTTCACTGTGGATAGTTTTATTATAAAATTTTCTTTTTTTAAAAAAAATTTTTTTTAACGTTTATTTATTTTTGAGACAGAGAGACAGATCATGAACAGGGGAGGGGCAGAGAGAGAGGGAGACACAGAATCTGAAACGGGCTCCAGGCTCTGAGCTGTCAGCACAGAGCCCGACGCAGGGCTTGAACTCACAGTCTGTGGGATCATGACCTGAGCCGAAGTCGGACGCCCAACCGACTGAGCCACCCAGGCGCCCCTAAAATTTTCAATGTCACTAGTGACCTACAATTCCCAATGTCTACTCTATCACTAAGTCCATGCAGGGAGCATTTTTCATACTGTACTTTTTGGATTAGAGGTTTATGTTTTATTCTCCCCCGTTTCTCAGCCGCTGGTTTTTGGCCTGGCCTGGTGGATCTTCACCATATGCACACGCAGGGACATTCAGCCAAAGACTCATGGGGACGCTTATGAAAATTTATAAGTTCTTTCTCGAGATAGCTCTCTGCTCTCTGCTACATTGCTCTGAAAATTCTAGCCACCTGGACCTCCCTCATCTCCTGTCTTTATCCCCTCACTTCATGAAACTGTTGTGCTCTGTTTGGGTTTTCCCGCCTAATCACATTCTGGATGGTGCCTACAGTGTTTTAGCCAGTTCCCCTGCTGTTTAGCGTGGGAGGGCAAGTCCCATTGCATTTACCTACTGTATTCTTTTAACAGTTGGTCAGGAATCTGTTGCATGTATATGCCAGAACTTACACATCCAGTCTCCAGTTTTTCTCTGTACAGTTGGGTAACCTCTAAGGAGTTCTGTAATGCTTCTTACCATAGGCCGGTTTTGCCCGTAATTGAACTTGACATTGATAGGATCACATCATGCCCACTCCTTTGTGTTGGGCTGGTTTCCTTCCACATCGTGTCTGTGCAATTTATCCGTTTTGTTCTGTGTATTAGTAACCTGTCCCTTTTTCACTGCTGCATAGTACTCCATGGTATGGTGGCCGCAAAGTTGTGCATCCATTTTCTGTTGATGGACATTTGGGCTGTTTTGGATCTTGGACTAATAGAAATACAGCTCCTCCGAGTCTTTGGTGGATGTATTTCTGCATTCTTGTTGGGAACAGTAGTGAAATTTCTGGGGCATAGGGTCTACGCGTGTTATCTTTAAAACATACAGCCAGGAGTGCCTGGCTGGCTCAGTCTGTGGAGCAGGCGAATTTTGATCTCCTGCTTCTGAGTTCATGCTCCGCGGTGGGGGTAGAGTTTACTTAAAAACAAAAACAAACACAGACAGCCAGGCAGATTTCCAAAGAAGCTGTGTAGTATTACATTCCTACCTGGACAGGAAGAGCAAAATTTCAGTTGCTCCACATCATTACAACTCTCGACAGTGTCATTCTTTCTGATTGTAGCCATTCTCATTCCGGTACAGAGGCGTCTCATTGTCCTTTAAATTGGCGTTTCTCCGATGACCAAACAGATAGAGCACCTTTTGCTTTTTATCTTTTGGCCACTGGGGTGTTGCCTTTTGTGAAATGCATGCCATGTTTTAACTGGGTTGGTTTTCTCCTCGTGATTTGTAGGAATTTTTGTTTTGCTCTGCTTTTGTGGATTAAAGTCCTTAGTCGGATGTATAAACACTGCAACTATCTCATCCCAGCTGGTGGCTTGCCTTTTTGCTCTGGTAGGGGTGCACGCGGAGGGCGGGCGCCGCGTGTCTCGTCGCCTGGCACCCAGTAGGCCCCCACGAATGTGTGCGGAGCCAACCGGCCTCGCTGGACCTCCAGCTCCCGGCCTCCGTTCCTCCACGTGGACATGTTATTCCCGTCCTGCCCGTGTCACGGGGTTTTCGGAGACGCGCTGGAGGCACCGCATCCGCTGCCCGCTGCGTCGGGTTTGGGGCTTCTCGAGCAGTGTCAGCTTTTCGATTCAGGAAAGGCGGAGCTGGATTCCTTCCCAGGAACTTGCCTGAGAAGCTCCACGTGGGAGCCCCGCCCACAGCAGGCCCCACCCACTGCTGTCACTTGGTTCAGGGGCGGGGCAGGGAGGGCGCTCCTGGAGGGCGTGGTTAGAACCCGAAACAAGGAAGTGGGTGGAGTTATGGGGGCCGCTGGCCAATGACAGAGAAGAGCCCTGAGCCGGAGCGTGCGAAGCTAAGCGGACGGTGAGGGCGTTGTCTGCGTTTCCATTGGGCGGCAGGCGTCGCCAGGGAAACGTGGTGGCCTGGAGATGTAGGGGCGGGGCCCTAGGGGGAGGCGGGGCTTCCGGGGGCGGGTCGCCGGGCCTGGGCTCCTGTCGTCAGCTGACCCGCCGCCATCTTGTCCGCCATTTGCCAGCGGCGCGGCGCGGAGCCGGAGGGGAGCGGGAGTGCGAGCGCGGCCTGCGGAGCGGGTCGCCGCCGCCGCCGCCGCCGCCCCGCGGACAGCCGCCGACCTGGCCTGGGAGCCCGCGCCACCGCGGCAGCCGGCAGCGCAGCGCTCCGCGGGCGGCAGGCGCGGCCCCCGGGCCCCCGCACGGTGCCCTGCCGCGGGCCTCCCGGGGCTCGAGCCCGGCGGCGTCCGCCGCGATGGCCCTCAAGATGGTCAAGGGCAGCATCGACCGCATGTTCGACAAGAACCTGCAGGACCTGGTGCGCGGCATCCGCAACCACAAAGAGGACGAGGTGAGCCGGCGCGCCGCACGGGGCCGGCCTGGCTCTGCCCGACCCCGACGCCAGTACCACCCGGGACCCCGACTCCGGCCTCCTGCTCGCCCCCGAGGCCTCGAGCCCCGCCTGCTTGCGACCCGGGCCGCCGCTCGCCTCTTTCTCCCTGAGCCTCAGTTTACCCCCTGACAGACGCGAGCCGCGATTCTCAGGACCTCCCGTACCTCCCGTGTGTTGTCGGATCACCTGGGGGCCCTGCCGCTGGGTGCCCTCCCCCCACCCCCACCCCCGTAGGCTCAGTTTACCCTCTGGGCGATGGAAGCCCGCCTCCCCGTCGCCGCAGGTGGCCCGGGAAGAGACTTTGGGGGGCTCTAACTCCGCTCCAGGCCTCTAGACTCCTGGTTGGGGGGCCCTCCTCTCCGCGGGCCGCTCCCGGAGGAACCCATAATGGGATTGGTACGCGTCCGGGTGGCCCTCTGGGGCCCGGTCCGGGAATCGGGCCTTGCCTCCTGGGCCCGCGTCCCCGGGAAGGTGGAGCCGCCCCTCTCAGGGAGGGAGGGGAGACCGCGGGAGCCCTGACTCAAAATAAGGAAGCCGCTGGGGGGTCCTGGAATGGGGAAGCCGACTTTAACCAGAAAGCCGAAAGTCGGGGCGAGGAAAAGGCTGTCCACAAGTAAAATCGTAACCGTGGGCCCGTTTCCTTCCCTGCGCCCCTCCCCCCAGCCAGTGACCTAGATTTGAGAGGAACGGGGACGGTCAGTGGCCACCAGGCCGCCGGCTTCCTTGAGGAGGTGTCAGCCCACACTTGCACAGGGGGTCACGAAGGCGCACCCCGCTTTCCCAGGTGGAGGGGGAGGCTGCCCGGTGGCGGGCGGTTGTTGCGTGCGGTGCGGGTCCCACGGGTCCCACTGCCCGACGCCATCCGCCCTCCTCACAATGGCGCCGGGGAAGTCGGGCACGCCAGGGTGGGAAGTGCAGGGAAGGGAGGGAATTTGCCCGAGGCACCCGCAGCCCCCCGGGCCGTGTGCCGGCCCGAGTTCCTGCGGCCGGTGCACTTTTTCAGAACGGGCGTGACCTCGCTGGGCAGTCATTTGCACCCTCCTATCCTTCCTTGGCTATCCCTGGTTTTGCACCGTTAGCCGCTCCCGCTCGCAGGGGTGGTTCCGGTGCGCGTCTCACTGGGTCCTGGCCTTCAGGTTCGCTGACGGGAGAGGGGCTGGTTGGCCTGGGTTCTGTCTCTCCCAGCTGGGAGGGGCCGAGTGAATCTGCAACCTGTTCACCCCGCACGTTTCTTTTGTGCGCTGGTTGTCCTCCTGATTTCCCTGGGTTAGCGGATGTTGCTGGGCCGCCTGTTCTGGGATTGCGAGGAGGCACCGAGGCCGCTCCAGTTCGGGCGCCCGGTGTTTGGGGGAAGCACGCTGTCCCCGGGCAGTTCCCTGAGCCGAGGTTGATTCATTGAGAATCGCTGGCACCTTTCCGCGGGCTTGGAGCCCTTTCCACGGGGATGCTGGAGGGGGAAGAGTCTTCGAAGGCCGGTGTCTGTGTGGGTCCTGCCCTCCACCTGTGGGCGATTCCCACGGGATGTGGTGTCTTGGCCCCCCCGGGTTCCTCGTCAACAGATCGGGGTGACCTGGAGGCTGGTTGCTGGGGTGTTCTCCACCCCCTGGCTGCGCTGGGTCCTCCCCTGCTTCCCCACCGCACCCCAGTGAGGACTCGACACCAGGCGCTTTCTCCGCGGCAGTTTAGCGCACTCCAGAGTTGGCTTGATAATAGGTTTTAGCCGAAATCTTCGGTGTGGCATCCTACAAATGAGGCTCGACGGGGCCTTGAAAGGCCACGTGGAAATGCAGCGTGATCTGTGGTGATTCAGTCGTGCTGTTGGATATCGGGAGGCTTGCGTCCAAGTTCTCGGGCTTATTGACTGGGTGACGAGGGAAGTGCCTCTGATACAAAGTGGGGGTGACAGCGTCTGGGTGGCTCCCTCCGTTAAGCGTCCGACTTCGGCTGAGGTCGTGATCTCGAGGTCCGTGGGTTTGAGCCCCGCATCGGGTCCAGCTCTGTGCTGACAGCTGGGAGCCTGGAGCCCGCTTCGGATCGTGTGTGTCCCTCTCTCTCTGCCCCTCTCCCGCTTGCACTCTGTGTCTCTCTCGAAACAAATAAGCATGAAAAAAAAACATTTTTGAGTCGGTGTCAGCTACCCCCTTCAAGTGCTTCTGAGGATGCCGTGGGTGACGTAATGCGGGTTTACACTGGGTCACCCACGAAGCTGTCTGCTTGGCTATTTCCAGACCTCAGCCTCTGACCCCTTAGTGGGTTGTGAATTCAATTTAACGAGTTATGTTGAAAAAGAAGCTAGAAAATCCCAGTCCTGCATGCGCATAGGGTAACTGCTGTTTATTGAAGCTCATTTCAGCTAAGTGTGTGCGTGCACGTGTATTGGGTTACTACGGAAACACGTTGCTCAAAATGAGTCCAAAAAGTTTGAAAACAATGGTCGAATTCATATGTGTCTGGGGTGCTTAGTTTATTTTTAATCCTTAAGATACAGCACAAATCATGTTGGCAGGGAGGGCAAAATCCACTCGTGGATATCCTTGCTTCTAAACTTTGGGTATGACGGGGGGGGGACCCCAAATGACTTCTAAAGTTTGTGTTTAAGTTTTTTTTAATGTTGATTGTGAGGGAGAGAGAGCAGGAGTGGGCAGGGAGAGAGGGCGAGAAAGAAGCCTAAGGAGGCTCCGCGCTGTCGGTTCAAAGCCCGACATGGGGCTCAAACCTACAGTGAGGTCATGGCCTGAGCCACAGTTGGATGCTTAACCAAGTGAGCCACCCAGGCGCCCCTAAGTTATTCTTCTGGGTAGTCTTCATATTTGGGGGAAAGCTGCTTTTTCAATCTTTTTAGGTTGTAAAACCACACCCATATTGGGGCGCCTGGGTGGCGCAGTCGGTTAAGCGTCCGACTTCAGCCAGGTCACGATCTCGCGGTCCGTGAGTTCGAGCCCCGCGTCAGGCTCTGGGCTGATGGCTCAGAGCCTGGAGCCTGTTTCCGATTCTGTGTCTCCCTCTCTCTCTGCCCCTCCCCCGTTCATGCTCTGTCTCTCTCTGTCCCCAAAATAAATAAACGTTGAAAAAAAAAAAAAAAAAAAAACCACACCCATACTTTTAAAAACATACTCGATGTTTATTAAAGAAACGGGGGAATGCTCCTTCCCTGTAAATCAGTTTGGGGTATATGTTTTGAGTGTTTTTTCTGTGCTGAGAAATGATGGGCATTTCCGAGTGTTGAGATTTCGTTCTGCATCCTGGGTGCCTGGCCACGCCCAGTGGTGGAGCGGTGACTCTTGATCTCAGAGTTGTGAGTTTGAGCCCCACTTGGGTGTAGAGATTACTTGAAAAAAAGGTTCTGTTGGGGGCGCCCGGGTGGCTCGGTTGGTTGAGTGTCTGACTTCAGCTTAGGTCATGATCTAACGGTTCATGAGTTCAAGCCCCACATCGGGCTCACTGCTGTCAGCACAGAGCCTGCTTTGGATCCTCTGTCCCCTCCTTCTCTCTGCCCCTCCCCCGCTCATTCCCTCTCCCTCTCTCTCTCTCTCAAAAAAAAACATTAAAAAAAAAAAAAAAGATTCCGTGTGCATCTTGCTTGTAGTGTCGTGGTCCTTTCTGCTTCCCAGGATGTAGTGTATGAAGACGTCCCACGGTATTTTTAACATCTCCCTAGTCTGGATGTGCTTTAGTTTATTTGCTTGCCCCCCGCCCCCCCTCATTGAAGTGGCTTCACATTGTTAGGCACAGGCCCTGATTGGATCCACTAGTATCTGAGTAGTAGTGTTCTGGCTTGGGTATAAACATTTCCAAACCACTTAACTGGTGTTTCAGAACTTTAAAAATTCAGTTTGTGTAGAGTAATATTTTGAAATGAGATGTAACCTAGGATTAAGATTGAGCTGTAGGGGCCTGGGGACTCCTGTCGGTTGAGCGTCTGACTTCAGCTCAGGTCGTGATCTCACAGTTTGTGGGTTCGAGCCCCGCGTCAGGCTCTGTGCTGACAGCTGGGAGCCTGGAGCCTGCTTCCAATTCTGTGTCTCTCTCTCTCTCTGCCCCTCCCCCGTTCACCCTGTGTCTCTCTCTCTCTCTCTCTCTCTCTCTCAAAAATAAACATTAAAAAAAAAAAAGGCTGGGGCGCCTGGGTGGCTCAGTCGGTTAAGTGTCCGACTTCGGCCCAGGTCATGGTCTCGCGGTCCGTGAGTTCGAGCCCCGCGTCGGGCTCTGTGCTGACAGCTCAGAGTCCGGAGTCTGTTTCAGATTCTGTGTCTCCCGCTTTCTGACCCTCCCCCATTCATGCTCTGTCTCTCTCTGTCTCAAAAATAAGTAAACGTTAAAAAAAAAAAAAAGGCTGAACTGTATGCAAGAGCTCATATTCTGTTGTTTCTCATCTCAAAAATGGCAGTTTCCTGGGGTTCAGCCCAGGAGGTTTGTGGGACCCGCCAGGCTGCGAGGTGCACGTAGAACCAAGATGGGATCTGGTCTTGGGACTGTTGTTGAAGCACGTGTCTTGTCTGGCCCAGGGCAGGCACTCCGTTTGGGAGAAATCCTTTTGTTTTAATGACTTCTAGGGAGAATAAAGGTACGAAGTTTGAACTGAGTTCTTTTCCTGTTCTTTCTTTAAAAAAAATTTTTTTTTGATGTCTGTTTATTTTGGGGGGGGTGGGGGAGAGAACAAGTGGGAGAGGCCCAGAGAGCAAGGGAGACACAGAATCCAAAGCAGGGTCCAGGCTCTGAGCTGTCAGCACAGAGCCCGACACGGGGCTCGAACTCACGAACTGCGAGATCATGACCCGAGCTGAAGTCGGACGCTCAACCGACGGAGCCACCCAGGTGCCCCAGTTTGTTTCCTTTTCTTTTTTTTTTTTTTTTTTTTTTTTAATTTTTTTTTTTCAACGTTTATTCATCCTTGGGACAGAGAGAGACAGAGCATGAACGGGGGAGGGGCTGAGAGAGAGGGAGACACAGAATCGGAAACAGGCTCCAGGCTCTGAGCCATCAGCCCAGAGCCTGACGCGGGGCTCGAACTCACGGACCGCGAGATCGTGACCTGGCTGAAGTCGGACGCCTAACCGACTGCGCCACCCAGGCGCCCCTGTTTCCTTTTCTTTAATAACGTTGGTCATTACCCTAAATCAGGATCTCTCCCTCGGCACTGCTGACATTCAGGACTGGATCATTTTCTGGGGGGCTGGCCCAGACTCTGTGGGGGTTGAGCAGCATCCCTGGCCCCGCCCACTCGATGCCAGGAGCGCCCTCAGTCTGACAACCACAGATGTCCCCAGACGTTGCCCAGGAGAATCTCTGACCCAAATTGATAAGAAAAATCTCCCTGAATTCCCTAACGTTCTTCCCTTTTTCCGAGCACCCTGTGTTTCCCACATTGTCACCATGTTGTTGGGCCTTGTGGTACTGTGATACAGGAGATCGGAGCTCCTGGGTGGCTCAGTCGGTTGAGCGTCCGACTTCAGCTCAGGTCATGATCTTGTGGTTCGTGGGTTCGAGCCCCGCGTTGGGTTCTGTGCTGACAGCTTGGAGCCTGGAGCTGCTTCGGATTCTGTGTCTCCCCCTCTCTCTCTCTGCCCCTCCCCTGCTTGCACGCTGTGTGCAACTCTCTTTCTCTCTCTCTCTCTCTCTCTGTCTCAGAAATAAACGTTAAACAAAATTTAATTCAAAAAAAGGAAACATATATTTTGGTCCTCATCTCTGGCTCTAGGCAGAGTTTCTAAAATCTTTGTAATTTCCTAAGCAATAAAAGTACTAGGAACATCCTCGTTTATTTTTTGGTCTCTGACCCTGTTCCTGACCCTGAGCTCCTAGATCTCTCGGCATTTCCTGGGTGACAGGAGTGACTTTCGTCCTAATGAGATGACTTGGTGGCTCCTGGGTGGGCCATCTTCTGGGAGGGGAGATGGGCCAGGGATTGAATTAACGACCTATCCCGCCTGGGTGACGACGCCTGTGCAAACCTCTCCAAACTGTGTGTTGGGGGAGGGTCTTGGTGAAAGCATCCCCGCTGGGAGGGCGACGCGGCGGCTGGCCCACTCCTACACGCGGGACCCTCCTGGAGCCCTCCCTGTGTGTGTCTGTCGTTTGTCACACCCTCTGGTACGTACTCGACTGGTAAACGTGACCGTGACCCGGCCACGACCGGGTGCTTCCCTGGGTTCCCTGTGCTGCTTTGGCACCTTAGCCGGGCCCGAGAGGAGGGGGTCATTCAGAGCACGGGTGACCACGTGGACGGGGCTCTGTACTGACCAGGCGGTGTGGCCACCTGACGGCGTCACAGCCGGGTCCGGGTTGTGCGGGGACCCCCCCTGCGTGTGGCAGTCGAGGAAGGCTGTTCGCGGGCAGACGCAGAGGGTGTGCTTTCCAGATTTGCTTCGCTCCTCATCCTCGTCAGTTGCGGGGTGATGGCACATAGCACGTTCCGCGGTTCAGTTAACGTAACTGCCTGAAATTCTTTGAGTGAACTCTTTGCTGGTGAGTTTATCTCCTCAACTCGAGTCCCTGCCCGGCGCTTGCTTCTGCCTGCCACCGAGCTCCCTGCCGCTGGCTTCTGGCCGCTGCTCCGGCTGATGTCGGCTCAGGTCATGATGTCGTGGTTGTGAGATCGAGCTCTGTGTCGGGCTCCACCCTAAGCGTGGCTCCTGCTTGAGATTCTCTCTCTCCCTCTCTGCCTCTCTCTGTCTCTCTGTCGCCAAAAAAACGGTGCATAGCTGTCAGCACAATGTCACTTTGGGACATTTCCGTCACACCCAAAAGAAACCCGTGTCCATCTACAGATACTTCCCCACCCCCCCCCCCCCAGCCTCCTGGATCTGCTTCTGTCTTCATGGATTTGCATCAAAGTGTTTTGAATAGCGTTCCTGCCCCTTAGGTGGACCTTGGTACCCCTTGGTCGTCTGTCCTGTGTGAGAGCCGAGGGTGACGCGGGCCATGAAGGTGACAGGAATGGCCATGTGGCTGCCAGGCACCGCCTGTAGTGTGTGCAGGGTTGGGGGGGGGGTGCTGGGGGCTGGCTGTGGGGGAGGGGAGAGGGGTGGGGCTGGGAGGCTGCCGGAGTCACACTGTCTCCAGCTACTGGGACTGAGTGGGTCTGGGGCGTCGCGGGAGGCCTTCCCCGAGGTTGCCGCGGCTCCTCTTGGCCGCAGGGGCGTTGGAGCCCGTCCAGGGCAAAACGCTAGCGTGGCATCCTGAGTTGTTGCTGACACTCGAGTGTGGTCGGTAGAACAGCTTCCTTCGTTTCCCAACCGACTTTTCCTACGTTTTGGGGTTAAAACGTATCGAAATGATGGTGATGGTGGTCAGCACCCTGGTTGTTCTTCATGAGGCGGAGAAAGTCGTCCCCACCCTGTCCCAGTTGTCGTGAGGACTTGACATTTTCTGCTCTGAGAAACTCGAGTGGCTCGGGACACTGATTTCCACTCCGGCGGAGCATCCCGTGCATGCCAGGCTCTAGGGGTCTCAGCCAGTAAGGGGCCCGGGGCTCACGCTCGTGGACAGGGTGGTGTGGGCTCCAAGACCCTGAGCCGGGGAGCCAGTGGGGCCCGCGGACAGAGCTGACGTGTTTGGGACAGTCCAGAGAACCTTGTGAAAACGTCAAGGGCTGGAGCAAGTGTGCTGCCCCCTCAGCAGGTGAACGGATGGACGAAGTGGTCCACGCGGGTGACAGACAGACCGTGGCCCATCCGGCACTAAAAACGGGCCATCGAGCCGCACAGAGCCACGGAGGAGCCTCAGACGCACGGCACTCGGTGACAGAAGCCAGGCTGAGCAGGCGACACACGGGGTGGTTCCAAGTCCAGGCTGTTCTGGACAAGGCAGGACCACGGAGGCACGGCTGCCGGGGTGGGGGAGGGTGAATGGGAGGAGCACGGGAATTTCGGGGCCGTGGGTCTACTCCGGACGACACCGTGGTGGTGGGCAGGTGTCCGTGACATTCGTCCGAACCCACGGGGTGTGCCGCACCGGGAGTGACCTCGTGTCCGCTGTGGACCGTGGTTTGTCACGTTCGGTGCTGGGTGGGGATGTCGATAATGGGGCCGCCGGTGCGTTTATGGGGAGAAAGTGCCTGCTAGGTGGCCAGGGTCGAGATGGCTACTTACAGTAGACCTGAGGAGTCCTGTAGAAGGGAAGTTTGTGTCCTTTGTTGGAAATTAAATTCTCTAGCGAAGAAGGTGCAGAGAGGGCATTGTCCATTTCAGTGCTTGGTTTGCTGTTTGAGAGTCCGAATCATGCTCACCCCTCGGATTTCTTTCTTTTTTACGAAACGTCAAGGATACGTAGCTATTCGTACCTTAGGCTTTAAGCTCTTTCTAACGTATGTTTTTATTTATTTATTTAAAAAAAATTTTTTTTTTAACGTTTATTTATTTTTTGAGACAGAGAGAGACAGAGCATGAACAGGGGAGGGGCAGAGAGAGAGGGAGACACAGAATCTGAAACAGGCTCCAGGCTCCGAGCTGTCAGCACAGAGCCCGACGCGGGGCTCAAACCCATAGACGGCGAGATCATGACCTGAGCCGAAGTCCAACGCTTAACCGACCCAGCCACCCAGGCGCCCCTAACGTATGTTTTTAGTAGCGTTGTCTGGACGCAGATCCCGATCCGCCCGCCCACCCTGACCAGGCCGTTCCTTGTTACTGATGCTGCGTGTAAATGAGAGATTAACGTGGCCCCGGGGCTCCGCTTTCCTTCCTCCGACTCACTGCGACCCCGTTTGAGGTCAGTACTGAATCCTCCTGCGTGAACACGTGCTCTCCGGTCCTCCGTCACCTCCCTGCCTTTCCCAGGTGCGCGGGCCGCGAGCCAGGCGCCTCCTCTGTACCCACAGCTCCAGTTCAAGCAGGCTCACGTGTCCCTCCCCCCGGGAGTGCCCCGAGGTGCGGGGACAGAGGTCATCGGCCTGGCCGGTTCAGCCAGTGCAGCACGTGGCTCTTGATCTGCGAGTTTGGGCCCCACGGTGGGCATAGAGACCTAAACAAACAAATAAACGAAGATGTTCTCCAAATTTTCCGTTTTTGGCCGTTGGACTTGGGGATGTGTGGGTGTGGTTTTCTTTTAGTTTTCTGTTGGTTGGTAGTGAGCTGCTTGAACCTGTACGTGTACATCTCTCACTACACGTGGGGGAGTTTCAGCCGTTCTCGTTCCAGATGTGTTCTCTGTCCCACCCTTCCTTTCCTGGGACACCGGTTACATGCCTGTCCTGCCACGCGCTCTTGTCCCACAGACCTGGGGCTCTGCCTCTCTTTTTTCGAACTTTTCTCCCCTTCAGACCGGACGGTTACTATTGTCGCCCCTTCAAACGCGCTGACTTCTCTCTCCAGCTCCAATTTGGCCTTCAGTCTGTTCCGTGCATTCTTTGTTTCAGAAATTATCTTTCTAGAACCTCCGCTTGCTTATTTTATACCACTTGTGTTTGCTGAGATCTGTCCTCCTCTTCTTCTTTGTGAGCGCCTCCTTTTTTCTGGTTCCTGGGAGCACGGTCACAGTGGCCGAGTTGAAACCTTCGTGTGCTAATCCCATCCTTTGGGCTACCTCAAGGCCAGTGTTCGTGGATCGTCTCTTTTTCTTGGGTACGGGTAACATGGTCCTGTTTCTTGTTTTGAGTAGCTTCAGACCGAGTCCTGGACGTTGTGACTGACACGTTCTTGGAGGCTCCAGACTGGGTTATCTTCTCTGAGGCGTGTTGATTGGGGGGCAGGGTTACTTTAAGGGGCACTTAGCTTGTTGTCTGGGCTGAGACTCCAGCTCTGCCCTCCTCGCTGTGGGCAGGGGGCGGGTGCAGTGTGTTCGTTTCTTTTTGCTTTAGCTGGAACGTGCCGTGCATGCCTAGCTCTGGGGTCAGCCTCGGATTTGGGCTGAGTTTCTACGTTAGCGTGTGGGCAGCGTCACCCCCCTCACCAGTCCCCCTCCCCCTGGGATTTCCTTCCTTGAGTGGCAGCTGCCCTGTGTTCTGGTTCTGGAAGCCAGGAGCCCCAGGCCTTGGCTGCTCTGTGGGGTGCTTGAGATAAAAGCCAGGAGAGACATTACCCGGTGCTTTTGTCTCCAGATAGTCGTTTTAAAGCCGTACCTGGGGGCGCCTGGGACTGATGGGAGCTCTGTGGACGGCGGCAGAAGTGGACTCTGCCTGGCTCTCCCGAAAGCCGGGGTGGGGAGGTCCCTGGACTGTGTGCAAACGCGTCAGCAGCAGCAGAACGTTTGAGTTCGTGCTTGGGGGCCAACACGAGTCCTGCCACTGCACGGTCAGCCCCCCCGTTCTTGAGTGCGCGCCTGGGAGCGCTGCCGGGCCATCACCTGGCCCTGTCTTCCGTGCGTAAGCGTGAGTCCCCCCACACTTGTCACTGTCTGCCTGTTCTTTCCATTTCGTTCATTTGTTCATTCAGAGTAGGCTCCGCGCCCAGTGTGGGGCTTGAACTCTCGACCCTGGGATCAAGAGTTGGATGCCCACCCATTCAGCCAGACAGCCCCCTATTTTTTCCCCTTTTAAATGGTTAACGGTCATGATCCAGGATGCAAGAAGGGCCATCTGTGTGCAGGGACAGCAAGTGAAGATTCCCAAGTGGGATTTAGTAACTGGAAGCCTGTTGGAAGGATACAGTGACACCTGCTCCATTGCACCGACTCTCGATCGTGAAATATTCATGAGCTCTTCCCTGGCTGAGAGAGGGCTCCGATGGCTCCTGTCCCCAGGAGCCTGTGCTTCAGGCAGAGGAGCGTCTCGGGGCCGAGCGGGGTGTGGCCTCGGGGGACGGGAGTGCAGGGTGCACGGCCAGCATACAGGACACTTGGAGCAGGAGTCCGCCATGGGCTTGCCACCCTGGTCTCTCGGGATGCGGTCACCCTGGGGACGGCATCCAGGGGCTGACCACTGAGTCCTGCCGGCAGGTGCCCAACTGGGCACATCCTAGCGGTGGTTGCTGTTGGCCACATAACAGACGGGAGGCTCCTTGTGCTGCATGGAGTGCTGGGCACGTGCGGGGCTGGGGCACTGACCCGACAAACTCGGTCCGAGCCCTGCGGTGGCCACTCGCTTCGTGGCTCCTCTCTGAGGCCTCTTTGGGGCAGGGGTGAAAGGAGCCTTGTGCTCCCCCTCCCCCCCCCCCCCCAGAGGGGCACGCCAGTGGCTCTTGACTTCGTGTGTCAGTACTGCTTCGGGTCAAGCCCGTTTGAGTGGTAGACGTGCTGAATCAGCAAGGAAACCCAAGGGAATCCTCAAACCGTGTCCCCACAACCCCTGTGGCGTGACTCCTGGAGTTGAAAAGGTGGGCAATTTGCAAGTGTCCATCCTTCAAACGGATAAACACGAGGTGGCCTACGTGCGTGTGGGGGAGACAGAGCAAGGCACAGACCCTGTGCTACCGCGGGCACGCGCCCCGACATGGTGCCCGTTGAGAGAAGCCAGCGGGCGCCACGGAGACGCCCAGACGAGCTCGCTGCCGCCAGGGCAGGACCGGACGGGAGAGCTGGGTTCGAGCAGCCGGCGTCAGCGGGTGGACGGCGGGACCTGGGGTTACTTCCGGGCCTTGTGCGAGGCTCAGTGCCAGCTGTTAAAACTAGAGGACCGCGTGTCTTAATGTTGTTCTGTGTTGAAGTTCTTTTTTAACTTTTAAAGCGTGGCGACACAGAAAACCACCGCTAGGGGGCGCCTGGACGGCTCAATGAGAAGAGGGCATAGGATTCTTGGTCTCGGGGCTGTGAGTTAAGCCCCGCGTTGAGTGCAGACGTCGCTTAAAAAGAAAGAGAAGGGAAACGTCAGCTGTGCACACAAGTTGCGAAAATGGAATAACATGTCGCGGCACCTGCTTCCGTGGCAGGGAGTCCGGCTCTCACCGTCGTCCTGTCCTCTCAGGACTGAGGGACCCCCGGGCGTCTTGCCGAAGTGGCTTCTTTAAGTGCCAGCTCTATTAGACGCTTGCGTGCTGTACGAGTCACCCGTGCGGTTTCTCGCTGGTGCGTTCAGGAGTTGGGCAGCCGTCACCGCAGTGAGCTTCAGAGCACTGTGTCACCCCAGCCCCCCTCCCCAGCCCCCGACACCCACCAGCCTGCTTCCTGTGTGTGTGAATGTGCCTGCTCGGGGTGTTTCACGGCAGCGGAATCGCACGGCGGGCGGCCTCTTGTGTTTGCCTGCTTTCTTGACCGTTTTAGACACTTGCGATTTTCCAACGCTGTCTGCTTCCCTCGCAGGCAAAGTATATCTCTCAGTGCATTGATGAAATCAAGCAAGAGCTGAAGCAAGACAACATTGCAGTAAAAGCCAACGCAGTCTGCAAGCTGACCTACGTAAGTACCGCGGACCGTTTGCTCGGGCGGTGCCCCCCCAACCCCGACGCCGTCCGCCATCCCTCCACCCGTCCTTCTGTCCACCCGTCTGTCCGTCCACCGTCTGCTTCTACGTGCCTGCCAGACATGGACACCGTCAGCTCCAGGGGCCGGCCTTGGCACAAAGTCGAGGGAAGGCACGCCGCGACGACCCTGGGGCTCGGGGCGTGGCGGGCCCCGCCTGGCCCGGGCCAGGCCCCCCTCTTCTGGCCCCTCTGCTGGTCAGAAGGGAGGTGGAAGGCTTGCCAGGGGCGCCTCGTCACTTTGAGGCTGTGGGGAATTTTAGCCAGTACTCCTGGACGCGAGTATTTCAACCACAGGCCTTCCTCCTGTGTTTGTGATTAACGTGGTCCTGTGGTTTTCAATGGGGAGGCAAGCCCGTCAGAAGAAGAAATGAAATGCCCCGGGGTGTGTGCGCGGAGAGGCCCGCCTGTTCGGGAAGCGTGTGGCGGTCCTATAGGAGCTGAGACAGAACGTTGGACGTTGGGGCTCAAGCCTCGGCGTGTGAGTGAAAATCACTGCGCCTGTCTCTTCAACAGTTACAAATGTTGGGCTATGACATCAGCTGGGCTGCCTTCAACATCATAGAAGTGATGAGCGCCTCCAAGTTCACGTTCAAGGTGAGGCGGGCGAGCTTGCTTTGAGACCTGAACCGCGTGGTGGCAGAGGGTGAGGGTGTCCGTGGCCGGGGGCCACGCAGAAACAGAGTGTGGGACACGAGCCGCCTGTTCCAATCAGACCTCCACGCCTCAAACATCACCAGCTCACGTTTGTCACGTTATTTGTTAACGCCATTTGTGTGATTTCCTTTTTCAACTTCGAGGAATGTCAGTGAAATGATGGGTTCGTAGGATTATGTCTGTGTATCTTACTTTTAGTGTTTATTTTTGAGAGAAAGCGTGTGCACGGGGGAGGGACGGGGGCGGGGGGGGGGGCAGTGGATCCGAAGCAGGCTCTGAGCTGGCAGCAGACAGCCAGATGCGGGGCTCAAGCCCATGAACCGTGAGATCATGACCTCAGTTGAACAACGTCAGATGCTCAACTGACTGAGCCACCCTGGTGCCCTGTATTTTTTAACGCCAGTAAAGATAAATGTGTAACCGTCCAAAAAACGACAAAGCACTGACGGTCTTGCACAGAGGCCACCACTTGTCACCTGGCCCCAGGGCCTCGTGGTCCTTTCTGAGCGTTTTCCTTCGCCTCGCAGGGGTCCGGCTTGTGAGGGATCTGGAGTGCTGCCTCCTCACTCGATACCATAACTCGTAAATATTCTGAAAAACAATCGACCGTCTGTGTGGCCCAGTTGAGGGCATTCCATAGTTTTCCTGGGGTCTCACCAGCCGGGCAGCTGAGACCATTTCCAGGTCCCCCGGGCCTCGCGCCCGCCTAAGGGTCACTGCCTGGGTCAGCCCCGCGCTCCCTCTGAAGGACACCGTCATCCTGCCCACGGGTTACTCTCGGTGAAGAAACAAAATGTTGTGTTGCCAAAATCGGGAGGCGCTCTGCACGTGTACGAGAGCATCTCGTCCGTGTGCCAGTGTGACGTAGGTGTCTGCGTCAGCCTGGCAGAGGGACCCGAGTGCTAAGAAAACCCAGTGCTTGTGATGACTTACGGATTCGATCGTAAAGGGAGCTCCTGGCTGCCCAGGAGGCTGTCAGGACACATGCTGGGGAGAGGACCGGCTGGTCTGGCGGACCTTATGAGAACTTGCATTTCAAAGGCCGGGTCTGGAACTCAGGAGCAGTTTCCTCCCCCTCCTCCTCCTCCTCCTCCTCCTCCTCCTCCTCCTCAAATGACTTTCTGGCACCCGCCCACCAGTGTTCCCGCGGCCAGCTGCAGGCTGTCACTGCCTGACCAGGGGGCTGCTTGGCACAGAGCTCGGGGGCGGCCTGGGGGCTTCTGCCCAGGGCGCCTGGCCCCTGCCTCGTGTGTGACGCCCTGTGTCTGACTCACAGCGGATCGGCTACCTCGCTGCTTCCCAGTGCTTTCACGAGGGGACTGACGTCATCATGCTGACGACGAACCAGATCCGCAAGGTAGGCCATCCTCGGCCCTCACCGAGTGCCCTCGAGTCACCCTGTCCCCGTAGTATCCTCCGAACGAGTGGCGAGTCGAAAGCAGCGAGGCCCACAAGCTCTCGCTGTCATGACCCCCGCAAGCCCCTCGCAAGCCCGTGGCTCGTGAATGTGGCCACGGCATCGGCAGGAGACGCCCAGGAGGGGTGTGGCGGGCCCGTCTCCCTGCCCTCGGGCAGTGGCGAGGCTGGAGGTTGCCAGACGTCCCCCTTCCCTGCCCGGGGTGGGGGGGGGGGGCTCTGGGAGTTGGAGGGCTGTCTCAGGCCCCTGTCCCTGTCCCTCTGGGAGTGCTCCTCGGGGCTGCACGCCCTTCCCGCAGGGGCCTCCCTGCCCGCGGGCCCTTTTAGTCATGCTGCGTACACATCTCAGTCGTGTGTAAGTTTTTGTGTCTTAGTCTCGAAGATCACCGAGTGGTAACTTTCTTCCTCGGCCGCAGAGCTTCGAGCATCTTTTGTGCAGTAGTGAGGGGGTGTCAGGGAGAGGCAGAGCTCACCGGCGGTGGGGTTTGCGGGCCGGACCCCGTGAGTTGCGGTCGCCCTCGTGGGGGCACCCAGTGACCCGGGCCGGGCTCCTGGCCGGGGTGTGTGAGGGCGCTTGGCGTGGGCCAGGCCACTGGTCTGAGCACGCGAGCCCGTGGTCGTGAGGAGGTAGCGGTGGTCAGGTTGTATGGCGGAAGTGGACGCCACAGGGCCTCGAGGGGCAAGCCCGGCCGGGAGCGGCCACTGGGGGAGCCTACCGGGGGGAGGGGGGGGGGGCTCCAGCTGCTTGGACCCCCAGGCGCCAGCCCGCCCGCCCGGCGAGAACGGTCTCTGGCCCAGTGCCAGGGCGCAGCCGTGCCCCCACCCACCCCTTTGTAAGGACCTCCGTTCAGACATCTCCGCGTGGACATGTGCTAGAGGCAGGTCGCTTAGGTCTCTGCTGTCAGCACAGAGCCCGACATGGGGCCCGATCTCACAAACCCATGAGATCACAACCTGGGCCGAAATGAAGAGTTGGACGTTGAACCGACTGAGCCCCCCCACGTGTGTCATTTAAATAAACCCGTCACTTCTGAAACACGGCTTCCGCAGACTGGCCCCACCCCCGTCCCCTCGGCTGGGGCTCCTCCCACTTAGTGGTGACGCAGGCGTCCTCCCCAGAAACTTCTATCTCTGAAAAGCCCCGCGTAAGTCTCGCTGAAGTCGGAGCCTGGCCGTCCAGGGCCTGGGCTCCCCCTTGGTTCCGTCCCGTCAGCCTGGGCTGGAGTAGGTTTCCGAAGTTGGCCTCTTCAGGTTGTCCCCACCGTCTGGAAGGTCAACTCCTAAAATGCCTCTCAGTCTGTTTTTACCACGTATAGATGGGGTTTGGGGGGTTCCTTAGGAAAGCATCCCCAGGGCAGGTTTCTGGCACAGACGATGTTTCCCTGGCGTGGAGGCCGGGCCCTTCTGCGCTGTGTAACCAGAGGCCTCTGGCGGCTGCCCGCCCGAAACACGAGCCTTGGGCCGTAGGTGCCATGCCTATGGGCGGGGCCGGAGGAGTGGCCCCTGGTTCTGCTCTGGGGACCCCCGCCGCAGGCCTGGGGGGCGGTTAGGGGTGGTTAGGGCCGGCCGGACGTGCCTTCCCCTCACGACAGGGGTCACGAACAGGCGGGCAGCTCGCGAGCCGGGCACTGGTACAGGTTCGGCCCCGCCTGTGGTCACGGCCCTGGGACGCTGGGCTGTGTCTGTGCGGAGGGCGGTGCCCGCCGTGGGCCTCTGTGCCCAACGGGGCGGGGACGGCTCTCCCACCGTCCCAGCTCTTCGGGGACAGTCCCAGAATGGGCTGCTGCTCGCTACTCCTCAGACAGGCACAGCCCCAGACTGCGGGCCGGGAGCCCGTGATGCCCGGGTGGCACCTGCCCGCTGACCCTCCTCCTTCCCTTTCCAGGACCTGAGCAGCCCCAGCCAGTACGACACTGGCGTTGCACTGACTGGCCTGTCCTGTTTTGTTACCCCAGATCTTGCCAGAGACTTGGCCAACGACATCATGACACTGGTGAGTTTGCGAGAGTACCCGACCCCCCCTTGGCCTTTGCCCCGTGACGTGACTTGGTCCGTCCAGGTGCCTGGAAAATGGAGGTTAACCGTCACACCAGGGACACTCGGGCACGTGGGAGTGGGCCGGGTTCCCCCGGAAGAGACGGGGAACCGGGTTGCCGTGTCCCCCACCCCCTCACCGGTGCGGCCCCGGGCTCCGGCTGTGTCCACCCTCACATCCCTTCGTCACCTTCTTTCACTAGCCCTGCCCGGGGCCCGGGGCGAGCGCCCACGTCTTCCGGCGCGTCCCTGCCACTTAGCGCCTCCCTGCCCGGTGGTGGCCGTGGCGGTTGTGGCAGCAGGCCCCGCACGTGGCTAGCGTGGTTCTTGTGGCTCCACCCCTGATGCCGTGTTCTCCTCTGGCCACAACTTGACTTCCGGTGGTTCGGTCCACCTGAAGGGCCAGGACCCCACCCAGGGCTCCTCTCTAGGCTGTCGGAGCATCTTTCCAAAACGCAGATGTCCTCTTAGAAATCGTGGTCCTCAGGGGCACCAGCCGTACACCTGAATCTTCAGCTAATTGGGAGGCCTTTTCCCATCCGGTTTTATCTGGGCAGAGCAGAAGGGCGGCTGCGTTCCCCCCCGGACAGGTCCGTCCGTCCAGGTCAGCCTGTTTGCCATGTGGATGGATCAGTCTCAGCCTGTGGTCTCAGACTGTGTGTGCCAGCAGCTTCTAGAACGGGGGCCGGTGCGCCTCGGCCCTGCCCCATGCAGCTGGCCCGGTCGTAACTGACTTTGCCCACACTCGGCCCCGCCCACTCGTTCACATCGTGTCCCTGGTGGCTCTCGAGAGCCGGAGCAAGAGTTCTGCCCTTCCGGCCCAGACGGTGCTGGGTCGTGGGGCTGGGAGCTCTCTCGGGGCAAGGTCCCCAGGGCCCATGTGCGTCGGAAGCAGGGGGCCTTTCTGGCCAGAGCAGAATCCCGAAAGGACAAGAGTCCGAGACGGTCACGTGTGGAGGGGGCCCTGGCTCCCTGCTGTGGGAACGGGCCTCGGCAGCTGGAGGCTCGTGAGGCCCCGTCCCTCTGTCTGTCCCTCATCGGGTTCCAGCCAGTGTATGACAAGGGTCTCAGCCTCCGGAGGGCAGACCTGGGGTCACAGGCACAGGGAACCAGGTTTCAGTTCTGTCCACGACACTATCACGTGACCCCTGGGCTGGGGGCAGTGGAGCAGGTGAGCAGGCCTGGCTTGGAGGCCAGAAACCAGATGAGCTGGAGAGAGGGCTTTCCTTCGGGTGATGGAGGGGAGACTCGGGCAGATGCAGGACAGGTGAGCAGGACAGGTGAGCTGGGTGGGTGCGGGGAGGGCGACAGGGGCAGCGGGGGAGGTGAGCAGGGCCGGCGCCGCGAGAGTAGCGGTGTGGCGGGGAGGCTGACTGGACCTCTATCCCTGCAGATGTCGCACACCAAGCCGTACATTCGGAAGAAGGCTGTCCTGATCATGTACAAGGTGTTCCTGAAGTACCCCGAGTCCCTACGCCCCGCGTTCCCCCGCCTGAAGGAGAAGCTGGAGGACCCCGATCCCGGTTTGTCGATTGGCGAGGGGGTGGCTGGGGGCGCAGGGCTCCGTGGCGTCTGTGAGCCCCTGGTGCAGGATGCTGCAGGGAAAGCGTTGAAGGGGCACTGGGTCCCGGTCTCGCGTCCTGGGATCTCTCCAGACGGCGCCTCCTTCCCTTCTGGCACCTGCTTCCCGCGCTCTGGCCTGGAACCCGCCATTTCTCCAAGGAGCCTGGCCCCGTTTGTTGGTGTGGGGTTTAGGTGCCGAGCTCTGGGTGCTGGGTGTCCCCTTGCCGCTGGGCTGCCCTTTTTCCAGCCTCTCAGTAGACCCCTGCCGTCCCCACACTGGGGAGTGCCCGCTGTCTGTTCACACCTTAGCGCTCATGACTTGATGCCGGTGTCTTGGCCCCGGTCCCCACCACGGGGCTCGTGCCTACTTGTCCTCTACAAATCCTTCCCTCGTTGAGGACTCCCCAGGCTGAGCAGTATCAGGTGGCTTCTGTGACACAAGGCAGGTCCCAGCTTATCTCTCGGGAGAGCCTGCCTTGTCTTCAGGAGAATCACAGGCCGTGGAAAGTTTTGTCAGGAAAGTAGGAGCGAGGCGGCAGGCGTGGTGGGTGTCCTGAGCCCGGAGTTCCTTGGGACCTGCAGGGGAGCAGCCCACAGACTCAGGCGACGGGCCGTGTCTGTTGCCTTGGCCTTGGCCGCTGGGAGCCTAACCCTGACGTGACTGGTACTTCAACCCGGCCCACAGGTGATGGGCAGTGTGCCAGGCACAGAGCAGGGCTCCCTGCGCTTGGGGGGACCAGCCTGAGGAGGACGCCCCTCCTCGAGAAGGCTGCACCTCCCCGTGTTGTTGAGACTCTTTAACTGCTGCAGAGGGACTCCCTTGCTGATGGGACACCCCCTTATTTCACAGGGGTCCAGTCGGCCGCAGTCAACGTCATCTGTGAACTGGCCAGGCGTAACCCCAAAAACTACCTTTCCCTTGCCCCCTGTTCTTCAAGCTGATGACCTCCTCAACCAACAACTGGGTCCTCATCAAGATTATCAAACTGGCAAGTATCCCTCCTGACCTTCCCTTCCTCGCCACACAAAACGGCCCCGGCGTGTCCTAGGAGTCCCCTGGGCGTGTGGGCGCGGGTCAGAGTCTGCACGGTTCTGTTCCTGCCACGAGTGACCCCCCGGCTTCTGTCGTCCCTAGTTTGGTGCTCTGACCCCCTTGGAGCCAAGGTTGGGCAAGAAGCTGATCGAGCCTCTCACCAACCTGATCCACAGGTGAGCCCTCGACCCCCACGTGACCTCGTCTGCGGCATGCAGCCCCGTGCCCCCTCTGGGCCCTCGGGGGGACCCGGGGAGAGTCTTGGTGGCAAGAAGCAAACACACGCCATGGGACTTGGCTCCGGACCGTGAGCTGTGCCACCGAGGCTCATGCCGGCCCTCCCGGGACACTGGGAGCTGTGAATCCGTTTTGGAAACAGCACCAGTGAAAACAAAAGGAAGGAAGACCCCTAGCTCACCAGTAGGCCCTGGCCGTCTGGCTGGGTCTCTGGCCAGTTCTGGAATGTTGCAAGAGCTCCCACTCCACTCTGGGTGCCTGTGCTTGAATCATGGACGCTGAGTGGCAGATGGCACCAGAGATCTCTCCAGGGGACCTGGGAGGATGGGCGGCGGGAGGAACGGGGGTTTCATGGCCGCATCAGACCTAGCACCACGTGCCCTGCGTGAGGCCTTGGGCTCAGAGCGTCTTTGGTTTTAAACAACAGGCATCTTTGCATGTGGTGCGGCTCTGTGGTCTTCAGAGGGGATTAACAGGAAGCCACGAGTCTCGTGACGATGGTGTGGACGGGCTGATGGCCCCTGTTCTCTGGGACAGGTGGCGGCCATGCTGTCAGGTTTAGTTGACTCGGGATCAAGAGCGTCACCTCGGAGGATGTCAGAGTGGAGTAGACGCACCTGGTGCCTGCCCTTGGGTGTCACCCTGGGCCGTACTGGACGCCCCCAGGGGTAGCACTGGGGCCACGGACGTCTGTGCTGTGCCCACCTGTGTGTGGGCCCCTGAGGCGGGGCAGGGGGCCGTCCCAGGTCCGGAGAGACATTTAGGGCAGGTGGCATTCCCTCACAGACATCACAAAACGGGTTCTGGGGACATCAGAGGTCACCGTCGGCAGTTAGAAAGGGAGGCTAGTGTCCCCCGGGGACTGCCGCGGACCCAGGCGACGGGAGCGTGCAGGGCCACCAGGCCTGCCTCCGCCTCGGGCCTCCCAGTCCTCACCCTCTGCTCTTCCTCCACCAGCACATCCGCCATGTCTCTTCTGTACGAGTGCGTGAACACCGTCATCGCAGGTGAGGGGCCCGCCCTCCCCCCTCGGGACCCCCGGGGGCCACAACCGGCCGTGGGACACATGCGCCCAGGGCCCCTGCCCGCCTCCGGCCTCCAGTGCCGCGTCCTGCCGCCCTCGGCCATGCACCTCCCCTGCCAGCAAGACTCTCCTTCCTGAGTATTCTAGAGCGAGGCTCCGGCCCCGTGCCGTCCCCCGTGAACTCTCGAGCACAGAACCTACCATGGGAAGGTTTCACAGGGCGGGATCGGAAGGCGCTTCCCTGGTTTGAGTCCGGCTGCGGGCCACACGGAGCGCTGGGGGGTGCGTCTGCCCCTCCACCTGCTGTGCTTGGCGGAGTCAGAGTCGCCCCCAGGCTGGCTGGCCGTGTCCTAGTTTGCCGTCTGGGTCACTTGTTCCTGGATGTAGTGGCCCATGGGTTCACCTGCTCTCTGCCTGATTATCTGGCCAAAGCTTTTGGGAAGGCAGCCTTCTGGCCCCTCCTCACAGCCCCGGGGACAGCCTGAAATTCATTCACAGGAGGCTGGCCCGGGGTCCACACTTTGTGATTGGAACTGCGTGGGCCATGGGTGTTCAGAGGCTCAGTGACGCTAGTAGAAAGGGAGGGCGGGCGGGTGGGCATTGGGGCAGGCTGGCACCCAGAGGCAGCCAACGTAGAATGTGGAGAGGTTTCTCTGTGTCTGGAGGGGTCGATGGGGGAAACCGAGGTGCGGCAGGATCAGAGCTATCCTTGGTGACGGGCAGGAGATCGGGGAGGAGTAGGCCAGGGCGGGCCTGGCACGTTGCAGGGTCGTGGGTCTCAGGTGGGGGTGGAGCAGGCTCTGGAAATTGCCCTGGACGGGGGTGCCTGCCTTGGAGCTCTCTGTGTTCTTGGCCACAGAGACCCAGCGCCCAGGTTCTCACCGGGGGTCGGTCAGCAGGCGCCTCTGCCGGGCTCGGGCGGAGACCCCAGACCCCAGGAGGGGAGCAGGTCCTCGGCACAAACCTCGTGTCTGCACAGACAGCCCCGGGACATGAGCCCCCTGCCGGCAAGGGCGGCGGGAGCCCCGGAGTCAGGTTCCAAACGCGGTCTCATAAGCCGGCCTGTCCTGGGAGAGTGCCAGGCGTGCCTGCGCTGTGTGGCGCCCCGACAACGCCCCCAGAGGACGTGGGGCGAGGACCGGCGAGTCCCTGAGACGAGGTTTTCTGTTTCAGTGCTCATCTCCCTGTCCTCCGGCATGCCGAACCACAGCGCCAGCATCCAGGTACGCCCCCCCACCCCCTTGACTGTCCCAACGCGTCGTGCCCTGCGCCAGGCCCTGTGCAGCGCGCGTCCATGGAGTTGACAAGGGAGCAAGGGGAACACACGTTCGTGCCCCTGGAGTGTGTACGTGGGCGGTCCCCAAACTATGTCCCTGTTGGAGCCCACAGGCCGCCCTCCTGCCGCGGGGAGCAGGGCCGGGTGTCCCCCTGCCCCTCCTGGTCCCAGGACCTGTGAGCCGGACCAGGGCGCGAGGCAGGCCTGGGGTCGTGGGATTCACTGTTGTCTCAGAGGCGTGACCACTGTCGCCTTCCCCTCTGCAGCTCTGTGTCCAGAAATTGAGGATATTGATAGAAGACTCCGACCAGAACTGTGAGTTTCTCTCTCTACCTGCACCCGGAGCCTGTGTGGCGCTGGGGCTCTCGATCCCGCACGAGCACAGGCGCTGGGACTCTTCCGCTGTGCCCCCCAGTGTGCGCGGGGTGCCGCGGGCTTCGGCAGCATTTTAAAGAAGCCGGTCTTTCTCCGCTTGGCCGCAGCCCCTGCCCGCTGCCCTCGTGCACCGCCGTCTCAGTGTGTGACTCAGTGGTGACGGCCCCTCCCGCGTTCAGCCGGCGGAGTTTGAGACTGTGGGTCGTGTGCCCACGCCCCTGGGGAGGTGTGACCCGGGCGAGGTCCCCGAGCCCCAGTTCCAGCGTGGAGCTGAGGGGGCTGCTGGGGAGACGCAGTCGGGGGGTCAGAGGAGAGCTGCAGGATGAGGCCCGGACGGCACTGATGTCTCCTGCCTGAGGCCCCCCCGGGACCGTCCAGGGGGGCTCCCCCGTTGGCCTTGCTTGTGCGCCTGCGTGTTCTGTACACACGCTCCATCAGGGCTTCTGGCCTGTCACGCGCCCCGGAGCCCGGACCGGAGCGTCAGGGGCTCCTGAGGGCCCGGGAGCACTGGCTCCACGTTTTCAGTCCAGATCTGTTGGCAGCAGGGGCTGCCGGACCTGTCCCGCGAAGGGCCAGACAGGGCCCCGTCGCCCCCACCGTCGTGACCACGGGCCGCGTGCTCCCGCGAGGCTTTTGCAGAAACAGGCTCTGTTGGGACCTGGCCCGTGGAGGCCCGCGCTTCACTGCCCTGCTTCGGCGACCCCGTGTGTGGGTTGCTCGGGGGGAGGCAGTGGCGCCCGGCATGCGGGAGGTCACCTGGCCCGCAGCGCCCGCTGTTGAGGACACCCGGGGGCCAGCGTGCGGCCCGTCCTGGCGGCGTCCACGTCGTCGCTGACTCCGCACAGGCCCCGAGGGCTGTGAAGGCGCGTCCGTGCTAACGGTGTCTCGCCGTCTCCGCAGTGAAATACCTGGGCCTGCTGGCCATGTCCAAGATCCTCAGGACGCACCCCAAGTCCGTGCAGGCCCACAAGGACCTCGTCCTGCAGTGTCTGGACGACAAGGACGAGTCCATCCGCCTGCGGGCCCTCGACCTCCTGTACGGAATGGTGTGTGCCCCGCCCCGGTCTGTGCGCCCCGCTCCCCACACCCGTCCCGGGCTCCTCCCTCACCGGCTCCTCCCCTCCCCCCAGGTGTCCAAGAAGAACCTGGTGGAGATCGTCAAAAAGCTGATGAGCCACGTGGACAAGGCCGAGGGCACGGCCTACCGCGACGAGCTGCTCACCAAGATCATCGACATCTGCAGCCAGTGCAACTACCAGCACATCACCAACTTCCAGTGGTCCGTGCCCCACAGCCCCGGGGGGCGGGCACCGGCGCGGGGCGCGCTCCTCAAGGGCTGCCTCCTGCAGGTACATCAGCGTCCTGGTGGAGCTGACCCGGCTGGAAGGCACCCGCCACGGCCACCTCATCGCCGCGCAGATGCTGGACGTGGCCATCCGCGTGAAGGCCATCCGCAAGTTCGCCGTGTCGCAGATGTCCGCGCTGCTCGACAGCGCCCACCTGGTGGCCAGCAGCACCCAGCGCAACGGCATCTGCGAGGTGCTCTACGCGGCCGCCTGGATCTGCGGGGAGTTCTCCGAGTGAGTGCGCTCCCCGGGGAGAGGCGTGCCGGTCGACCCGCGTCCCCGGTTCCCTGGCGGCTGCCCCAGGGCCCCCTTCCTGGGCCGCTGTCTCTGGGGACCGCGCGGCTGTAAGTGCACATTTCCGACCACGAGCCCCAGCGAGGAGCCGGTCACGGCGTGGCCCGGGGTGACGGGCTTTCTCCCCAGTGTCCTCTCCTCCCTGCCCGTCGCAGCCGCGGATGTTCTGTCGCTACAACGATGCTGTCGAGCTGGTTTTGTATTCTTTTCGGGTTTTTTTTTTTTTTTTTTTTTTTTTGTGTGCTGCTACTCTGTCCTTGTCCCGTCGTTGCTGTGGCTTCTTCCCTAGAGTCCTGTCCATCTGCCCTGGTGCCTGGGGATGGGGGAGCGCCCACGTGACCCCTGTGGCAGGGCGGCCTGCTCATCAGGCCCTTCTTGTCCGCAGGCACCTGCAGGAGCCCCAGCAGACCCTCGAGGCCATGCTGCGGCCTAAAGTCACTACCCTACCCGGCCACATCCAGGCCGTGTACGTGCAAAACGTGGTCAAGCTCTACGCGTCCATCCTGCAGCAGAAGGAGCGGGCGGCGGAGACGGAGGCGGCCCAGGACGTCACCCAGCTCGTGGTGGAGCGGCTGCCCCAGTTTGTGCAGAGCGCGGACCTGGAGGTCCAGGAGCGGGTGAGCGTCTCTCGGGGGTCTGCTCCGGAAAAGCCTGTGTCTCTCGTTTGTGGCCGGCTTCGCCTTTCCCAGAGGGCATCTTGGAGAAATCTGCTTTCCGGGGCTCCCTCCCGGCCCCGGGGACGTGGGCGGGTTCTGGGCCCCCGCGGCGGGGGAGGCCCCGGTTGGTCCTCCGCAGGTGGGGGGCAGCGAGAAGGGGGCAGGCCGTGAGAGAAAGAACGAGTGGGAGGTGCCGGCCCCCCGATACGGCAAGGGAAGTATCGGAATCAAGCCGGTTGGCAGCAGGTTCCTGGGTGGGGTGGCAGGTGGCCGGGGACCGGGCTGCTTGCTGCAGGGAGACTGGTCTGGCACGTGCTGCATACAGCAGGCGGGTGGGAGGGAGCTCGGGGTGGCCGTTTCTGGTGCCCCGGGGGCAGCGGAGGGCTCTCAGTTATCCAGAGCTCACAGAAGCGTTCAGTGCCCCGGCCTCGAGCCCTGCGTCAGGCTGGGAGCCGCACTCGAGCCGAGTCCCCAGGTCGGAGTCCGCAGAGGACGGGCAGTACGGCGGCGCCCGGTGCCTCCTGGAAGTTGCCGTTTCGGGTTGTCTGGGTCTCGGAGGACGGTGCTGTCTCTGCTTGTGACTCTGTCTTGTTTGGGGGTCCGTTTCAGTCTTTGTCTCCTGCAGACTGACACGGCGGCCAGGGCTGGTATCTTCCTCCCCGGGTGCTTCTGTGTGGCCCGTGGCTTCTCTCGGTGCCTTTGGTGTATACGTACACACGTGTATATTTTCTTAACGTTTATTTGTTTCGAGAGAGCGCATGCACACAGCAGAGGGGCGCAGAGAGAGAGGGGACAGAGGATGCAAAGCAGGCTCTATGTGGACAGCAGATAGCCCGATGTGGGGCTTGAACTCACCAGCCTTGAGATCAGGGCCTGAGCTGAAACCGGACACTTAACCGAGCCCACTCTTGTGCTGCTCTCGGTGCCTTCTAGACGTTCTCAGTAGGGTCAGACGAGAGGCAGCCACTCTCCTGGGCTGGGCAATGCATTAGGGTGCTAAGTGGCCTACAGGGCCAGTCCTCCGTGACCAAACTGTGACTCCCCTGTGGTCTTCTCAGGCGTCCTGCGTCTTGCAGCTGGTCAAGCACGTCCAGAAGCTTCAGGCCAAGGACGTGCCGGTAGCAGAAGAAGTGAGTGCCCTCTTTGCTGGAGAGCTGAACCCAGTGGCTCCCAAGGCGCAGAAGAAGGTTCCAGTTCCTGAAGGGTGAGCTGCGCGGCCCGTCGGAGGACATGGGCCAAGATGGCAGGAAGAGCAGTGGGAGAACCCCAGTGGGGTCTTGACTGGTGTCCCTGTCCCAGCTGCCGCCCCCCGGAAGTAGACGGGGCAGCCCTTGCCTACAGATACCGGGCACCAGAACACAAGGAGGGTCACGAGGGGCCCGTAGACTCTCACTGGGCAGCCATGATCTCCAGTGGCGGCCCAGCTTTTGCGTCCTCGTCTCCGAGAGGACCGGGGTGTCCCTGTCCCATGTGCCCCGTGAGCGTGCGAGGCTGGCATTCGGGCTGGAGCTGCCTCGTGACCTCCCTGCATCTTGCAGCCTGGACCTGGACGCGTGGATCAATGAGCCGCCCTCGGACAGCGAGTCTGAGGACGAGAAGCCCAAGGCCATCTTCCACGACGAGGAGCAGCGCCATGCCAAGCAGCGGCAGCCGGAGGCAGAGGAGGAGGAGCTGGCCCGGGTGAGCACCGGGTGCGGGGAGGCCGGGCTTTGTTCCCACTGGGGCCTCCGGGGCGGACGGCCTCGCTCAGAGCAGACCCTGGACCCTGAGCCCCCAGGTGGCTGAGCACGTTCCTGTCCTGTTCGATCTGAGCTTTGTCCCAGTACCCTCAGGGGAGCACCGAGCCATCCTGGGAGGTCTGGGTTGGGTTTTGTGCAAATGAGAAGTGGATTCTCTTAAGGCCTGAGCTCCTCAGAGAGAGTCATGGGGCCTGGTTGGGCATGCAGGGGGTTTCACTCGTGCCTTCCGGGTGGAGGGTTTTATTGTCTTTTATTTAAAAAAAATTTTTTTTTAATGGTTATCTTGGGGTAGAGAAAGAGAGAGTGCATGTGCTCATGTGCATGAGCGGGGGAGGGCAGAGAGAAAGGGAGGCACAGACTCTGAAGCAGCTCCAGGCTCTGAGCTGTCAGCACAGAGCCCGACGCGGGGCTCGAACTCCTGGACCGTGATATCGTGAGCTGAGCCAAAGTTGGACGCTTAACCGACTGAACCACCCAGGCCGCGCCCTTGGAAGATTTTATTTTACTTCAAAAAATGTTTTTTCTTGGGGCGCCTGGGTGGCTCAGTCGGTTAAGCGTCCGACTTCAGCTCAGGTCACGATCTCGCGGTCCGTGAGTTCAAGCCCCGCGTCGGGCTCTGGGCTGACGGCTCAGAGCCTGGAGCCTGCTTCCGATTCTGTGTCTCCCTCGCTCTCTGCCCCTCCCCCGTTCGTGCTCTGTCTCTCTCTCTGTCTCAGAAATAAATAAACATTAAAAAAAAAAAATGTTTTTTCTTAATGCTTATCATCCAGCTGGGAGAGAGAGACTGGGACGGTGTGAGTAGGGGAGGGGCAGAAAGAGAGAGAGACAGAATCTGAAACAGGTTCCAGGCTCTGAGCTGTCAGCACAGAGCCTGACACGGGGCTCGCACTCATGAATTGTGAGATTGTGAGCTGAACCGAAGTCAGGTGCTCAACGCACTGAGCCCTGCAGGCGCCCCTCCGGTGGAGGGTTTTATAACAACATGCAGCATTCAGACAGCTCAGAAAACTCCAGAGATACTGCATCCCCTCAGCTCCCCACCACACCATGCCTTATCGTCCTGAAATAAGGGGTCCCCTCGTGGCCTGTCCGGCTCTCCTCCCGCCCATCTGCAGGCTGAGCCTTCAGGCAGTGTGATCTGACTCCCAGCTCAGCTGTTCTTTGTTACTGAGCGACCTCAGACAGCTCACCCAACCTCTCTGAGCTCACATCCTTGAAACAGAAGGCCATCTCCACATCCTGGGGTCATTTCTGAGCTCTTGCTGTCCCCCCACTTGTTCCTGCTGCGGTCTCCCTATTGGTCAAGGGCCACCAGTAAAGTACTGGGGCATTCCGGGCCCGCCTGGGGCCTAGAACATGGACGCTAGTCCATGCCTGGAAGGGAGGGTCTGTTTCACGTGCATTCACTGACTTGCTCTTCAAATCCTGTCCCTGCAGCGTCGAGAAGCCCGGAAGCAGGAACAGGCTAACAACCCTTTCTACATCAAAAGTTCCCCATCTCCCCAAAAGGTGAGGCTGGCCCCAAGTCGTCCTTGAGAGACACTCCCCTCCCCCCAAGCCCCACAGCGCCCCCATCCGCTCTCGGGAGGACACCAGGGGCCCCCAGGTCCAGGCCACTGTTTGGTTGTCACAGTAGGTCCACGTGGCCCAACTGCCAGGTGGGTCTGAACACCAAGACCTGGGAGCAGGTGTGGATGTGGGGTATTCCACATGACTAGAATGTTCTAGATCTTAATCCAGGTGGTGCCTGCTGCCTTCCTCCGTGTCCTCCCCCCCGCCGGGCTCCCCCCCCCCCCCCGCCCCGCCCCGGTAGACGCGGCCCCATACGGGTGCTCCATTGCCCTCCTCTGGGGATTGCCGGGTCACCTCGTGGCTCCGCTCAACTTTCTGAGGGGCCGAGGTGGCCCACACCTGGCGTGCACCCTCACCAGCGCCTGTGATGTCTGACTTTGATTTTAGCGCTCGCAGGGGGTTCGGGCTGCATTACTTTTCTAACTCGAAGTAGGTGACCCAGACAGAAAGCTGTGCCTCGGCCCTGTGCCTGTTGGTGCTGACGGACCGTTCCCCAGTCCTTAGGGGGCTGTGCTCCCCAGGATGCCCCGTCGCATTCGCAGGGGTCCCGCACACCGCCGGCTGCGTGCGTGTGTCATCCTGGGCCATGGCCCCACCTCAGGCGTCTCCATCTGTCCATGCGTCCTGCCCGGTAACGCTCACTGCTTGCTTCTCCAGCGGTACCAGGACATGCCCGGAGTGGAACACATCCCCGTGGTGCAGATAGACCTCTCGGTGCCCCTGAAAGTGCCAGGCAAGTATTTGCACAGGCGGTGTGAGCCCCGGGAACCCATGAGCGAGGGGGTGGGGGCCCGAGGCTGGGTCCCGGATGCTGCCAAGGGCCAGCCTTACCAGCCCCGGACCTGCCCCCTCCTGCATCCTTGGCTGGAGTAGGTTCCAGATTGGAGGGTGAGTGGGGGGGTACACGCCAAGGGCCCCAGCCTCTCCGTGCTGGCGCCGCCTCGTTTCTCCCCGGACCCTGCCGCGCCCCCGCCGCCACCCCCACCCCCGCCGCCACGCGCCCGCATGTCCGCACTCGGAAAGCCTCTGCCTGCTCCCGGGCAGCCACGGTGGCAGCCCCTGTGAGCTCCCTCGCCCCCTTTTAGCGCAGACCACGGTGGGCCGTGGGCCGCTCGCCCTGCTGAGCCCCCAGGGGCCACCCTCCCGCACGTGGCTCTCGGGGCCAGGGCGGCGCTGAGCACCGTGGGGCGCACGCCTGCAGGGATGCCCGTGTCGGACCAGTACGTGAAGCTGCAGGAGGAGAGGGAGCCCCGGCAGAGGCTGGAGAAGGACAGGAGGCGGAGGAAGAAGAAGGACAAGGACAAGAGGGGCAAGCCGCGGCGCCACAGCTCGCTGCACACAGAGAGCGACGAGGACATCGCCCCGGCGCAGCGGGTGGACATCGTCACCGAGGAGATGCCTGAGGTCGGCCCGCTGGGGCCACGACGGGCGGGGAGCGGGTTCCCTCCACGGGCAGGTATCCCGCGGGCACCACCGCCGCTCCCGGGGCCACGCTCGGGCGGGCCTTCCCGTCACTGGCGTTCTCGGGGGGCCCCTGGCGTCCCGACCTCTTGCCTGCGGAGTGCCCGTGGGGGCGGGGGGCTTCGCAGACCCCGGGGGGCTCGGGCCGGACGGACTGGATGCGCGTTCTCTCTCCTCTCAGAACGCTCTCCCCAGCGACGAGGACGACAAAGACCCCAACGACCCTTACAGGGCCCTGGACGTCGACCTGGACAGGTAAGCAAGGGGGCGGAGCCGGGCCGTCCTGTTTCCTGTGTCCCCGTCAAGTGCTCGCCGTGACGCACCCGCCTGCCCCCAGGCCCCTGGCCGACAGCGAGAGGCTGCCCGTCCAGAAACACAGAAACGCCGAGACTACCAAGTCCCCCGAAAAGGAGGACGTCCCTGTCGTGGAGAAGAAGATCAAAAAGCCCAGGAAGAAAGAGAAGAGGCACAGAGAGAAAGAGCGAGAGAAGAAGGAGAAGAGGAAGGAGGAGAAGGAGGTGGGCACGGGCAGTCGGGTGCAGGGACCCCGCAGCCCCCCACGCTGACGCTGAACGCCACATCGCCCCATGCCGGCCCGCGTGGCCACGGCGGGGCAGGCCCGGGGGTCGTGCCGGTGGGCGGCCATCCGGGGCTGCCCGCCGTGGCGCCGGTAGGGCGGGAGGTGCCGCCCGGTCTCCCCGCGCGCGGGTCCCCGCGGAGCCGGAGCGGCCGCGTCCGGTCAGGGCGGTGCCGCCCGTGCTCCTCTGGAGCCTGCGTTGCTGCTTCGCCGAAGGTGCGTCTTCCTGTGGTTCCAGGGCGAGGACTTCGATTTCTGGCTGTCCACCGCCCCGCTGCCCGCCGCGGCCCCGGCCCCGGCCCCGGTAAGAGCCCGGTGGCCTGTGCCGGCCCCACCCGGTCCTCCACTGGACACACGGGTGCACGTCCGGGCTGTCCGCCCCAAGGTTGCGTGGGCGCACAGACCGGTGAGGTTGGGGCCGGCCCAGCCGGTGGCTGTAGGAACGGCCCCCGGCCCAGCCTGCAGCCCCTCGGCCGGGCCTGGCCGCCTCTCCACCCTGGCGGCCATGCGCTTCGGTGCCAACCGGATGCCCCGTGTGCTGAGGGAGGCCGGGCCGGGATGTGGGGCTGGGGGCCCAGAGGACACCCTGTCCCGGGTGCCAGTTGCCTCCTCGAGCCCCGCTGCCCGGCTTCCTGCAGGGAGAGCCTGGAGCGAACACTGTCACCGCTGCCCCTGAGGGAGGGGGCGAGGAGCCCAGGAGAGAGGAGCGAGGCGACGAGGACGAGGACAGAGACAATGAGCGGGACCCCGAGAAGGTGAGGGCGCGTGCCTTGGCTGCCCTCGTGGAGTGGCCGTGTGGCTGTGCAGGAGAGGGTCGTTCCCGAATCCCGCGAACAGGGGTCATGGGGGTCCTGGTGGCGGCTTCTCGTTTTTACGTTTTATTCGGTAGTAACTCACCTATGGGAAGTCCCACCTTTTCACAGTCTGTGGTTCAGGGGCGTTCACCGTGTTGTGTTACCATCACCAGTGTCTAATTCTAGAACATTCCCTCTCCCCAAAAGAAACCACATCCCCACCCACGATCACCCCTCACTCCCCTCCCCAGCCCCGGCCCCCATGAGCCCCCTTCCTGTCCCCGGATGAACCTGTTCCGGACGTTTCGCACACGCGGACTCACACCCCGCGTGGCCCCTCGTGTCTGGTCCCCTCCCTGAGCGTCGTGTGTTCGGGGTCCGTCCTTGGGCAATGGGCGCGGACGCCTTGTTTCTGCTTGCGGCCGAGGGACGTGCGCGTGTGCGGTGGACAGTTTTCACCTCTTGGTTGTCGTGAGTCGTGTTCCTGCGAGCGTGTGTGTGCGGGTTTCGGCGTGGACGCGTGTTCTCGTGCCCGCGCTGAGGAGCTGCCAGGCCACGTGTCCACGTGTGGGTTCTGGCCGGTCTCCCTGTGCGTTTCCACCCGTCGGCGGTGAACCGCTAGGTCCTCGCCTGCCCCCCGCAAGGACCCGGGGCTTGCTGGTCCGTGCCCTCTGCCGCGCGTGCTCCTTCCCTCGGCTCGCCGGCCCTGCGTCTCGGAGACGTCGTGTCGTCGCGACGCATCCGCGGGCTGCCGAGTGGCCTTGGTGCGTGTCGTGCCTCGCTGGGCAGCGGCGGCCAGAGAGCGCCGAGGGTTGAGCCTGGTCTCTCTGCTCCAGAAAGCTCCGAAGCATAAGAAAAAGAAGCACAAGAAGGAGAAGGAGGAGAGACCCAAGGACAAGAAGAAACCCAAGAAGCAGCAGCCTCCAGGTGAAGAGGCGGCAGAGCCCGTGGAGAACGGCGCGCTCGCGGACGAGCCTCTCCCGGTGAGGGGTACTTCACTCGCCCCCCGCGGGCCGGAGGCGCCCCCACGGCCCGCCGAGGCCTCGACGCAGGGACAGACCCGGGCCGAGTCCAGGAGCCGCGTCTGCGGGCCGGCGGGCAGTGGGGCCTCGGTGGGCGCGGGCGGGTGACCCCGGGGCTGTGGGCGTCGGGGGGGTGGCGCTCTCGTGTGGCGGGACGTCCCCGAGGTGCAGGCGTGCGCTGCCCGGGACCCCCGGGGGCTCCCCGCACCCCGCTTCTCGTCGGTCCTGACGTTCCCACCGGAGCACTTGGCAGCTGGCGACAGGCCCGGCCCGTGAGCCGCCGCCGCCCTCGGGCTCTCGCTGGCCGAAGCTGAGCGTTTTCCTCTCTTCCCAGCCCATGTCCAGCTACTGCCTCCTGGCCGAGAACTCCTACATCAAGATGGTGAGTGCTGTGGGCATTGCAGGGGGGCTGGGGCGGCCTTGGGCTCCTTTCTCGGGGCGTGAGGAGGGACGTGGTAGGGCTCGGGGGCGGTGAGCGAGCCTTTCTAGGGAGAGAGGCACACGTGGGTGCTTGCCGCCACGTGGGCCCGCAGGGCCGGCTGGCTGTGGGGGCCCCGAGGGCCGACGTGATGGCCAGCGGCTCTCAGAGAAAGGGCGGGAGCGGCCGGGACCACGGATGGAACCGGAGTGGTTTCCCTCGCGTGAGGGTTCGAGTACTTTCCCCTCTCCGACACGTTGTACGTTTGCACGGCGGGGTTGCCGGCACTCCCAGGCCCCTCGTGCGGGCCCCGGAGGTTGAGGCCGGCCTTGCCCTGCAGACCTACGACATCCAGGGAAGCCTGCAGAAGGATAGTCAGGTCACCGTGTCCATCGTCCTGGAGAACCAGAGCAGCAGCTTCCTGAAGGGCATGGAGTTCAACGTGCTGGACTCGCTCAACACCAGGCTGGCCCGGCCAGAGGGCTCCTCCGTCCACGACGGCGTCCCCGTGCCTTTCCAATTGCCCCCAGGTACGTGGGCCGTCAGGCAGGGCGTCGGGGCTCCCGCTGACCCAGGTCCTCTTGGTCCCAGGAGCCCCCTTTCCTCCTGTCACCTGCTTCCCGACCGGGGCGGGCAACGCTGAGGACAGGCCCCGGGCGGGGGCAGTGCCGGACCCCAGCCGGGCGGCGCCCCGTGCCGCTCTCGGGACCCACCCCTTGTCCCCTTGTCCTCTTCCAGGCATCTCCAACGAGGCCCAGTTTGTATTCACCATTCAGAGTATCGTCATGGCCCAGAAGCTCAAGGGGACGCTGTCCTTCATTGCCAAGGTAACGGGGCTGGAGGCGGGGCCCAGAGCCCACGGACGCGTCCCCGCTCCGTGGGCCCCCTGGGCCCTCCTCACCCCGTGCCCCCGCTCCCACAGAACGATGAGGGGTCGACCCACGAGAAGCTGGACTTCAAGCTGCACTTCAGCTGTACCTCGTACTTGGTCACGACGCCCTGCTACAGGTGCGTGGTGCCCACCTCCCTCCTGCTTCCGCTCGTCACGCGGTTAGCTGGCAGACACCCTTGGCCTAAGGCAGGAGGGCCCAGTCTGCCGCTGGCGCAGAAGGTTGGCTCTGGCGAGCGTCCGCCAGCCCGGGCCACGTGGCAGATACACGCCTCATGGCCCGGGCGGCAGACGGGTTCTCTCCTGGTGCCAGAGGCCAGAGGCCGTGATGGAGGGTCGGCAGGGCTAGCTGCTTTCGGTGCCACGCCTGTTGGCGTGCAGATGCCGTCTTCTCCCCGTGTTCTCACGCGGTCGTCCCTCTGCGTGTCTGCGTCCTGATCTCCTCTTTTTAGAAGGACGTTGGTCTTACTGGTTTAGGACCCTGTTTCCAAATACCGTCACATCCTGAGGTCCAGGGATCGGGAGTCAACATGGGAATTTGGGGGACGCGGGTTAGCCCGTGACATCGTACAGGACCGTCAGAGACCTCGAGCCGCAGGCACACGAAGGAAGGTATCACGCCTGGGGCTGGGGGCCCACCGGTTGTCAGCCTCCCTGTCCTGTGTCCTCACAGTGACGCCTTTGCCAAGTTGCTGGAGTCTGGGGACCTGAGCATGAGCTCGATCAAAGTCGACGGCATTAGTATGTCCTTCCAGAACCTTCTAGCAAAGATCTGTTTTCATCATCATTTTTCCGGTAAGGCCTCCGACGTGGCCGGCAGACGGGGCGGCTTTACGCGTGCGCGGTCGGCCCTCTGCCCCCCGGCGAGCCAGCCCGGGCCTCAGCCTGCGCCCTCTGTTACAGTGGTGGAGAGAGTGGACTCCTGTGCCTCCATGTACAGCCGCTCCATCCAGGGCCACCACGTCTGCCTCCTGGTGAAGAAGGTGAGCCCCAGCCCCCCGTGCTCTCGAGGCCCCGGGGCTTCTTGGGTTTCGGCGTCTCGCTGAGCTCAGCCCGCCTGTTTCGCTCAGGGCTCGTGAGCCTGCCTCCGAGAGGAGGCCGGCCACCCGCTTCCCCGGCCTGGTCTTGGCGTCAGGCCTGGCAGCCCGCCCGTCGGAGTCGGGAGGGGTGCCCGGTCCTGGGGCGCCTCCTCACCCGGTCCTCGGGCTCTCCAGGGGAGCCGTCTGGGCCTGGGGGCGGCCTCGGTGAAAGTTTCCATCGGGCGGTGTCGGGTCCTTTCCTCGGCGGCCGTGGGTCCTCGGTCCACGAGCCGTGTCTCGGGCCGGCCACGGTGGCGTATGGTCCCTCCGCCCGAGGCGCCGAGTCCGCGTGGGTTGTCTTCCGTGGGTCTCTTCTGTGGCCCCCAGTGGGTCCCAGCGGCACCTTCTTTCGCTCCTGATGGTGACACTTTGTGTCTTTTCTCGTTATTCTTGGTCGTCCTGGCGGGAGGTTTATCGTTTTCCTTGATTTTTTTCAAAGGTAAATTTAAAAGCTCCCCTTTTAGGAACTTTGTTTTTTTAAGGCAATAAATAAATTTTGTTCAGCTTTGTTCTTTCCCTCCTTTTTTCTGCCTGCTTTGGGCTTATTTTCTGTTTTGCACGTTTGTTCAGGTAGGAGCTGAGGTTTTCCTTCTTTCGCGAAGAGCTTAATGCTTCGTTTTCCTTGAAGCCGTGCTTTAGCTGAACGCCACGGGTGTTTAAATGTTTCGTGTTTATGTCTAAACGGTTCTAACGTTTTCTGATTCCTGCTCCCAGGTCCTGTAGAGTGCACGGGTCACTTAGAAGCGTGTTTGGTTTCCCGTGTTTGGATGGCTTTTTGCTTCGGATTTGTAGCGTGGCTGCCACCGTGGTTGGGGGACACGCCACTTCTGATTTCGGTCCTTTGAAAGTATTGAGATTTGCGTTCTGGCCCTGGACTTGGTCATTCGTGGCAGGAGTGGCGCTCGTGGATGCGTGGAGGCAGTGAGTGTTCTGCCGGTGGAGCGGGCCCCGCCGGTGGTGGTCTCGGTTCTTCTGGGCCCTTGGAGTCTGTGTTGCCGGCCCGGCGGCTGCCTGAGTGGGTGGTGTGAGGTTAGTGACAGGTTGTCTGTCCCCCCGGGGCTGTCGGGTTCGCTCTGTGTGTCTGCCGTTAGGTGTGTGGACCGAGAAAGTCGTGGCGTCTTGACGTATGCACCGGTTTGTTTATCCGCGCCGACGTCCTTCTTTATCCCGGGTTGTTTTCTCTGCTGCGGAGTTCTCCGGTCTGATGTCGGACAAAAAGCCACTCGCTTTCTCATGACGGGTGCTGACACACATGTCTTCTTGAGCGCACCCTTCCTGTGTCGGAAGGCGTTCTCACGGGTGGGTGCCGTCATCCCACTGACGACCCCGGGTCTCCTCCTCCGTGTGGTCTTCCGCTCCTCCCCTGCCCTCCCTCTCCTGCACACGCCATGCCGCCCGCTCCACACCTGCCTCCAGCCGCTTCTGGGACAGGCCTGGGGGCCGCGGAGCCTCGTCCAGGGCTAGTTTTGCTGGGCGCGTTAGCTTGGCGGATCTTCGTCTCAGTGCTTTAAAATCACGCTGCTTCTGGGGTGCCTTGGCGGCTCAGTCAGTGGAGGCTGTGGCTTGATCTTGGGGCTCTGGAGTTGAAGCCCCATGCTGGGTATAGAGAGGACTCACTTTTTTTAATATTTATTTTTGAGAGAGAGAGACAGAGCATGAACAGGGGAAGGGCAGAGAGAGGCAAAGAGAGACACGGAATCTCTCGAGGCTCCAGGCTCCAAGCTGTCAGCACAGAGCGTGACCAGGGGCTTGAACTTGTGAACCACGAGATCCTGGCCTGAGCCAAAGTCGGACGCTTAACTGACTGAGCCACCCAGGTGCCTCGAGAGGACTTAGAAGTAAAATCTTCCAGAAGGTCGTCACACTGCCTCGTTTCACAGTCGCAGTTTCTGGACGAGAGCGAGGCACCGTCTCCTCTCCAGGTTTTTCTTGGTTGTCAGCCTCCAGCAGGTCACAGCGTGTCCGGCGCGGACTTCTCCGGGTCTGTCAGGAGTGTGCTGTGCCTCTTGAGTGTTTGCAAAATTCTGGAAGTTTCCCGCTGTTACTTAAGTCCTTTCTTAGCGCCGGGTTCTTCTTACAGCAGGGCCTGCCTGGCCCCGCCCTCTGCCGTGCTAGCCATTCTGCCCATGGGCCCACCCGTGGGTGTCTCGTTTTGACGACTGTGTATTCCAGGTCTGGAACGTCTGCCGGGCGTTCTCGAGATCTTGCTGTCTTTGCTGGGATGTTCCGTCTTCCTGTTGGCTTCAACAGTGCTCCTGACTGCGTGTTGGGGGGTCTTTATAGTAGGGACTTACAAGCCTGTGTCCCGTCGGAAGATGCCACGTCCTCCTCGTCCTGGCCTGGCCGTTGGCTGCCTTTTCCAACAGAGCTGAGCTGAGGTCTCCCGGGTCTCTGGGTGCTGAGTAACCAGGGCCTTGTTAATCCCGCGGGGGACACGGCATGGGCTGCAGGTGCCTGACCTCTGGTCCCAGCGCCCATCTGTCTCTGCGACCTTTGTCCCGCTCGTCGGAGCTGCCGCACGCGGGCACCGGCCCTGGGACTAGGGGGACAGCGGCTCGCGGACACATTTACAGGCCGCTTTCCCCGAGGCCCCCCAGCCAGAAGGCGGGCCGTTGCTCACGTACCCCACTTTGGCAAGCCGTTGCCCAGATTGGGGTTCTCCGGTCCCGGCCTCGGTGGGGGCGGGGGGGGGGGGCTCCAGGGCACCTCCCTTGTCTGGATTCGCGAAGCACCAGCACCGAGGGAGGTGGTGACAGACACAAACGGCACGTTCGGCCACGAGGCAGCCTCTGGGCGTCGCGTTCCACACCCTCCACAGTCCCGACGGCCGCTTCCCTTTTCCAGGGGGAGAAGTCCGTGTCGGTGGACGGGAAGTGCAGCGACGCGACGCTGCTGAGCAACCTGCTGGCGGAGATGAAAGCGACGCTGGCCGAGTGCTGAGCCCGGCCCCCCGCCCCCACCCCGGCCCCCGCTCGGGTGGCGAGGTGACACGCTGTGCCGACGCGTCTTGTCGGCGTTCCTACTTTGCCTCTTCCCATCTCTTCAGCGAGGAGCCGGCTGCGGCGCCCGGTGGACCGTGCGGGGTGGCGCGCCCTGATCCCGCGAGGCCACCCGAGTGCCCCACGGCCCCCACACTCCCTGCCTGGGGGCGCCTGCTCACCCTCCTCCCTCGCGGCCGCGGGCCAGGACACCCGGTGGTCCCGGGGCCGTGCAGGCTGCTGTCGTGTTCCCCACGTCCCACCCACGTGTTCATGCGTTGCAACGGCTGCCACCCGGGGTGGGGTCTAGTCGGGATCCCTGACGGAGTGGGGCCTGGACCTTGTTGGTTTACATTTCTTTCCTGTCCAGTGAAATGTGTCTCGGTCGGTGGTGTTTGGCGAGTGGTGGGGACTGTTTGGGATTCCAGGTCCCTCCTGTCGCCGAACGCTCCCCAGGCTTTGTCCCACACCGTGCCCGCAGCTGCGGGGAAGGCCCGGTCCTTGGGGGGGGGGCGGGCCCGGCCCCTGGAATGCACCTCACGGGGCGGGGCGGGGCAAGGGGACCCCGGACCACCCCGTCAGAGATGACGGTCCTCAATGACGTAACTTCCTTTTGACGAACACTGTCACTTTAGCATGTAGGGTAATCTATTACAGAATCCTGTGCAGTGATTCCAGAACCTCAGAACTGTATGATGTGTTCGATAAGAATTGATTTGCTATCGACATTCCCAGATAAAGGAGAGAGAGACATATCACGCTGCTGTAATGATTTTGTGTCGAGATGATCCAATAAACTTGTAACACAGACATTTGTCTGTTGCACCTCCTGTCTGTGCCGGCGTGCACACCCGGTAACAAGAGGGACTCCGGACCATCCTCGAGCTGCCTGGGGCACCCTCGGGAGGTCACACAGCGTGCTGGGGATCCCTGTCCCCACCTGCGAGTGCGCCCTTCCCTTCGTGATGGAGGTGAGGTCATCCCCACACACGGGCCAAGCCCCAGCAGGGAGCCACGACCCCACCCACGGGAGGTCCACCAACATCGCGGACCGCACCCTCCTTTCCCTTCCCAGGGAACCCCACTAGCGGCGGGTGTGTAGATGAGCGGCAGAAGCAGGTGCCGGAAGGCAGGCCCTGCCCGTGCTTCAATTTGCCACATTGCCACTGCCTTTACTGACGCCATGTGGCCAAGGGACGATTCAGGACCAGTAACGCTGGGTCAGCAGACGGAAAGCCGTCCGACCCCTACGTGGACCCAGTGCCGGGCAGCCCCCGCCTTCCACCAGCTTCTCTTCCTGATAATCACCCGCCCGAGCCAGACCCCTCGCGGGTCCCTCTGCTCCCTCACCAGCACTGGGGCAGCAGAGGCCACATTGACGCCTTGAGGCCATTGTTGGCCAGTAAGACCACTGGCCTGCATGGCCTGCCGGAGTGGTGTTCCATGCCCACCCGGCCCTGTGGACTCTTCTGACCTCCGTGTACCTGCTCCTGGCAGGACTAGTCCCCGACTTCTCGTCTGCCAGGCCCATCAAGCCATTTATCGTGGGTCTCTCGTAACGCACATGAGTGTTTGTGAAAGGAAACGACGTGCTAGGGACGCTTCCTGTGCTCCTTCGGCTGAGGTTTAGCTCGGCGTGGCGAGTCAAAAGCACTCGCTCGCGCCAAAGGCTTGGGTCTGTCAAGCCTGCCCAGCTGTGTTGAGACGGATTGCGGTACAATTGGTATGGAAATCCCGGGGCCGTCAGCCCTGCCCCAGTGCCCATGACCAGGATGTGCCTTACCTGGGGACCCAGCCCTGGTTGCCCCAACACGGATAGTCTGTGATGAGAAACAGGGACGTTTAATCATTGCCTCTAATAGCCCTACGGCTCTGCCCGGCGGTGATGCACTCTATATACAAAGGCATGCGCCCTTCCCGGCCCCGGTCCCAGCCTCTGATGGCAGTGCAGGGACTCAAGGCAGCAGGGAGCCTGCTCCGTGGGGTCAGGCTGGGGCAGTCCAGCTGAGTCCTGGCTCCACCTCGAGGCTAGGGCCAGTCTGGCGATGGCCGGTGGCCGTCAGTGCTGTGTCAGGCACTCGGAAGCATTTTCCAGAGTCAAGTTGGCCAGGTGTGGGGGCTCAAGACATGTGAAGCTTGGTGACATCAGACTGTTGGGGAGACATGGGTGCCCTCAGCTCTTCTCTCCCTGCTCCACCTCCCCCCCCTCCCCCAAACCAAGGTCTTTGCTACGGGCCTGGGACACGTGACAGGGCTGCAGACAACCCTCAAAGCTCAACTTGGAGGTCTTGTGGCCTGTACCCATCCCCTAAACAGCATCGGGGTCGAGCCCAACTCTCTTGCAAGGGGCTGCAAAAAGGGGGTGGGAGGCTGTGGCAAGCTGGCCATTGGGTTTTGATCTCTGGCTTAGGCTCAACCTTGCCTACAGAGTCCACCCAGGTCCTCAGAGCCTCCCTCCTTTGCGCCACTCACAAAGCTGGAGTGGTTCTGTGCATCCAGGAGAGGGGAGGAAGATCCGATGTTTATTCGAAGTGATCACTTGGGTGTGGTTGCAGGGGTGACATCCAGCTTGTCCCAGGTGCAGAGAGAGCCCTGCCGGCTGTGTCTCCCGAGCCAGCCCCTCCCCGTCCATCCCTGACTTAGAGGCCCCCGTGCCACCCCTTTCCTGACTCCCTCTTGCTCCCCTCCAGAAGGCCAGGCCAGGGTTTTGGAGAGAACAGACGGGGCGGGGGCCTTACCTTGTGTGGTCGTCCTGTCTGAAAGACATGACAGGGTCCCAGTTAGACCCAAGCTTTAGGGCTGTGCTGTGCCTGTGGCCCCCAAGTCCCTCCACTGGGGCACATCCATCATGGGCCGCCCCCGCCCCCCCAGCTCTGACCACAGCCCTGCCAGCTGCTTAGGGCAGGGGTAGGACCAGACTCTATGGAAACCTTTAACTTGGGTGTTGCGCCCCCTGGTGCCAGCTGAGCGCAGAGGAAGGGCGGGCTGGGGTCCTGAGGACCGGAGCAGGTGCCGCCTCCCGCGGCCGCCCTCCGCATACTCACCCGCAAGGGCACATAAGCACACCGCCTCTGATAAAAGTCATGCTGGGTTTGGGGACAGGGGACTTACTTGTGCCACTTATTTCTACAACGACAGCAGGATTGGAATCAGAACGTCAGGCGTGGAGGGGAAGGTCCCCTCCCTGAGCCCAGGGGCCCCAACTCACATGTACCGGAGGAGGCCCTGCACAGCTGTTTCCCACTGTGCCGATGACCTGTGGGCACACGGGGCGTGGAGACGGGGCGCCCCAAATCCAGAACTCAGGGCCTGCCGAGGGGCTACCACCCCACCCGACCCCGGTGGAGACAGGCCAGGGAGGAACAGGGAGGGTCCCAGGAGAGCCTCAGACCCACGGGCACAGGGCCCTTGCTGGTCACCGCCCGAGCCTGAGCCCTACTCGCAGTTGTAGCCAAAGCAGACGACGTGCGAGTCCGTGCAGTTGGTACAGGAGATGGTCTCGTACTGGAAGATGCCTGCAACACAGGAGAGGCGGCCGCAGGCTCCCCCCGCCTCGGCCTCCAGGGCTGCCGCCACCGCTGTGCCCCACGGACCGGGCAGGGGCTCGCTCACCACAGTGACGCTGACAGTCGATGCGGCCTGTGTGGGGACGAGGGCACTGACGGCACTTGTCCCCGCCGCCACCTACCCTTTTTATTATTTTTAATTTTTTTTTTTTTAGTGTT
Source organism: Leopardus geoffroyi (assembly GCF_018350155.1). NCBI lineage: Eukaryota > Metazoa > Chordata > Mammalia > Carnivora > Felidae > Leopardus > Leopardus geoffroyi. The sequence goes on along the minus strand of NC_059331.1, from coordinate 1,316,491 downwards.
TGTTTTTGAGAGAGAGAGAGAGAGAGCACGAGTAGGGGAGGGGCAGAGAGAGACGGAGACACAGAACCCGAAGCAGGCTCCAGGCGCCGAGCTGTCAGCACAGAGCCGGACGCAGGGCTCGAACTCACGAACCGTGAGATCATCATGGCCTGAGCCGAAGTCGACACCTAACCGACTGAGCCCCCCCAAGCGACCCCCGACCCAGCCTTCTTGCCCTGCCAGAGGCTCACCTAGGGTTAGGCTGGCTCTCAGCCTGGGAGGAGGGTAGCAGCCCTACTCAGCCGCTTCTCCAGGGACAGGCTGGGGGAGGGCTGGGGTTTATCCAGGCCGCCTGCTGGTGCCCACAGGAAGGAAGGGCCCCTGCCTCAGGGAGCTGCCCTTCCTTCTCTCTGTTGGGAGCCGGCTGCACTGAGCCAGAAGCCCCAGTCCTATCACGCCAGCCTCTGCCACCCCCTGGCCGGGGCCCCTGGCTCCGGAGGGACTTCTGAAATACCCCCGCGGAGCTCCCCAAGCCCTTCCTTTGCTCACTTTCGATGATTGCATTCTGGATGAGGTGCACCTGCTCCCGAAAGATGGCTCGCAGCTCGTTGGGGAAGTACCCTGTGGGGGTAGGCAGGAGGGAGGTCAGCCTCCGGCGCTGGGTGGAGGGGAGCTGTCTCGGTGTCCGCGCGCGCGCGGCGCCCGCCCCCTTACCGGGGAAATACATCTTCCCCTGGTACAGCTGATCCATCTTCTGGTACACGGCGTTCGCCACTTGGTTCAGCTTCTCCCGGGCTGGAGGCCGGAGAGGGAGGTCGGTGAACTGCGCGGGTCGGGGTCAGGCCGGGGTCTGGCGGGAGTCTGGCCGGGTCGGGGGGCGCGCCCGGGCGGGGCCCCGCACTCACTGATCTCCGCGGGGATGGCCAGGTGCAGCTCCTTCATCGTGTCCTGGCTCCAGTCGCTGAGCAGCAAGCCCGACACGGGGATGTCGCCCACCCACCAGGACTTGAGATTCACGTGATGGCGGTAGAAGGAGAACTTCTCCGAGAAGTTGCCGTGACAGTGCAGGCAGCCGCGGGCCAGCGCCGCGGTCAGGCCGAGGCACAGCAGCAGAGCCATGGCCCGCCCCCGCCCGCCGCCCGCCAACCAACCAACGGCGCCTCCCGCGCCACGCCCCCAGCGCCGGCCTCGCCCGCGCAACGGACAACTGGCTGCACCGGCCCCGCCTCCGGCCCCGCCCCCACGCCGCGCCCCATGCCTGAGCGCACGGCATGCGCACGCGCACGCTCTTCCCTCTGGGCTGGCCCTGTCTCGCGGACCCGCTCGCGCTCCTGGCCCTGCGCCAGCTCCCGCCGGTCGGCCTTGAGCCCCTGGCCCGGGCCAATGACGTCACCGCCCGTTTCCGGTTGCCCGGCAACAGAGAGCTCAGCGGCGGGGAGCATTCCCCTCCCCCCGCTCTAGGCCTCGCCCCCTTCGGCTCCGCTTCCGGGGAGGCCTAGGCCGGTAGCGGAAGTGGACCTGGCTGGGCGGGGCGGCGGGGGCGGGCCGTGGGCGCTGTTCCTCCTGGGCGGCGGAGGGGTCCGGACGGAAGACGCCGGACGCGGGGCAGGCGCGAGACCCGCCCGACCGGTGGGGGCGTGAGACCGCAGGTGGGTCCTCCGAGGGGCGGACGCGGGCGGCGGGGAGGCCGGGTCGCTGGGGAGCGGCGGCCGCGGGCGGCGGGGAGGCCGGGTCCCCGGGGAGCGGCGGACGGGAGAGGTACGATGGGCGTGAACTTTTGCATATCGCACACCCCGCGAGTCCACTTGCCCTTTCTGGTTGTGGACTTGATTCTGGACACATGGTCCCAGCCAGCTGCTTCCTCATTCCTGCCTTCTATCACCCCACATAAAGTTCGGGGGCTCCTATTGGCCCGGTTACAGGTTCAGCGGGGAGTGGTAACAAAGGTCCCAGGCCTGGCCAACATCAGGACAGGGCCCTGCAGTTTCCCCCAGGTCCTGACCCCCGTGCTTCCGAGTTGACACGCTCAAGACTGCTCAACCCCTGCGTGTTTGGGGTCGCCTGGCGGGTGGTCTGTAATCTACAGATTCCCAGTGGGGCGCAGCAAGTGGAAGTGCCCGCTGCCCCTGCCCCATTGGGGCGCCCGCCTCCTCCCCTCCCTGCTGGGGGCACAGCCATGCATCACTCCAGTCTCCCCACACGTGGCTTCCTCTCTCATTCACCCCTCCAGCTGTCCCGCGCCACAGCCGCTGGCCGTGTGTGGCCAGTGTGCACTTGGAACGTACCTCGTGCAAACTGGGGTGTGCCCCACGTGCCAAATACAAGTCTTGGAGACAAAGTCTGTTTAACAACAAAAAGCAAAATGGGTCTGTGACGTTTTGTGTCCGTCAGGTGTCGAGATGGTATTTGGCATTTTGGGGCTAAATGCCATACGGTATTAACAGCGACTTCACCTGCTTCCTTTCACTTTTTTGCTTTTCACTGAGGCTCCTGGAAAATTCGAAACTATGCCTGTGGCAGATGTCACATTTCTAGTGCTTTTTCTGACATCCTGTCCGCGGGTGTGTAGCCAACTCCTGTTTCCCAGGATTCGTTGTCCTCTGCGGCTTTAGGTGTTTCCTAAATAGAGTAAACTATTGGAAGATTTAACCAAATGCTTGGTGGATCATAATTGAATCAACCTTACTCATAACTTTAAGTCGAATTTATTTTTTTAGAGCAGCTTTAGGCTCACAACAAAACTGAGTGGAAGGTACAGGAAATTCCCATAGACTCCCTTTTCCCATAAATGCACCGGCGGCCCCATTATCGACATCCCCACCCAGCACCGAACGTGACGAACCATGGTCCACAGGGGACACGAGGTCACTCCTGGTGCGGCACACCCCGTGGGTTCGGACGAATGTCACGGACACCTGCCCACCACCACGGTGTCGTCCGGAGTAGACCCACGGCCCCGAAATTCCTGTGCTCCTCCCATTCACCCTCCCCCACCCCGGCAGCCGTGCCTCCGTGGTCCTGCCTTGTCCAGAACAGCCTGGACTTGGAGCCACCCCGTGTGTCGCCTGCTCAGCCTGGCTTCTGTCACCGAGTGCCGTGCGTCTGAGGCTCCTCCGTGGCTCTGTGCGGCTCGATGGCTTACTTTTTACTTGAACTTTCCTAAAGGAGAGAGCGCCATTACCATCTTTACCCCGCACACCGCTGAGCATGGTGTTCGAGTACCAGACGCCCTTAGTAACCTGACGGGTTGAATTCTAGGTACGCCTCCCTCTGTCTCAGCAGAAGCAAAAGTGGTTATTTTAGTCCCTCAGGGGCTTCTCAGAAATGCCAGTGCAGTTCCTGAGTCTTTTCTGAACAGTTTTAAGTCTCTTTGTTGCGTACGTACAAATGCCCCAAAGCCAAGACAGCTCAGTGAAAAGTCAGCCTTTAATCATGTTTCCGGGCGCTGTTCTCCCTTCCCCAGCACTTCATACAGTGGGGGTTTTACAAAAATTCCCCAGGCAGCCGGCTTAGAAGTTGGGCTTTTACTCTGGGAAGTTTTAGACACGCCCCAGCTGGAGGGCCCCGTTCCTGATTTCCTAGAATTTCGAGGTCCAGATTGCTTAAGCGAAAAAGGGGAATCCAACGTCAGAAACCAGATTCTGGGAAGGAGACGGGCGTTTCTGTGTCTCCTGAGTTCAAAATAAGACATCTGTGACTGGGTCACTCTGGGGGTGCGCGGGCGCTGTGGGGGCTGAGCACCGTTCCAGGCCCCCGTGCTCGATGCCAGGAACACCCCAGTCGTGACGGCCACAGACGTCTCCAGACATGGCCCACTGTCCCTGGAGATGGAGTGGCCCCAGGCGAGACCCTGGCACAGCTGGGAGCTAGGCACAGCACCCTGGAGAGAGCACCGTCTGAGTGGATGGGCCTGGCCTGCTGTGGACGCACTGTGTCCGTTTCAGACCAGGGTCTTCTCAGAGTCCAGTCCACATCCTGAGCATCCTGACGTTAAAAGGAAGCTTGGTCAGCCAGCTAGTGGAGTCTGCGTGGGGACGGGAGCGGAGCGGCTTCCCCTGCTGACCTGCGGGCCTCTGCTCAATGAAAGGGCCCCTTGAAACCTCAGGCGGAGGCCTAGAAGGAAGAGGCGTGGCTCTTGAGCAGACAGCCACCCCTGGTCTCTGTCACACTGTGCTTTCTGTCCCCAGGGGACACGGTTTCGTCACAGTCCTTGTATATCTGCCTCTGTGGCGGGAGAGGCCCGGCGTCCGCGGCAGCCCCAGTGCACCCAGCACCCCCTTGAAGCGCGGGCAGTGGGCGCGGGAGTCCTGGGCTCAGATCCCCGGCCCGCCTCCTACTTGCCCGACGATCTGCCCCTCAAAGCTCCAGGGAGGGCCCTTCCTGCCTCTCCCAGCTCCTGGGGGTCACAGGCCATCCTGGGCGTCCCTCGGCTTGCGACGCATCCACGGTCACATGGCTGACTTCTCCGAGTGTTCGTCCGGATTTCCCGGTTCTCATAAAGATGTGTGTCCTTGGATTTAGGGCCACCCTGTCCGGTATGACTTCATCTTGACATCTGCAAAGATTCCAGTTTCCCAACAAGGGCTCACTCACAGGTGCCAGTGGTTAGGGCTTGAACATCTGTTTGGGGGGGACACGATTCCACCCATGATAGATGGATGGGGAGTGACTGCTGATGGGCAGTCTTTTGAGGTGATGAGAACGTTCTGGAATTAGTGGTGATGATTGCACTCTTCTACGATCTTACTAAAAAACGTTGAATTGTGTACTGTAAGTTACTTACGTGTGAACTGTATCACAATTGGTTAAAACATAAAAGAACTACCAGGAGGGCGGGAGTATATAGAACCCCTCGATGGCACCCGGCCTGGAGTGATCTCTGCAAACCACTTCCTGCAGGACAAGTTGGGGAACTTGGCCCCGAAAACAAAGACATGAGGGCTGGATGCCAGCAAAGCCACGCACCCTGGGGGGGCTGGGGGCTGGGGCCACCTTGTGTGAGTCCCGCAGGACGGCAGGTGGCCTTCCCACTCAGCCAGCGGTGGGGACACTGAGAAGACAGCGCCGGGGGGTGTGGCCTTTGACAGGACAGAGCCTGGGCTTCCAGAACCTTCCAGCTGAACCTCGGCCGCTGGGCCAGGAGCCGGGGTTTGCTGATCTGGAACATACGGGACTGACCTCTGAGGCTGGGGCTCGTTTGTCTGGAGCCCCAGCTCCAGGGCAGGGTCCCCTTAGCGGCGGCATGTCAGGGCCAGGGCCAGGGCAGGGTGTGGGGGCACCGGAAGGAAGTGGCAGCCGCAGCTCTGGGCCTCTGTGGGGGGGGGGGGGGTGCTTAGAGGGACTGTGTTGTGTTTGGTTTTCAGAAAAAAAGGGGGGGTGAGGAGGGTGTGGGTAGGGGCGGGGGAGTTTGTCGGCTTACCTTCCTCAGTCTAGAAGTTTCTGAGCGCCGCCACATCTCGTCTGTGGGAAGCACCAGGACAGCCCCCCGGAGCCCTTAGCACCGAATCCCCTGCCCCACCCTCCCCTGCGCCGACCGCGGAGGTGTTCCAGGAAGAGCTGGTAATGGGACCAGGGGCGGCGGGGGGGGGGGGGGGGGGGTTCCCGGGCACCCTGGGCTCCTGCCGCCCCTCAAGGCAAAGGCACCTTCTGGGGGCCGCCGCCCCTCGTCCGGGGGTCGGGAGGGGGGTGCATGTGTTCCTGAGAGAAAGCTGTTTGCATTTGAGGGGAATTCTACCATCAGGGAAGTTTTTTAGGAAATCATTGCTTCCACTTAAAAAACCTTCCCACTTCCTGAGAAGAGACCGAAAGCAGGCAGGAGCCCTGTAAGCCCCCCACTGCCCTGCCCCGCCCCACCTTCCAGAACCATCCCCGTGTGCGTCTGGTCCGTGGCACGAAGGCGTGCAGACAGACCACCGCCCTGCGGTACCCCCGAGGCCACACTCCCATGTCACACGGCGTGCTTCTGTCCTGTGTCCCCAGGTGACAGGGTCTCAGCTTAAACTCCCAGAGCCATCCCCGGGAGGCCCCAGGTAAAAAGCGACAGCAGGGCACTGGCAGGCTGTGTTTGTCTCGCCCCGGGATTGCTGTCCGGGGTGTAGCTTAGCCGCGGTGAATAAGGAGCCGGGGAATCAGGCGACCCACAGGAGGGGCTGCGGTGGCCCCCGTCTGGCTGGACATAACCCCCACCCTGTCTCCTCAAGCGGAAGGGAGTCTGCAGGTTGAAGACAGACCTCGAACGAGGAAGTATCTAAGCCGCGTCGGAGGAGGAGCAGAAGGTGGCCCACAGGGGATTCCTGTCCCTTGACCTGTCCCCAGAGGGGCCTGAGAGCGGCCAGGTTTGCAGCGCGACCCCCCGGGGAGGTGTGCAGGCCGCTTGGGCGTTACTGGGCGTAGGCGGGGAGCGGGTTCCTCGCCGGCGTGTCCAGCACAGGCCCACCAGGGGCGCACGGCCGGTCTGACAGAGGGTCGGGGTGGGTGTGGCTGCGCCCCGTCCTCTGAGGCGCCACCTTCCCACCGCCCAGGCCCTCCCGCTGGAACCAGGGAGAGTCGGCTGGCCCGGCCACACCGGTTCCGTGCAGGCTTCACAGGGCCGCAGGGGGGACCGGCCCCGGCCCGGAGGGGGGCTGGCACTGGCTTTGGGTTAGGCCGGCAGAGGCCCGAATAACGGAGAGGGGGCCCGCCGTGGCGGCACGCGGCCGGGCAGAAAGGGTGGTGGCTTCACCCACAGCCCAGGGGTCCCGCTCTGGCCCCTCCCCCTACCCGCCGCCAGGATGGAAACTCCGACCTAAGTAATCGTTAACCAGGCAGTACGGAGACATGGTCTTCTAATCCAGGGTCTCGCCCGAGGTGACTCGGCCCCCAGGGGACCCTGGTCACGACGGGGGGCGGGGATGCCACCCCACAGTGCCCCGGGGAGACCCGGTCGGCCCGCTGTCGGTGCCGCACTGCTTGGGGGTGACCGTAAAGCCGAATCCACGAAGGTGGCCGGGAGCGTCGATGGTGCCAGAGCCCCCGGGCCGCCCTGGGGAGGGAAGCGGACGCGCTTCTCTCCGTTGTCGCCCCGAGTCCTCGTCAGAGCACAGGCGCCTCGAGCCACCGGCTGGGGGTCATCACGGGACCTCCCTCCTTCCAGTCGCCCCGGCGCCGTCTACTCTCTGTGCCTCTCGGTGGCTGCTCCAGGGCCCCGTGAGCGGGGGTTACAAGCCGCGCCAGCCTCGATGCGAGCGAACAGGGACGCTTCAGCCGTTTAGGGCCCCGGATAGAGGCCTGCCCGTGCCCCCCCCTTTCTCAGATAACATCCGCGTGCCTTACGCCCACTCATCGACAGCGCACAGCCCTGTGTCTTCAGTTCACAAGGCTGTGCAGGCACCTCCTCTGGTTCCAGAACATTCCATCACCCCATAGGAAACCCGGTCCCCATCAGCCGTCACCCCCACTCCTCCCCCGGCCCCCACGAGCCCCCTTCCTGTCCCTGGATGGGCCTGTTCTGGACGTTTCACACCCGCGGACTCACACTCTGTGTGGCGTCTCATGTCTGGTTCCCTCCCTGAGCGTCGTGTGTTCGGGGTCCGTCCGCGGGGCGGCGGGGGTGGGCGCCTCGCTCCTGCTCGAGGCCGAGGGACGTGCACGTGCGCGGCGGACCCAGCTGGTTCATGCGGTCACCTGTTGATGGACGTTTGGGTTGTTTCCACTTTTTGGTGAACGTTATGAATTGCGCTGCCGCGAACACGCGTGTATGTTTCACGTGCACGTGTGTTAATCGCCTCTCTTGCCTGTGGATCTGAGAGGCATCGCTAGGCCCCGGGGTGGCCCCGTGCTGGGCTGTTGTCCCCAGTGGTCGCTGCCTTTTACGCGCACACTGGCCAGGCCCGAGGGTTCCGGTCTGCCTGTCCTCGCTGGCGCTGGTGACGGGCTTTGTGGTGACGGCTGTCGTTGTGGGAGCGCTGGTTTTTCCGTCCCTCTGACCCCGCTGTCTCCGGTCAGCTCTTCCGACCCTGATGCTCACCTTCTGTGTTTTGCGCGGTTCCTGCGCCTTGAGCGCGGCTCAGCTGGGCCCAGAGGAGTGGTGGGGCTTTGCCTGTCCACGCAGAGGGTGGGAGGCCTCGCCAGCCACGCCGCAGGCAGGAAGGGCCCGGGCCCACGGGTAGCCAGGCTGGGCTGCTGCAGTGTCGTCCGCAGCGAGTCACTGTGCCCAGGCTCGTTACGAAACTCCGCAGGGCCCGTTAACTGGTGGCTCCTGAGTCTCCTGGGGCCCCTGCGGCAAGTGACCACAGATTCCGTGGCCTGGAGCCACACACCTCTGTCACCTCACAGTTCTGGAGGTCGTGAGTTCAAAGTGGAGTGGGCAGGGCTGGGCTGGAAAGTCCTAACACCCAGGCGTGGGCAGGGGTGCCCCCCCCGGGGCCCCAGGGAGCCCCCTTTCCCCCCTTTTCTGGCTTCCAGAGGCCCCGCATCCTGGGCCCGCGGCCTCTCCTCATCCTCCCGGCCAGCAGCACGGGGTCTGCCCATCTCTCTGCCTCCCTCTCGTGAGGACCTCGCCAGGACGCTGGGCCCCTGGGGCACCCAGGGGCACCCCCGCCTCAGGGGCCTTGACGGGGTCCTCTCTGCCATATGAAGTGACAGGTTCCCAGTCACAGAACCAGGACGGGGACGCTTTTGCAGGCCCTTATCCTTCCCACCGTCTCCTCCCCACTCACCCGGGCAGGGAGCCTGCTTCACACTCTTACACGTCAGGTGCTGCCTCAGCCCCGGGAGCAGGCCCTGGGGACACACCGAGGACAAGGCCGACGCTGGCCGGGTTGGGCAGCTGTGAGCAGGCGGGAGGGTGGCATGGGGTCCCTCCCTCCCTGCTGCCACCTCCCATTTGGCCCCCGGTGGCCGCAGAAGGACCAGCTCTCGAGGCTATGCTTGGGTGCTGGCGCCCTTCAGCTGCGAGCAATCTGTCTTTAAGTCTCGTGGCCGAGAGTCCACACGGCCCACACCGCTCAGCTGGGGCTCCCAGCTCAGCCACAGCGGGCACAGAGTCGGCCCAGTTCTGGCGAGGCAGGTGCGCAGGCCGCACGTGGCCCCAGAAATGCAGTCGCCGGCTCCGGGGGCGCCTTGTCAGGGCCCAGGGCCCCGGGAGGCCCCTTCTTCCCACGTCCCGGCAACAGAGGGCCACAGGCCGTGGTGGAGCCATGACAGCTCTAAGTGTTTGCTGGGAGCCCAGGTGCCCCCATCGCCAGCCCGCCGTCTGGGTCACCCTCCCTGCATCCGGGCCTCTGTGTGCACTCATCTCCAAGAGTCTGGGGACCCCTGCACCCGGACAGGTAGCACCCGTGGTGCACGTTCTGTGCGGGGGCCGCCGTGGGGGCTGGGGGGTGAGTGGGGTCCCTGCAGAAGGGGGCTTGATGAGGGAAGCAGAGGCCAGAGCCATGTGGGCTGGTGGCCAAAGATGTGACGCCCTGGAAGCCGGGAAAGGCGAGGACTCCCAGGAGGGCTGTTTCGGACCTGGAGCCTCTAGAACTTTCTGATACTACGGTTGGGCTGTTAGGAGCTCTGAGTCTGTGGTACTTTCCTAGAGCCACGTGCTGGAGTCAGAAGAATGAGCCCCCCCCAGTTTAAGTAAAGGAGAAGCTGGCGGGGGTGGGCATTTGCGGTGAAGTCGTAAAGGGTTACTTGTTGTAGGCAGCAAATGGAGGAGGGATACGGAGGGCCGCAGGGCGGGGCCGCAGGGCGGGGCCTGGCACTTCCGCCGCCTCTCCCTGGGCTTCCCCTTCTGCGCCTTCTGTCTGGTGAACTCCCAAGACCCCGGCCCCGCCTGCCACTCTGGCAGCCCCGGGACAGTGTGGGCTGATGGGCAGTGCCAGGCACAGCACGGTGACTGTGTCCCGCCTGAGCACCCGGCCTCACGTGCTCCATTGCGCTCTCTCCCACTCCCTGACGTGGGGCGTGTCCTGTCCCAGGTAACAGGACACGGAGCACAGAGAGAGGCTGGAGGAGTAGGGGGCGATAGGGCCCTCACCGCCCTGGGCAGGGCCGCGTCCCCAGAAGCCAGTGGGCGCCCATCCTGGTCCCCGCTTGGACAGACAGGACCCAGACGGGCTCGTCCGGGCCTCTTAGGCAGGCCCTGTGGGGCAGCGTGTCCCCGCCAGAATTCCCGTCCGTCCATTGGGAGCGCGGTTTCTGCGCATGTCCTCAGGGTGGTGAGGTCTGCTCCCGGCTCTCTCCTGGCCCTGGCGGTGCTGGCCATCCTTGGTGCCCCCCCTTGACCTCCATCCTCATGCAGCCTTCTCCCGTGTGTCTGCGTGTCCTTCTGCGAGGACAGCCGTCATCGGACTAGGGTCACCTGGATAACCAGGAGGAGCGCGTCCCGAGATGCTCAGTCACCTCCGCAAAGCACCTTTTTCCAAATAAGGTCCGTTTGCAGGTCCCAGGGACGGAGCCCTCCCTTCGCCCTTGGCCGCCCCTGACCTGCTGCGGTCGCCGTCGGCCGCTGCGCGGCTTTGCACATGACCCCTCCCGCTGTACAGCGGGGGCTCCGCCACCTCTGGCTCGTCGGGGGCTTTGCCTCAGCGCCTTCTGCCGAGGTGGCGGACCATTGTGTCCACCGGCGCCCTCTCCGTGAAACTGAAAACCACGAGTCTTGGGGGCCTCGCGATCTCCGAAAGAGGGCTTCCAGAAACAGGTGACCCTTCTCCCCTTTCTGTGTTCCAGATCTCGGGGGAGGCCGGGGACGCCGCGAATCTCCGGTCCCCCGTCCCCGCGGCTGACAGCAGCGCCCTGCCCGGGGCCACTCTGCAGTAGGCCTCGCCGGGGAGCACGGGCCGGGCACGGGGCCACCATGTCCAGCCCCTTCCTGAAGCAAGTTTTCAACAAGGACAAGACTTTCCGGCCCAAGCGCAAGTTCGAGCCGGGCACCCAGCGGTTCGAGCTGCACAAGAAGGCACAGGCGTCGCTGAACGCGGGGCTCGACCTGAAGCTGGCCGTGCAGCTGCCCCCCGGCGAGGAGCTCAGCGACTGGGTGGCCGTGCACGTGGTGGACTTCTTCAACCGCGTCAACCTCATCTACGGCACCATCGGCGACGAGTGCACGGAGCAGTCCTGCCCGGTCATGTCCGGCGGCCCCAAGTACGAGTACCGCTGGCAAGACGAGCACCAGTTCCGCAAGCCCACGGCGCTGTCGGCCCCCCGCTACATGGACCTGCTCATGGACTGGATCGAGGTGCAGATCAACAACGAGGAGCTCTTTCCCACCCACGTTGGTGAGTCGGGGCGGCCGGGCCGGGCCGGGCGGGTGGGACTCGCGTTCGTACGGTCGGCCCGTCTCAAGCGGGCCGTTCAGGGGCGTTTAGTAATATGTTCGCAGATTTATGCAAGTGCCACTACTGGTTCTGGAACATTCCACCACCCTGAAAGAAGCCCCCTCCCCCGGCACCCATGAGCCCCCTTCCTGTCCGTGGATGAGCCTGTTCTGGACGTTTCACACGCGTGGCCTCCCGTGTCTGGTTCCCACCCTGAGCGTCGTGTTCAGGGTCCGTCCGCGGGGCAGCGGGGGTGGGCGCCTCGCTCCTGCTCGCGGCCGAGGGATGTGCACGTGCGCGGGGAACACGGTCGTCTGTGGACGTGCGCGTGCACGGTGGGCACATTGTTCTTCAAGTTAAGGACCCTGAGATGGGAGAGGACTCTGGATCGTCCTGCTGCGGCCTGAGTGTCGTCACAAGGGCCCTTGTGAGAAGGAGGCAGAGTGAGATCCGACTTGAGAGAGAAGGTGGCGCGGCAGCCGGGAAGGGGGGAGGGGTCGCGGGCTTCCAGAGGCAGCAAGGACACGGACTGACCCCGGAGCCTCCGGAGGGAACAGTGCCTCCAGCACCTTGACCAACAGCAGGCCAGCGACAGACTCGGAACTTGTGGCTTCCGGCATTTAAGCCGCCAGGCCGGTGATAGTTTGTTACAGTGGCACCGGGAGACTCCCTGGGACACGGCTTCGACTGTCCCCACCAGTGTTGACACGGCATCCCCGAGCAGCAGCAGGGCAGACAGGTCTCAGGCCCGGCCCCCGGGGCCCCCTCCACGTGTGCACTCCGTCCGTCACTGTGGCCGCCAGCCCTGTTGGGACCCCAACAGGTCCCACCCGCTCCTTGGGGGGGGGGGGGGCGGCACCCTAGAGCTTGAGGTCCCAAGCCTGCCCCTCGCCCATGGAAGGTGACTCCTAAGCTTACCGAACAGGACACCGACGAGAGGCAGAGAAAAGTAACTTGGCAGGTGCCTCTCAGCCATCCAGTGGGACCCGGAGGCCTCACGCAGGCCCTTGTGCTTCAGGCTCTCGGGGCCCCAGGCCCGTCCCACACGGTCACATCGGGTGGGGGGTCCGGCCTGGCCAGCGTCACCCTGAGGCTTGCAGGGCCCTGGCCAGGCAGGCAGAGGAAATGCTTCACGCAGAGTGGGGTCCCGTGTGCTGGCCGCCCCCTGGGGCTGGGTTTGTGGCTTCGCAAGGGAAGGACGGGGTCCACGCTTCATCCCGGCTCCCGTGTGGGTTCCGTTCACGCTTGTGCGTCCTCTTGGGTCTCGAGCCACCAGCCTGTGCTCTTAACGTCGGACCAGGGGTTGCGCACTTTTCCTCGTGGGGACCAGTTGGTAAATCTCTCCGGCTTGGCCGGCCACACGGCATGTGTCTTGACGGCTCACATCTGCGTCATAGACCAAAAGCTGCTGTAGGCGGTTCATAAACAAATGGGTGCACCTGTGTCCCGGTGTCCCTTTATTTGTAAGAGCAGACGGGGCTGGGTTCGCACCCCGCGGGAGAGTCCTCAGGAGTGTGTGGAAGATTGTGTCAGGCCCATCCAGACCAGCCTACTTTAAACTGCCCCACTTCACCCAGGAGCGCCCTTGGCGGCTCCCGTCCTAGGACAAAGGCGCAGCAGGGGCCGGGGTGGCCTCACACCCGGGCCCCGTGTGGGTTCGGTGCCGAGCCGGGCTCCCCGGGGCTCCGTTTGTCCGCTTGCTGTGGGCCTGATGTTCCTTCTGAGCTTAAAGCCTCTTTCCACTACCAGGGGCCCCAGCACGTGGGGACTGCCAGCCCTCGAGGTGACCGTCCCACCGCGTGGCTTCCAGGGGCTTTCAAGGAAAGCATCTGCTCCGCAGGGACCCACAGACCGTTCGGTTTCACGTCCAGAGTCGAGGGACGGGGAACGTGCACAGGCCTCGGTGAGCCTGAGCGAAGCCTCCACAGAGTCGGCCGGGAACGGCCCGTTCACCACGCTCGGACGCTTGCCCATGACCGAGGGCCGGCACCATCGTTCCCCTGCCCCGAGAGGCCACCTGGGCCCAGATACAGGGGAGGGAGCAGGGCGGCACCCGGGACGAGCAGGGTCAGGCTGCACCGGTCACAGTCCGCTCGCTGGTAGAGAGCCTTCTCCCTCCCACTTGCCTCCGGGGAGAGGACAGCCCCGTGGGCCCTGCCGTGGGGGGCGCTGGCTGGCCGTCCCGCTCTCGCTGCGGCGCCGTCCTGAGAGCTTTCCCGCACCCGCATCCTGCACGCGCCGGTGTGTCCACCTGGGGGACGTGCGCCCGGCACACGGGGGCTTCCCGCAGGGCGCGGCGTCTCTGTGCGTCCTCTCCCTGAGCTGCTAGCCCCTCACGTCGGGGACGGGGGCCCCTCGCTCTTTCCGGTCCCGGGCACGCACCTGCCCGTGCTGGCTGCACCCCGTCCGTGCCGCGGGACGGAGGGACGTGAACGGATGGGGGTGGAAGGGGCGCGCGGGGGTGCCTGACGCGACCCACCGCGGCCCAAGGAAGCGTCGGTGACCGCAAGCGAGAGGACGTGGTAAAGACGAACCGGGGGTGGGGGCAGGAGGACCGGGAGCCCATCAGGGAGTCTGCTAAGGACAAGAAGCCTCGCCGGAAACCCGCCCGGCGCCCACGGGGGCCGGAACCCAAGTGGGGTCCGGAAGGGGAGGTGGGCCCCGCCCCCCTGAGCCTCTCGCCCCGCCCACAGGCACGCCGTTCCCCAAGAACTTCCTGCAGGTGGTGAGGAAGATCCTGTCGCGACTGTTCCGCGTGTTCGTGCACGTCTACATCCACCACTTCGACCGCATCGCGCAGATGGGCTCCGAGGCGCACGTCAACACCTGCTACAAGCACTTTTACTACTTCGTCAAGGAGTTCGGCCTCATCGACACCAAGGAGCTCGAGCCGCTGGTGAGCGGGCCGGGACTGGTGGGCGGGGGGACGCTGGGGTCCCGGGCTGGTCCGCAGGGCCCAGGCCCCCGGCTTGGCGGCGGCCCCCGCGGCTCCACAGCCTGAAGTCAGCGGAGGGGAGCGGCGGGGGGGGGTGGTTCTTTGGGCTCGGGCCCAAATTTGTGACGCAGTGAGACTCGAGTGGAGTGGGCCTTTCGGGTTCCTGGCAGGCACACGGGACACCCCCCCCCCCCCCCCCGGGCTTACTTTTGGTTCTGGCTGCTCGTGCCCCCCGCTGGCGGGCATGGCGGGGATGCGGCTGCCATGCCCTCGGGGACCCTGGGGAGGTCACCCTGCAAACACCAGCAGCCCGGTGGCCGGGCCCGGACATCCCAGTCTCCCCCACCCTTGTCCTCACTGCCTGGCTGGAGACCAAGCAATGATTTTCTTTCTTTCTTTCTTTCTTTCTTTCTTTCTTTCTTTCTTTCTTTCTTTCTTTCTTTCTTTCTTTCTTTCTTTCTTTCTTTCTTTCTTTCTTTTTTTTTTAATTTTTTTTTTCAACGTTTATTTATTTTTGGGACAGAGAGAGACAGAGCATGAACGGGGGAGGGGCAGAGAGAGAGGGAGACACAGAATCGGAAACAGGCTCCAGGCTCCGAGCCATCAGCCCAGAGCCCGACGCGGGGCTCGAACTCACGGACCGCGAGATCGTGACCTGGCTGAAGTCGGACGCTCAACCGACTGCGCCACCCAGGCGCCCCTCTTTTTTTTTTTTTTAAATGTTTATTCGTTTTGAGTTCGAGGCAGAGCTGGAGTGGGGGAGGGGCAGAGAGAGAGGGAGACACAGAATCCAAAACAGGCTCCAGGCTCCGAGCCGTCAGCCCGTGCTGACATGGGGCTCGAACCCACAGACCGTGAGTGAGATCGTGACCTGAGCTGAAGTCAGATGCTTAAAGGAGGCTCAGTTTGTTTGTTTGCTTGTTCATTTTAATGTTTACGTATTTAGTTTGAGAGAGAGAGGAAGTGGGGGAGGGGCAGAGAGGATCCCAAGTAGGTTCTGTCCGGTCAGCGCAGAGCCCAGTGTGGGGTTCGATTTCACGACCACGAGACGCTCACGACCTGAGCTGAAATCAAGAGTGGGATGCTCAACCGAGTGAGCCACCCAGGTGCCCCGATTTTTTTTTTTTTTAGCCTCGTGCCCCGATACCCTCGTCATTTCTCCCGTACCCATGCTTCCATTTCTTTCTGGGGCCAGCGAGACTTCCCCAGGCTGTGTGTAAAGGACGTGAGCTGGTGCTGACCTGCCCGCTGCTCCTGCACACCGAGGCTCCCGGGGTCTTGCCGTCGTGCAGAACGTGGCAAGATGTCTTCGTGCCTTAGCGTTTACGCGTTGCCGCAGCCGCTCTCCCTCGACGACACTGCCTTTTGGGCCCTTCACAGAATGGCTTGGGCCCCCCCCCCACCGGTTATCTGTTCCGCTGTTCGTAAGGTTTGACGTGAAATGAAGCCTGCGGGTCCCTTGAGACCGGATCTGCTTTTCTGGGGTGTGGTTTCTGTCCTTCTCGTCTCGATACCTGACGTCCCTCTCGTTCTTAACAGAAAGAAATGACTGCACGGATGTGCCACTGAGCGCCGCTTGGCCCTGCGGCCACCGAGGCAGTGCCCAGGGGACACTCTAGCCTGAGGGCCACGTCTCCAGAACATGGGCCCATGCTTTCTAGAAAGCCCAGCAAGTGATCAGAGCTCCATGCTGTCGCGGCTACGCTGAGCGCCGGGGTCGAGTCCTCCCTGGTCCCAGATGCAGCAGCCGTGGGTCTGGCCACCCTGAGCCCGTCTCCTCGGCCGGCATTGAACTTGGACTCCGTGGTTGTATGTGTTGGGCACCTGGGAAAACCCACTGTGTTTGTAAAGCACTTGCGTTTGCCCACTGGGCCCGCACGGACCTGTGCCCTGCGGGCAGCCGGCGCCTGGGAGCCCCGTGTCTGCTTCACGACAGGTACGACAGGGACCCCGCAGCCTGCCTCCCGGCCCCCCCCCGGGCCCCTTCGTGGATCATGAAAGATACGATTTTTCTTTTCCTATACATGAGCCTGCCTCCCCCTTTAGAGAAATATCCCCTCTCCCGTGTGGACAACACAGGACGAGTCCCCTGGAACCGCTCTCCTGGGCGGGGTCTTTGAGTCTTGCCAGATGTCAGCTGGCCAAATGTCCTCCTGCAGAGCCTGCCAGCTTCACATCAAAACCCTCTGTTTGCGTGGCCCTGTGCGGCTGTGGGATCCGAATCCCACCACTGTCTCCCACGGGCCCTGGGAGGGGTGGCCAGGGCCCCGTCGGGGGCTGCACCGAAGTGACCACGGGAAGCCCCGTCCTGCCCCAAGTTCGTGCCTCTGCCTGCCCACACATCCTCCGTGGCCTCTCGCCGTGGCTGCCCTTCCAGTGTGGACCGTGCCGACTCAGTACCTCTGGGTGTCTGGGATGCTCGCAGACGTGAGGGGCACCGTCACCCAACACCAAACAAGTGCAATTAACATGAGCTCGGACCTCGGTCCTTCCGGAAGCCTCCGGGGCCCAGCTCAGGGGGGGGCCTGGCAAGACAGCCTCCCAGGACGAGGAAACTGTCCAGTCGAATGTCGCCCCTTCAAATGCAAGACCACAGCCAAACCGCAGAACCACTGTGCGCCCCAGGGTTCCCAGCTGCTCCCGCCGTGCGGCCAGGCCGGGGACGGTGGCAGGGACCCTCTGCATCCTCCCCGCCCACGGGTGTTCCCACCCGAGCATCAGAATAAATTGTGCCATTTTTGTACCCGCGGCTGCTGGTGGTCATTTCCATTTTCCTGGCGGGGGGGGGGGGGGGGGCCGGTGTTGGGACACGTCACGGCCATTGTCCCCAGGGTGCCCTCATCCCCAAGGGGCGAGGGATCCTAGATGTCACGATGGCCGGTGGCCCGCCAGAGTGCCCCAGATGGGTAAACAGACACACGGGCTGTGGGTGAAGTCAGCGTTTCGTGGGGGTGGTGGGGATGGAAGTCCCCGGAAGGCAGGCTGAGAACCGTGGGGAAGGCACGTGCTCTGTCCCCCGTTTCTGTTTCGTCAGTTGTCGCCAGTGCTTAGGCACAATTTTAACTCTGCCTTTCTGCTGTGCGGGAGAAGGAGCCAGAAAATGTTGAACCCACTGCAGCGTGATAGGACAGAACCAGCCAGGAGTTTTCTGGGCAGCCAGCTCTGAGCAGACACCTGAGTCATTCACCCCGACTGCTCTTTCTTCTGTGCAAGATGGGGTCCCTCTCCAATGCACGTGCCCCGGTTCCGGGGCCCCCAGGCGTGGGTCTCTGGCAAGTGGGAGCAGACGAAGGGGCGGTGGGTAGGGCTGCGCAGGAACCAGGGCAGGGCTGGCTTCTCGCCCCTAGAGGGCGCGCTGTCTCCGTGGGAATTGAGCGGCTTCTCGGGAATCACGTTATCTGGAAACACCTTCTAAAGGAGCCATGGTCTCCTTACCCGTTGACTTTGCAAATGCACCACAATTTCCAGAAACAGCTAAAAATTTGGGAGCTGCTGTTGTCATTTGTAATCACCCCCAAAGATGTCCCCTTCCTGATCCTGGGACCTGTCGCCTCATGGCACAGAGGGGACCTTGTCAAGGTCCCTGAGGTGGGATGACCCTGGGGTTCTGGGGGAACCGGCCCTGCCCACACCTGGGTGTAAGGACTTCTGAGCCCAGAACCGTCAGAGAACCATCGTGTGGCCTTAAGACCCCCCCCCCCCCCACTGCCTCAGGCTGCTGGGAACGCAGGAATCTGAGGCCAAACGGGGTGGGTGGTTCATGTCAAAACCCCAGAAGCTGTCCAGCCGGGAGAGGTAATGGGGGGCCAGGCGTTGGCATGGAAATCTGGTCAGACGGGGAGGACGAGGGAGGGCACGGCGGGGCTGCTCGGGCAAGACCGCTGGCCGAGCCCCCTCCTGGCCAGCGGGGGCTCCTAGGAGTGGCGGGAATCTACATCATTCCCGTGGAAACGACGCAGGAGGCAGCCTCTGGTGTTCGTGAAGGAACGTTCTGGTAATTCGGGAACAGCTGGGCGAGGCCACCTCAGAAGATCAGGAGCCCCTGTCACTGGAAGTCGCCCCGGGGTGGGCTCTACCCCTCAGAACCCCCTCCTTAGTTGCACCAGCCCTCGCCAGAGGCCTCCCCGGGCCCCGTTGCTTTGCAGCGATTCCTGAGGTGGGAGCAAAGTCAAGGTGGGAATGACTTGGATCCTTTCTTTGTCCTAAAAACCCACCGGGAAGTACTGGCCTGAGATGCTGGTTCTGGTCTTGACCACCAAGTGGAGAGGCAGGTGGGGGGCCACGGAGCGGGGGCAGGCCCAGGGTGATGCAGGCGGACAGGCGGTGTGGACAAGCCCAGGCACGCACCGTGCAGGTGCCCCATCAGTTAACCGATGCCTCCTGGCTGTTGCCGTGACTTTGGCGACAATAAATTCTCTGGTCAGATCTTTATAAATATCCCCGATGGTGGATACAGGTAAAATGCCAGAGTTGGTGTCTGTGTGTGTCAGAGGGCATTACCCTGGGGGACATTCTGATGAGTTGGGGAGTACCCTGCAGAAAGGGGGCACTAATTTACATCCTCATCTACACAGGTTCAGGGATCCCACTTCCTTACATCCTCCCAAAACTGGGTGTTAGGCCATGTGTCATTACCTATTTGATAGGAAACACTCTCACCGCACGTTGACCATTTATATTGCCAATTTATATCCTTTGTCCTTTTTTCCATTGGAAAGTGGTCTTTTCTTATTGGTTTCTAAAAACTCTTTACATATTGGGTGTAGAGACCCTTTAATAATACTTGCTTATAAAAGCTTTTTTGCATATAATTTGTCATATATGTTACACAAATTTCTCCTGGTTTCTTGTTTAACTTTATGATCATTTCAACATACTTTTTTTTTCTTCTTCTTCTCTTTACCAGCTTTCACATTTTTGGTCATTCTTTTCCTTGACATTTTCTGCCCTTAGTGACAAGCTTACAAACTTGGGCTGGGGAGGCCTTTATGTAAATATTCACCTCTGTTTTCTTCTGGTTCTTCATGGTCTTCCTCTTTTTTTATTTTGTAGATGTTTATTTATTTATTATTTGTTCCGGGGGGGGGGGGGGCGGGCAGAGAGAGACAGAGAGAGAATCCCAAGCAGGCTCCGAGCTGCTGGCACAGAGCCTGATCAGGGCTTGATCTCACAAACTGAACCGTGAAATCATGACCTAAGCCAAAATCAAAAGTCAGATGCTTAACTGACTGAGCCACCCTGGCTCCCTGTCTGTTTTGGTTTTCTTTTTTAATGTTTATTTATTTTGAGAGAGGGACCGCATGGAGGGGGAGAGAGAGAGAGAGGGAGAGAGAGAATCTCAAGCAGGCTCCGAGCTATAAGTGTAGAGCCTGAAGCAAGGCTCAAACTCAGGAACTGTGAGATCATGGCCTGAGCCAAAACCAAGAGTCAGATGCTTAACCAACTGAGCCACGCAGGTGCCCCTCTTCTTTCCTCAAATATTAAACATTAGATAAACTTGGGGCGCCTGGGTGGCGCAGTCGGTTAAGCGTCCGACTTCAGCCAGGTCACGATCTCGCGGTCCGTGAGTTCGAGCCCCGCGTCGGGCTCTGGGCTGATGGCTCGGAGCCTGGAGCCTGTTTCCGATTCTGTGTCTCCCTCTCTCTCTGCCCCTCCCCTGTTCATGCTCTGTCTCTTCTCTGTCCCAAAAATAAATAAACGTTGAAAAAAAAAATTAAAAAAAAAAAAAAAAAAACATTAGATAAACTTGAGAGTTTCATTTCCACGTATGGTGTGAGGTAAGGCTCTAGAGACATTTTTATTTCTTTTAATGTTTATTTTTGAGAGAGAGAACATGAGCAGGGAAGGGACAGAGAAAGAGGGAGACAGAATCCAAAGCAGGCTCCAGGCTGTCAGCACAGAGTCCGGCACAGGGCTCGAACTCACGAACCATGAGATCACAACCTGAGCCGAAGTAGGACGCTTAATCCACTGAGCCCCCCGAGCGTTCCGGAATTTTTATTTTTTAAATAACAAGGAACCCCTACTGCAGCACAGCGTGGCCCTTCCGCACAGATCAGGAGTGTATGTATTTACACGGGGCTCTTTCTGGGTCTTCTAGCAGTTATTAATGTACCTTGTAAAGTCAGAGTAATGGTTGTATCTGCCAATATAAATTCCTCGTTGTTGTTTTTTAATATTTTCTGGACTATTCTGGGGCGCCTGGGTGGCGCAGTCGGTTAAGCGTCGGACTTCAGCCAGGTCACGATCTCGCGGTCCGTGAGTTCGAGCCCCGCGTCAGGCTCTGGGCTGGTGGCTCAGAGCCTGGAGCCTGTTTCCCATTCTCTGTCTCCCTCTCTCTCTGCCCCTCCCCCGTTCATGCTCTGTCTCTCTCTGTCCCAAAAATAAATAAACGTTGAAAAAAAAAAATTAAAAAAAAAAAATTAAAAAGAGAACTACCTACCCTACGACCCAGCAATTGCACGAGGCATCTATCCACGGGATACAGGTGTGCTGTTTCGAAGGGACACATGCACCCCTGTGTTTATAGCAGCACTATCGACAATAGCCAAAGTATGGAAAGAGCCCGAATGTCCATCGGTGGACGAATGGATAAAGAAAATGTGGTGTATATATATATATATATATATATATATATATATATATATATATACACAATGGAGTATTACTTGGCAATCAAAAAGAATGAAATCTTGCCATTTGCAACTACAGGGATGGAAAGACAAATCATATGACTTCACTCATATGAGGACTTTAAGAGACAAGACAGATGAACAGAAGGGAAGGGAAGCAAAAATACTATAAAAACTGGGAGGGGGACAAAACGTAAGAGACTCATAAATATGGAGAACAAACTGAGGGTTACTGGAGGGGGTGTGGGAGGGGGGATGGGCTAAATGGGGGAGGGGCACTAAGGAATCTACTCCTGAAATCATTGCTGTACTATTGCTAACTAATTGGGAGGTAAATTTTAAAAAATTAAAAATAAAATTTAAAAAAACTTAAAAAAAAAAAAGTAAAATTCGCCATTTTAAAGTACGCAATTCAGTAGTTGTTAGTGCACTCAGAGTTGTGCGACCATTAACATCAAATTCTTGAATATTCCATCACCCTAAAAAAAAAAAAAAAAACTGTCCCTATGAGCTGTGACCCCCATCCCACTCCACAGCCCCTGGCAACCATGAACCCACTTTCCGTCTCTGTGGATTTGCTTGTTCTGGACATTTCATATCTGCACGTTTCTTTTAAAGTTAATTCCCAGTTATTTTTGGTTGTTACTATGAATGTTTTTCCATGACGTCCTTTTTCCCATTGTACTTTCTAAATGATTATGTCTGACATATATAGGAAGCCTCTTGTTTTTGGAACTGATTTAGTAACTGGCTTCTTAAATTTTAAGTTGATTCTCCTGCAATTTCCAGACAGAGATTCACATCTGCAGACGATGTTAATTGGATCTATTCTTTTTTTTTTTTTTTTTAACTTTTTTTTTTTTAATTTTTTTTTCAACGTTTATTTATTTTTGGGACAAAGAGAGACAGAGCATGAATGGGGGAGGGGCAGAGAGAGAGGGAGACACAGAATCGGAAACCGGCTCCAGGCTCTGAGCCATCAGCCCAGAGCCCGACGCGGGGCTCGAACTCACGGACCGCGAGATCGTGACCTGGCTGAAGTCGGACGCTTAACTGACTGCGCCACCCAGGCGCCCCTCAACTTTTTTTTAAGTAATCTCTACACCCGACACGGGGCTCAAACTCATAGCCCCAAGATCAAGTCACATGCTCCACCGAATGAGCCAGCCCGGTGTCCCTGAATATATTCATGTTTTTAAGGCCAGAATCCGTAGATACTATTTCACAGATGATGATATTGGCAAAATTAAGTTCAATATGCTTATACGTACACACATACGTTTGTATACGTACACGCACATAGTTAGCCACTAATAAAATGAAAACTAATATATATCCTTCCAGATTAACTAGAGAGACAAAGACAGGATAAACATCATCTACAAAAGAACGAAAATTCCGAAAACAGCAAGGATGAATACTTTAAAGCAAGCGCCCAAGACTAGCTCACGACAAAATTAAACACATCGGCCACCGATCAGGATTGGCTACATGGAGCCCGCTGTCCGTTTTTGTAGATAAAGTTTTATCGGCACACGGCTCCGCTCATTCGTTTGCCTACGACCTAGGGGGCTCCTGCCCTAGGTGGCAAAGCCAAGCGGCTGTACAGGGACCCCTAGCCCCACAGAGCTGAAAATAGCCACTACCGGCTCTTAGGGAAGTTTGCCATCGCCGATGCCACAAGAGACACAGACTGATTCTCCCGCGAACACAGAAGAACCTCACGTAAGACTCACACCAAAATCTTCACACTTTGTTCTTTCCAAACACACACAGTGATGACGGGGGGCACAACTCTGAGTATCCGACAGCCCCGAGCTGCGCACTTGAAACGGGAGAACCTCCGGGCGCCTGCGTGGCCCGGTTGGTTGAGCGTCTGACTTCGGCTCAGGTCATGATCTCGCGGTCCGTGAGTTCGGGCCCCGCGTCGGGCTCTGGGTTGACAGCTCGGGGCCTAGAGCCTGTTTCGGATTCTGTGTCTCCCTCTCTCTGACCCTCCCCCGCTCACGCTCTGTCTGTCTGTCTCTCTCTCTCTCTCTCTCAAAAATAAGTAAATATTAAAAATTTTTTTGTTTTAAATCAAGTTACTTTTAAGTGTTTTCACCCGGAGGCTCACCTGGGGATGCACCTGCTAGAGGTCCCGTGGTTGTCGGCAGAATTCGGCTCCCGGCAGTTACAGGACTGAGGGCTGCAGTCTCTTGCTGGCTGTCGGTCAGAGGCCACCCTCGGCTCCCTGCCCCATGGGCCACTTCAACACGGCCTCATGCTTCATCAGAGCCAGCAAGAGAGAGACTGGGCCAGACGAGGTAGCTGCAGCCGTTCGTTCCAAGAGACAGTACTGCTGGAACATTCTAGATGTTTCCTCCTGCCCCCACCTGGGGAGAGTCTCTCTAGACCAGGGTCTGCCTTCCCCTCCCCCACCCCCACCCCCAACGACGTTCAGGGCTGGATCGTTCTCTGGAGGGCGTCCTGGGCAGTGTGCGGTCAAGCAGCATCTCTGGCCCCCCCCCCTCGATGCCAGGAGCCCCCAGTGCGATGACCACAGATGTGCAGACGTGGCCCCTGCCTGGACAAGGTCCCCTGGGGCAGAACCACCGCCAGATACAAAGGCTGTAGGGGACGTTCCTGACCCGGGGTGCCGGTGCCTGCCGCGTCGCTGGGGAGCGCGGAGACCGCAGCCGACTTCACACCCTCCCAGCCATGTCTGTGCGCACACGATCCGACGTTTCTTGTGAGCGAGGCGTTTTCTCGAACGCCTGGTCTCCTGTTGCCAATCGTGTTCAAAAGCGTGGTCCCGTGCTCGGCTCTCGATCTGCAACGTGGCAGCCTCTCACGCGCCCGCTGGCCTCTTCCGCGTTCACGCAGATCCTTGCCGGCGGTGACCCGCCGCGGCCAGGAAACGTGCCAGGCGCTGGCCGGCACTTGTGGTCATCTGCTGTGCGTCCCATCCGGGTTAGCAGGGCAGCAGGCGGCCCTTCGCGCCCGCCCAGTGCTGTCAACCCCTCGTCCCCGGTCACCACGCGCCATCACAAACCACCACCGCGCTGGCTTCTGTCGTGGTCAAACATCTCTACGGAGGTGTCACTGACATGCCATACAAGTCACCCAGTCGAGGTCAACAGTTCAGTGGCATTTGGCACATTTGCAAAGTTGTGCAATCATCACCTCTATCTAGCTCCCGGAACATTCTCACCTAACAGAAACCTCATCACCACCCGCCGGCAACCCCTCCCCCGGCCCCGGGCCCCCACGAGTCCCCTTCCCGTCCGTGGATGGGTCTGTTCTGCACGTTTCACACACGTGGACTCACACCCCGTGTGGCCTCTCGTGTCTGGTTCCCTCCCTGAGCGTCTTGTGTCCGGGGTCTGTCCTCGGAGCGGCGGAGGTGGGCGACTCTCGCGCCGGCTCGCGGCCGAGGGACGTGCGCGTGCGCGGTGGAGGCACCTGAGGGGCGTGCGCGTGCACGGTGGACACGTCACGTGCAATTGTCAGACTTTGGGGCTGTTGTCACCTCTGCTGTCCCCAGCCACAGCAGAGTTTTGTGCCCGTCTGCTGTTTTGAAGCCACTGTTTACACTACACTCTGCTGACCTTCCGATGGCACTGCCGGTCACCACCCAGGGAGGGGGGTGCGTTCCTAGATATTTCTGGAGCCATCTGCCCTTCTTTCCAAAGACAGTGGATGAAAAACAAAACCAGCTGCTCGGCTCTGCCCCTCCCTGCTGTGGGCCTCCCGTCCCTAGATGGGGATGCCGTCCGCAGGAAGGCCACCAGGGACGACAGCCTGGAGACAGCTCTGTCTGTCCCCGGGAGGGGGGGGGGGTTGGGGAGGGGGGCTGGTCCCCGCCACCTTGCCGCCCAGCCCCAGGCCTGTCTGAGCTTCCGTCAGATGCCGGGTTGACCTGGATTTCACACTGGTGACACTTGGCACCCTCCAGCACTTTGCTGGAAAGTGGCAATATAGTCAGGTGGCTACCCTGTGTCCCCCACCCCGGGACCTCCACCCGGGACTTACCAGCTTGCTGATTTTCCCTCTCACCGGGCACCGGACCCCCAATCCTGACCTCAGTGGGGGATGGGTACGGGGCTGGCTGGGACCCCACAGCAAGGTCCCTGGTCCATCACGACACAGGAGGTGGCCACGAGCCCGGGGTCCCGGCGGACACCCTGCATCTGCTCACCCCGCGGCCCTTTCTCCGCCGTCCAGCCCATTTCCTCTCTTTGTGTGAGCAGATCTTCCTGACTGTTCTCTGCTCGGCTCTGGGAACAGCTGTGAGTTCCAGCCACCCGGCCAGGCCAAGGCCAGAACAGGCATTTTGGAGGGAGTCCTGGAGAAGTCCAGAGCAGGGGGACCCCACCGCACCCTCTGTCGAATGAACATACTCTGTCAGTCCAGTCTCCAGAAGCTTCCAGGGAAGATGTGCTGCTCTGTCACAGCAGCAAGGGGAGGCTGGTGCAGGCTCATCCCTAAGGATCAGCCTGGGGGGAGGGCACGGTGTCCTGGGCCCCTGTAACATACCACCAAAACTTGGTGCCTTAAAACCACACACATTCTGGGGCGCCTGGGTGGCTCAGTCGGTTGAGTGTCCGACTTCGGCTCAGGTCATGATCTCACGATCCGTGAGTTCAAGCCCCGCGTTGGGCTCTGTGCTGATGGCTCAGAGCCTGGAGCCTGCTTGGGATTCTGTGTCTCCCTCTCTCTCTGCCCCTCCCCAGCTCACGCTCTGTCTCAAAAATAAATAAACTTAAAAAAAAAGAAGAAATTACTTAATAATAGTGGTGTGCTTTCTTTTTTTAATTTTACTTCATTTTGAACTAGTTCTAGACTAAACAAAATTTGCAAAACTGAGGGTTTCCAGGTACCCCCACCCAGTTTCCCCTAAAGCTGACATCTAACATGGCCAGGGAACCAGGCTCAAAGCAGGTCGTCCCAGGTAGTGGTGTCCAAGGGGGCTGAGGTGAGGGTGATGCAGGGACAGGAAGGAAGGCCACCGGGGGGGGACTGGGTCCACCCCCCAAAGCCTGACGTGGACCAGGGCTCTGCCCTGCTGTCCTTCTCCCCAAATCTGTGGGTCCTGCCACCTCTCCAGATGCCAGTCCCAGTCTTTGAGAGCAGCCTCGGCAGGGGCCCTGGCCGCAGACATCTCCAATCCCTGAAGGCCACCTCGGGGGACACTCCAAGCTGGGGACACAGAGGCTGGTGAGTGGTTTGGGGTCACGCTTCAGCGGCTGTCTGCACCCAGAATCAGCCAATGTCACTGCTTACCCCTGATTTGTATTTTCATTGACCTGGACCAGTTGAGAGAAAGGAGGGCCGGTCCAGGGTGGAGGGACACTGCGGCCATGGACACCGGCCCTCAGAGCCCATGGGGACCAGATGTTCACCACCACCCTTTTGTTTTCCGCTGTCGGATACAGGGCTGGAGGGGATACTGCCGGAGACCTAAAGCCCAGGGGAACCAACCTCCCGAACCCTGCAGGTCAGGAAGGGGTCCTTGTAAAGGCAGTTTCCTGGCCCCAGGATTAGAAGGGTGGGCGCAGGGGCCCAAGCCTGGGGACAAATAAGGTTCCCAACTGCGGTGTGGCTTTCTGAGGGCGTGCTTGCCCTAAAGCCGAGGAGCTTGGGTGATCCTCATGCCGGAGGTGCCTGAGGTCTAGGTGCACACCGTGGCGCCGCATAAATGCGGGGGTTCCCTTCCAGGGAGCAGCGGACTCTGGATGCTCCGTTCACGTGCCTCTGATATGCGCACCTGAGGAAACTGAGGCACAAGGAGACACCCCCCCACCCCCACCCCCACCCCGGGGCCGGCCCTCCGACCCTCACCTTGGGGTCGCGCCCTCGGGGCAAGCAAAGCGGGAGAGATGTGCGCGGTCCCTTTAAAAGGAGCGCGGCCCTTCTTCCGCGACCCTGAGAACAATCCCATTGGCTGAATTGTGGGGCTCAGCCACGCCCCCCGCGCTCAGTCCTTGGAATCCTATTGGCCCAGCTCCAGGGCCCATCTTCCACACCCAGGGAGCCTGGGCACAGCGCCAGGCTCGGTGACGCAAACGCGTTGCCCGGCAACCGCTCCCGCCTCGGGGCAGAGGGGCCCAGCGCCGGAGCCAGGGCGCAGGCGCGGCCGCAGCGAGTTCCCCTGGGCGAGCGGCCTGGACTCCGAGTCCACCCCGCCCGCCCCTGTCGGCGCCCTCGCCCCCCTCCCCCCCGCCACCCCGGGGTCCCGACGTGCGGATGAGCAGGAGGAGGGACCCTGGGGGCGACGAGCCCGGCGGGGGTCATGGCGTGGGAACGGGCTGGGCGCCGCGGGGCGTCCGGCTGCAGAGGGCGAGGAGGGTCCAGAGGCGCCGGGTCACAAGTCCCGCAGCGGAGCCGCTCGAGCTTTTAGCAGCATTAGCAAATCCAGCCCTGGGGGAGGGCATTCCCGGAGGCTGGAGCCGGGTCCCTGCACCAGCCGCTTTCGGCCACAGGCACTGGCCCGGAGTCCAGACTTGCAGGCCCCTCCTGCCTCCTGGACACATCGCCACCGTCCTCCGCCCTCTCGGCCAGGTCTGCCTCCTGTGGGCCTGGCTGGACCTGCCTCAGTGTGCTCATCTGCAAAATGGCAACGCCAGGCGTCAATGCCTGTGTGAGCCTCCCAGGACTACTGTAAGAATTACCAGATTCAGGGGCTTAAAATGGCAGAAATCTATTCTGTGACACTTGCGGAGGTCGGGAATCCCACACAGGACTCGGGCTGAAAGCCAGGTGAGGGCTGTTTCCCCCCGAAGGCCCAGGAAGACACGTCTCCGCCCCCCACCCCTCCCGGCGGCTTCTGCCCACCTCTGCCTCTGACCCTCTGCCTCCCTCTCGGGAGGACCTCGTGAGGACTCTGGGCCTCCTGGGAACCCAGGGTCACCCCACCTCAGGGGCAAAGTGCCTTCTGCCGCTAGGGTTCACGGCCACAGACAGGTTGCTGGCAGTCGGGCAGGACGTGTTTGTGCTGTCACTCCGCTGACCCCAGGGCGTGACTGAGCTTTCTGAGGCATGGAGCCAGCTCTGCCTTCTGCCTGGCCCTAGGAAGAGGGGAACCTGTGTGTCACTAGGACATGCAGAACTCAGTGCCCCCCCCCTCCCCAGGCCCGGGACCCAGACTGGCCAGGAGCAGCCCCAAGGAAGCAGCCTCCAGATGGTGTCTGGGGTCAACCGGCAGGGAGAGGCCCTGGGCTGCAAGAGGGTTTGGGGCAGGTGACCTGAGTGGTGTGGCCTGGCCAGGCATGCGATGTCCCCCCTGCATCTGCTGCCCTCTCCCTCCCTAACCTACCACCCTTTTTGTGCTCCCGTGGCCTGGCCTCCCAGGACCTGCCCACACGCCTGAAGGCTCCCCGCCCTCCTCAAAACCGGGGGCTCTGGTACATGATGCTCCAGGTTATTGTCGGAGAGGTCAGCCGGGAGTGGGGGCCCCGGATTCCCCAAGAGCCACCTCCAGTGCCTT
Source organism: Leopardus geoffroyi (assembly GCF_018350155.1). NCBI lineage: Eukaryota > Metazoa > Chordata > Mammalia > Carnivora > Felidae > Leopardus > Leopardus geoffroyi. The sequence goes on along the minus strand of NC_059331.1, from coordinate 1,288,195 downwards.
GGAGGACAGGGCAGAGAGGAAACAAGATGACAAGCCAAGGGCCCCATCGTGGGTCACTAGGGCAGAGTGGTGGCCTTTGGCCATCTGCTGGGCCTGCCCTGCCAGCCCCCAGCCCCACCCCTGCCCCCACCTTGGGGACTTTCAATGACTGACCCCCCCCAAGAAACCACACGCGCCGCCCATGGCTCCCGGAAAGACGCCCACAGCCAGGCAGGCAGCGCAGCCCAGAACTCCCGGCCACGCCCACCCCTGCTTTCCCTTCTCCCCGCCCTTCCCCCACCCTCACCGAGGCCGGCGGCCCTGGCTCCGTCCCCAGGCCTGCTGAGCCACCGGAATGGAGCGGGCTGTGAGTCAGTCAGCAGGAAGGGACACTTACAGCCACTTGCATCAGATGTTCCTGCCGCGTGGTCCCACAACCTTCTAGAAGCCCCAGCTCGTGACCCTCGCTTTTCTGGGGATCTCCTCGGGCTTGGGGTTCCTGTCCATGGGGGACCAGACAGATGGGAATGGGTGGCGAGGGTACGGGCTAGGCTGGGCACCAGCTTGGGACTCTAATTCCACGAGTCCCCTACCCCCACTGCCATGCTTACCCCAACTCTCAATCCTGATCCCAGCACCCTGGTCCTCCTTTGAGGCTGCCCTGGGACCCAGGCGTCCCACACCAGCTCAGGGCTTTAAGGCAGCCCTCTGCCCCCTCTGAGTCTCAGGGGGCCCAGCTCTGAGCAGGAGAGGGAGAGGCCGGGGCCGTCCCCCAAAGGCACTGCTTGTGAGCACACTGGAGCCATCCCAGACATGCCCCACGCCACCCAGCCCCGGACACAGGCCCCGTCTTCTCTCCGGCGTGTGCACACCAGCAGGTGCATGGGCCACGCACCTCCACCCGGCTCCCACGCCCCACACAGACCCAGGCTCATTGCTTCTCTAAACGTGCACAGACAGACCTACACACCCCAATCTGGTCACACTCACACATGCTCACACCAGACCGGCGCCTTGTTTGTAATGCCGGGGGGGGGGGGGGGGGGGGGGGGAGAAAGGTCTTTGCCGTTGCCCCCTGGTAGGGTTGTCAGGTAAGCTACAGGACCCCACCGTTACCAAGTTAAATTTGAATTTCAGAGAAGTGATGAATAAGGTTTGCGATATTTGTATGCGCGGGACTCTCTCTGAAAAGTATTCATTGTCTCTCCGAAATTCACATTTAACTGGGTGTTCTGTAATTTATTGGCTAAATCTGGGAGCTCTGCCTGCTGGGATGTGGAGGCCCTGAGTTCCCGGGGCTCCCCCAGGCACTGCCCAGGAGGTGAGCACCCAAGCCCCCGCAGGGGCCCAGGGCTCAGGCCAAGGAGGGGGTGGTCAGAGGGGAGACCACTGAGCACAGAAGCTTGCCTCCTGGCTCAGAGGAGGCAGGCAGAAGCAGAGACCCCAAGGATGGAAGTCAGGACCTGCCTGCTGTCTCCTCTGGTGTGTGGGGGAGAGCCCACATACGGCATAGGCTGAGAGTCACCCCGCAGAAGCGAGGGGCTTCTCAGGGGCCTGGCTGGGTGTAGACTCTTGGAAAGAGCAGAGTCCCTGCACCATTGGTCTAAGCTTTGCCAAGCCAGCTTCATGACTGCGGCGGGAAAGGGGGTCAGCACCCCCCTCCTTGAGCCCCTAGGGAGCCACAGGGGCGGCTGGAATAAAAAAAAAAAAACTGCACGGGGAGGTGGGGGCGGGGAGGGGAGGGGGAGGCCCAGGAGCCAGGGAATCATTTCCCGCTTGTCCTCCTTTTTCAGGCCGGTACCTGCGGCTCTGGGAGCCTCAAAGTAGCCCCTGGGCCCCCAGGGCTGTCCTGAGCCCCCCTCCCAGGCTCTGGCAACCCCCTCGGCCTCTGGCATCGGAGGGGTGGGAAGCGGTGTTGCCCTGGGCCCTCCCGGTCCTGCCCACCAGCTGTGTCTGTCCTTTGCCTCGGCTGGGACTGCACCCTCCCCCGCGCCCCAGTGACAGTCACCAGGAGCTGGGGAGGTGTGAGGAGCAGGGGCCAGGACAGAGGTGGGGAGCGAGACCCCTGGGGGTCCAAGAGGAGGGAGGCAGGGTGGCTGGCAGGTACCTCCCAGCCCTCTCGCTCCCTGGCCCCCGGGCACCCGGCACCTCTGGGACCTCAGCCCATAAACAGGGCCTCCTCCTGGAAGATGGTAGGCTTTGGCTGTGGGGATCCGTGGGGCGGGCCCACAGCAGGACAGGGCCTAGGCCCGAGAGCCTGCAGGCTGGGCACAGGCGCCCCTCCCCTTCCTACATTCCCCCTGCGCGTCCCTATGGCCACCAGTGCAGGCCAGGCTAGGGCCTGCATAGCACAGGCGCCCGCAGGCACCTGTACCGACGAGGTTAGGCCCGGCTCTCAGACCCAGGGGCTCCGGCATCTCTGCAGGGGGGCGGGGGGTGCGGCTCTGACCCGACCTGCTCAGGGTACGTGCGTGAACTGATTGAACATCCCCTATGCAGCCTGGGGTGCGCACAGAAGCCTGCACGTGTGTGCGCGTCACGCATGGCCCCCACCCGTTTAGGGGGCCCACCATGTGCATCGCGGCCCCTCCCAGCGGTCATACAAGTGGGTGCTCCCCTCGCGGTCCCCACCTTCTCACACACGGGGCAAGGGACTGCAGGACTCAGCAGGGGACACTGGTGATGTCTGGGGACACTTGTGGCTGTCATAACTCGGGGCGTGCTCTACATCAAGTGGGAGGGCATGGACACTGCTCAACACCCCGCAGTGCCTAGGACGGCCCCCACGAAGAATGACCTGCCACTACGTCACTAGTACTGGGGAGACCTGCTGGAAAGACCCCAGAGGCAGGGCCATCGTCCTGTCTGCCCACCTACAGCCTGGGGCCCACAAAGGGACCACCTGTCTGGGCTGTGTGGCGCTGAGGCAGCTTGTCTGAACGGTGCCCAGTGCTGGGCCTGGCTTCTGGCTTTGGGAACAAGTCTGTCCCCACTGGCCAGGCTCCAGGATCGGCCACCAGGCCCTGAGCGTGGCTGCACCTGGGAAGATGGCCCTGGGGCGAGGCCTTCGTTCGTTTCCGTTCCCTGAGGTCAGTGTCAACGGCAAGCCCACTCAGGTGCACACGTGAGGGCGGGCGCAGCTAAACACCCACACTGGGGTATAGACCGACTTTCCTGTCCTGGGCTGAACCACGTTCCCCAGAAAGATACGTCCACGACTCAACCCCTGGAACCCGTGAATGTGACATCTGGCGACAGGGTCTCGGCAGGTATAACTGGACAAGATGACGGGTGCTGGAGTAGGGTGGGCCTGGTGCCACGAAGCAAAGAGCAGACGCAGAGGAGACGGCCACCTGAAGGTGGAGGTGGGGAGCAGGGGGAGGCGTCTACAAGCCTGAGGGACTCCAACCCCGGAAGCTGGGAGAAGCAGGAAGCATCCTCCCCTGGAGCCTTCCGAGAGGGTGTGGCCCTGCGGAGACCTTGATTTCAGACTCCTGGTCTCCGGAATGGGAGAGCATACATTTCTGTTTCAGGCCTCCCCAGTGTGCGACGCCGTGTTACAGAAGCCACAGAGGCTAACACACTTACACAAGCCCCGTAGGCACAAACACACAACCATGCACACACAGACGCTCAGACACACCTATTCCTTCCAGCAATATTCGGTGAGCACTCCCCGTGCGCCAGGCCCCGTGTGCTGGGCTCCGGACGGGCAGAGGACAGGGCTGTGCTCTTATGGAGCTGACCTGAGGAGGGGCAGTGACCCATCTGTACCCCCCTGAGCCACCCGAAGCGCATGAAAACCTGCAGGTAACCATGTACACACAGAGAGGGCCCCTGTGGAGGCAGAGGTGGGAGGGGACAGCCAAGAAAGGAGGGAGGGAGGAGGAGGAGGCAGCTTCGAGGTGGCCTCTCCGAGGCAGGCAGGTCTAACAGCCCCACCCCAGGCACTTGAAGCCAAAGTGTGTGTCGACACAAACACACACACACACACACACACACACACGCACACACACGCAGGGGACAGAGGACTTGGGGCTGACTGAAGTCAGGTGTGGCCTGAGCTGTGGCCTTGGCAGGCGGCACATAGAGGCAGCCCCCTGGGAGGGGACAATTCAGTTTCAGGTCAGCGGGGCCCGGTTGGGGGACAGTTGGGTTTGGGTGGTGGCAGGGCGAGCTGAGGTCTGGAGGAGACGGAGGTGGGTTCACCCCACAGGCTTGCGCTTCCATGCGCCCAGGGTTTGGAGTCTGAGGACTTTGCACCACAGTGCTTCAGGGACAGGGAGCTGGCCCAGCTCCGGAAGGGCCGATTCTACCGAGCCTGGGTGGTAGGGGCGCCGGCCCAAATGGGATGGCATTTTATCTCCTGTCCTGGCTGCCCCCCACCCCCGGGACTCTTTCTTGGTCCAGGGTCCCAGGTTGTGGCATTAATCAAGAGAGAGCCACAGCACGCTCTTCCGGGATTGGGGAGCTGCAAGAGGGAGCCATGGTGTATTCTAGGGCAGGGAAGTCGCCCAAAGGAGTCAGTGTGTCCCAGGCCCTGGCCGGCATCCCGGGGGAGTTGCCAGAGCATAGGGCCCGGCTTCAGCTCGGTGCCGGGGATCCGCGGGCCTCCCAGGGCCTCAGGCGGCCAGTCCAGCACCCACCCCCCTGCCCACAACGGCCAGCATCCCTCCCAGGTCCTTCCCCTGTAGCCCCGCGCACCTCACTGCGCAGGCGCGCGGAAACCCCTCCAGGCCCGACTGCGCAGCCGCACGCGGCCCGGCGAGCTCTCCAGCCCCGCCCCCGTTGTGCGCTTGTGGGCGGGATTGGCGGAGGCGGGGCATGCGTATTGGGCGGGGCGAAGCCTGGCCTATAAAGGCGGCGGCGGGGCGGTGCGCCCGGCTCCTCTCGGCGGCGGCGGCGGCCCAGGCAGAGGAGTCCGCGGTGGTGGCGGCGGCAGCGGCGGCGCTGTTCCCCGCGCGGTCCGCGCAGTGGGGTCCGGGCTGCGTGTCTCGGGCGGCGGCGGCGGCGGCACTGCGGCCCCGGCCCGAGTCCGACCCCGGTGAGTGCGGCCCGGCGACGCTGGCCTGGCCCCGACCCGGTCTCGGGGATCGGGCCCCGCGGAGCCTCGGCGTCCGGGGCTCACGGCGCGCTGGCCGCAGCCACTCACGTTCTCCTTTGTCTGCTCCCGCCTGCAGGGTCCCCTACCCGGCCGCCCCCCGCCCACGGGCCGCTCCCCCGGGCCCGCCGTCCCCTCCCCCGCTGGCGGGGCCCGGACAGAAGATGGTGCAGAAGAAAACAGCCGAACTTCAGGGCTTCCACCGTTCGTTCAAGGTGAGGGCCGGGTGGGTTTGGGGTCGCCTGGGGCTGGACCACTCGAGTGGCCGGTGGGGGGCGCGTAGCCCCCACCCCCGGGATCCACCCGTGGCTGCTGCCCGCCCTCTCCGCCCCCCCCCCCCGCCGTGTGTCTGGGGCTGCCCCAGCCGGGAGTGCGCTGGTGGGGGTGGTCAACGGGCCACAGTCCAGTCCCCAGCGCCCTGGGGACTGAGGTCTTTCCTCTAGGAACCCCAAGCGCGGTCAGGGCCCCCAGGCCCTTGGGAGCACCTGGTTGTGTGTCCCCTGCAAACCCCTGTGCACTGCTAGGGAGCTCAGGCCACAGTCCAGTCCTCAGCGCCTTGGACCTGTGGGTCTGTGGGGTCTTTCCTCCAGGAATCCGAGGTAGGACTGCAGGTCCCAGAAAGCCCTCCTAGGTGGTCCTTGGAATAAGGGAGTGAATTGGATGCCCCTCAGCCCTGCGCCTCCCAGACAGTCCGGGCCCAAGTGCTATTTCCTGTGGGAGCAGGAAGTTTCTGCGGTGGCCCCACGGCTGCAGTCTTGGTCTCAGATGAGCGAGTCTGGGGGGGGCGGGCAGGTGCTGGGGAGGGGCCCCACGGGGCTGGCTCAGGGGACGCAGTGATGTCAACGGCCTCCCCACCCCACCAGCCGCGTTATGTAATGGCTTCCCTGGGCCTTCTTGGGCAGGGACCTGTTGCCCTGTAAAGAAGGCAGGACCTGGGTGTGTGTGGGCACGCGCACGCGTGTGTGTGTGTGTGTGTGTGTGTGTGCGCGCGCGCGCGCGGCGCACGTTCATGTGTATGTGTGTGTGTGTACACAGGCACTCCCAGAACCGGGGTGGGAGGAGCAAGCTGAGACTGTTTGGGTTAGAATTCCCAGGCCTGTCCAGCCACATCTTGGGCCAGCGTGCCCCACCCCTGCCCACACGCCTGTCATCCTCGCTTTACCCCCTGCCAGGGGAGCAACAGCCTTGGCAAGTCCAAGTGTCCGGGGCCGGGCTGAAGCGGGGGGTGGACCTGAGACGTCACCGGCAGTGGTCTATTCCCTCCTGGGGCTGGGCATGAGCTAGGACAGGGTCAATGTGAGGGGCCAGCACGGCAGCCAAAGCAAACTCGAACTTTCTGGATGATTCCAGCCGCCTCCTGCCAAGGCCTGCTGACTGGAGGCCTGAGGCCAGCCCCAGGCCCAGCCCGCCCACATTGCTTGGGACTGGAGGCTGCTCCCAGGTGGGACCATGGGAGTCCTGAGGAGTGGGAAGGACACTGGCCAGGGAGCCTCAGCTCTGAGAAGGTCCTCTCGGCCACTCTGGGACTCCCCTCCCGCCATGCTGAGCTTGCTTCTTGGGCTGGGCCTCGCCCTCCCGCCCCAGTCCAGCAGCAGCACTGCTGGGACCCTTTCTGCTGGGCGTCTCCCAACACACTTTCCCCGTTTTCAGTTGGGAAATCGGAGCCTTGGAAAGAGATGTTTGCCCCGAGTCTCCCTGCAGGTGGAGACAAGGACACGGGAGCTGCTTTCATCAGGAGTGGCCAAGCCACCAAGGTGGAGGCTGGGACAGGCCTGTGGGGGTGGTGAGGGGACCTGTAGGCCCCCTTGAGGATCCTCGCACTGTTCCTTGGTCCGAGGAGCTACAGGCAGCTTCCTTCTTCCATCACCCAGCCACAGACGCGGGTCAGGCCTGGGGCCGAGGTCACTAGACGGAGGTGAGCGGCTGCTGGCTGCTGGCCCTGAGCGCCCACCCCCCCCCCCGCCGCTGTCCACCCCTATGTGGTTACCCTGGGGCCCCTCCTCCCAGGTAGAAGTAGTGACCTGGCCCCTCTCGAGACCTCTGGAGGAGCCCAAGGCAGGGTGCTGGTTTCTGGCGTTGGTGACTGTGCCTGCCTCCCCGCGGAGGCCAGACCCCCACCGGGCAGGGCCAAGGGCCGGAGCACTCCCTTCTCCCGTCTGCCTGGCCTGGCCCGGCCCAGGCCTCCTCGCAGCCCTGCACAGGGGGGTGGGGAGGTTGAGAGGCCTGCGCCTGTGTTTTCAGCCGCTCCCTCTGACCTCCGCCTGCCCCCTCTGCTGCCGGCCTGGCTTCCGGGCCTCCCGTTTGTAGGAATCTGGCCCAGCTCCTTCTGCCCTGGGCCCCTCGGTGTTTCTCTGGGGCTTTCCTGGAGTTCCTTCTCTGGATGATCCTCCTGCCGGAGCCCCGTCCCCAGTTGTCCTGAGGCCCCAGGGAGGGGCAGGGACCTGGCTCGGGTCACCCAGCATCAGCAGCACCACCGTGCACAGAGGCCCCCTCACCCACCTGAGGCCCCGGCCACCTAGTCGGCCAGGGTGCAGGGAGCTCAATTAGAGCTATCTCCTGAAGGCCTCTGCTGGGCCTCAGTGTCCTGGCCTCAAAGGCCTCACATTTCAAGCCAGGGGGCATCCGTCCTCACTGTGGCCCATCTGCTCTGCAGAAGATTATTCCAGCAGCTCTCCGGGGCGGTTAAGACAAGGTTTCTCCAAGCCCCAGCTGCCTTCCTTCCCTGCTCAGGGTCTAGCACCCTTCCCCCGGTCCTGGGGACTAGCGGGTGACCTCCAGTGGGCCTCTCCCTGCAAGGCTGGTTTCTTAGCTGGGCATGGGGGCCTGTGAGGAGCTCTGTCCCGGTGGCAAAACGGGACAGTGCTGGCTGTGGCCCGGGCAGGGCTGAGCAGAGGGCGGTCTGGTGTCTACACTGTTGCAGCCGGAGGCCTTGGAGGCCATGAGCCATGGCCTATGAGCCATGGTCGGGCGACAGTGGGACCTCAGAGGGAGCAGCGCATGACCAGGAGGGCAGTGGCTCCCTGTTTCACAGAGGGAAGACTGAGGCCAGAAATTCAGGGCCTCGTGCTGGAGGCTGTGGGAAAGCAGGCAGGGCCACCCCTGCTGGGAACCCCGCCTAGAAGCCAGAAGCCGGTGACTCACCCCCTCCCACTGACCGCCTTGCTGTCTTTGATCCTCTGCAGCCCAGGGGGCCAGTTGGGCTGCGGAGGTTGTCCCGGGTGAGCCGCGAGGCCTGGCCTGGGCACCATAGTGACTCACGCCAGGCCCTCTTGCCTGCTCGGGGCCCCTCCCCACAGCGCATCCCTTTCCTGGACACCCCAAGGGCCCTGGCGTTCGGGGGAAGAAGGACCATTTCCTTACAGTCAGGCAAAGCCAGGCTTTTGTCCCCCTGGACTTGTGGATGCAGACGCGGGGGCTGGGTCACTCTCTGGGCAGGCCCTGAGAGCCCTCCTGTCCTGTCCCCTGCAGGGGCAGAACCCTTTCGAGCTGGCCTTCTCCCTAGACCAGACCCACCTCGGGGAGACCGACTTCAGCCTGGAGCATCCCGCCCGCCCTGGTGAGGGCCGGAGAGGAAGGTGGCGGTGCGGGAGGGCCGGTGCGGGAGGGCAGCGGGGGCTGCCTGCTGAGCAGGGCGGGCCTCACCTCCGGCTCTCCTAGTGCAGATATGCCCGCCAGCCAGCCCATCGACATCCCAGACGCCAAGAAGAGGGGCAAGAAGAAAAAGCGGTGCCGGGCCACCGACAGCTTCTCGGGCCGGTTCGAAGGTCAGTGAGGACTACAGGTGGGGGTGTAGGGAGACGTGGCCAGCCCGGGGCGGCTCTCACCGCACCCCTGCTCCCCAGATGTCTACCAGCTGCGGGAAGACGTGCTCGGGGAGGGTGCCCACGCCCGGGTGCAGACCTGCGTCAACCTCATCACTAACCAGGAATACGCCGTCAAGGTGAGCACCAGCGCCCGGCCAGCTCCCCGCACCTCTCCCTGCGGCGCCTGGGCTCTGGCACTGGCCGCGGGTGGCGGGAGGGGGGAGCTGGCCTTTGAGCTCCCGGACCAGCAGCTGGGGGAAAACTAGTATCTAAAAATGGCCCCGGGGCCAGTGACACCGGCCACCCCTGGGAATCTAGGTCAGCCTGCTCTGAGCCCCTGAGTCTGGGCAGGAAGTGACCATAAGGAGCCGCTCCCTACACAGGTGGCTGAGGACCTGGTGCCAGGGCGCCTGAGAGCTGGGGGCTTCGGTCAGAGTTGGCTCTTGCCTGCTGGGTCACCCCAGGCCACTCCTCGGTGACAAGCGGTTCTCCGTGTTGGTTACAAGGGTTAAAAGGCAATGCCGTACTTGGGGCCCAGGGAAGCTTGGCATCTGGGGAGACCAGGGTGTGGCCTCGAAACCTGTGTCTCTTGGCCAGGCAGTACGGCCCTGTGCTCCGAGAAACCGTCCGGTCTTCCCTGGTGACCCTGCATCCGGGTGGGGTGGGGTCACAGGAGGCTGGCAGACCAGGAATGAGGACCGGTGCTCCCCGGTGAGCGAGGCTGGCCAGAGCCCAGTGCTTTGGTAGAAATCTGATGGTAAAAGTGGCCATTGTCCCTGCCCCGTGAGTCCAGGTCGGGCGGCATGATGGTGCCAGAGAACTGGATGCTTAGCTTTGAGCGCTTTCTGTAAAACGGGCAATGCACTGAGTGTTTTCCCCTTAAGGACCGTCGGGCAGCCTGGCCTCCGGTGCCCCTTCGACAGTTCGGAACGAGGCTCGGAGGGGTTAGACAGCCTGAGTCAGACCTTGTTGGGCCTCCTGTAAGGTCATCCCCCTGCCCCGAGGGACTGCAGTTTCCTCCATGAGGTGGGGTCCTAGCCAGATTCCCAAGGGGTGGGATGAGGTTCTTCAGGAGGGCATGGCTGCTGGCATTGTGTCACGAGGCCCCGACATCTGGTTGGTCTGCCTCTCCGAGGCACGGGTGCGTTTGTCACCAGACAGGTGGGACAGCACGTAGGCTGGGCCCCGGCAGCACGCGGACACCATGCCTGCCTGTTGCAGGGGCGAGCTGGTGGCACACCGTGTTCCCCTCCTCCAGGCCAGCGCGCTGGGCAGGGAACCCCGGGCCTGCCCCGCCTGCCCAGTGAGAGGGGCCTAACATGCAACCTGGGAAGACGTTCCCAGTGGGTGCCCGGGGGCCGAGGTGGCCCGGAGAGAGCCAGCTGGCACCTTCTGCCCCCACTTCTGTGGGCGAAGGTGTCTCGGGGAGAATCCGGGAGGCAGGTGGGCCCAGAGCTGCCAGGTGCCGGCGGGATCGGGGGCAGAAGCTGGCTTCCGGAGGCTCTGGAGTCGCGGGGAGACTGTCCCTGTTGGTTGACGGGAGGGCCAATCTGGGCTGGCATGAAACAGGCCTGGGCTGAGGGGCCCATGGCAGCTGCCCAGACTGTCACAGAACAGGGGAGGTGGGACTTGGCACCAAAGTGGGCAGGGACGGCTTGGCTGGCAGCCAGGCACCCCAGGGCCGCTCTAGTCCCCTGTGTGGTGTGGGAGTCCGCACAGTGGCCACCAGTCTCCCAGGCAGGGAGGGGATGCTGACACCCTGAAGGGGCATTTTGCAGGCGTCTCAGGCCCCAAACATGCCCCCGAGGCCTGTGGGGTCAGGAGCGGAACAGGCCCGCCTCCTCTTTCTGCCATTCTTGTCCAGCTTGTCTCTCCCCTGATGCCACTTGGGAAACATGTTGCAACCCCCACCCCCCTCCCCCTCCCCCCAGCCTGTGCTGACCGCCATAGTTCTGACTTCTGGCAAATTCTGGGCCGCAAGAGGAGAGCTCTGCTTAGAACTTAAGGTCTAAGCTCGAATGGGGTCTCAGCTGTGGCGCAGGGCAGGTCGCTGGTGGGAGCCCCTTGGGCTTTGGGAGGGGCTTTGGCTGACCCACTGCTCTGTCTCCTGCCCCCCCCCCCCCCCCCCCCCCCGCACTTAGATCATCGAGAAGCAACCTGGCCACATTCGGAGCAGGGTTTTCCGGGAGGTGGAGATGCTGTATCAGTGCCAGGGACACAGGTAATGTGACCCACCTTGCCACAGAACCGGGCCCTTAGCCATCTTTCCATGTGTGAATGGGCCTGAATGCCTCCTCACCCCCAGCAAGCATTTGGGGAGCATCCAGTGTGCAGCAGAGGCCGTGCAGGGTGCACTGGGGAAGACCCAGCGTCAGGCAGGCAACCCAGAGTGGGCAAGGCGGAAGCAGGCCCGTGGCCCCGGTCCCAGCCTTCCTGTGCACAGGTGGGGGTGGAAAGGGTGGGCCCCTCCTGGGCTGGGCTGTGGGTGCACAGGGGCCTTAGGAAGCCTCCCTCCTCTCCTGCCTCTCCAACCCCCCACACCTCAGGAATGTTCTAGAGCTGATAGAGTTCTTTGAGGAGGAGGACCGCTTCTACCTGGTGTTTGAGAAGATGCGGGGCGGTACGTGGGGCCTGGGGGACGTTTGCAGCTGTGTCCTAATGGGCTGTGGGCTCGGCCACCAGGGAGGACTTTTCAGATGTGCTCCTCCTGCACATCAGAGGGGGCTTGTGGGGTCCGAGCTTCCTGTCCACATGGCAGCTCAGGGTTGAAGGCTCTGAACCCAGGGAGGCCAGAGTGGGCACTTCCCTGTCGGGTGGAAGTGGGCACTAGGCACTGGGCGGTGGCCTGGAGACACGGAAGTGACGCGTGTATGTTTTTCCTCCACCACGGCCTGGCCCCAGGCTCCATCCTGAGCCACATTCACAAGCGGCGGCACTTTAACGAGCTGGAGGCCAGCGTGGTCGTGCAGGACGTGGCCAGTGCCCTGGACTTCCTGCACAACAAAGGTGGGTGGTGGGGCTCCCTTGTTCCCTGGGATGTCCAGCCTCGCGCCCTGTCCAGCTGCCTGAGACTCCTAGAAAATGCCTCCACTCCCTCCACTGAGTCCCGGTTCTCACCGCAGGCATCGCCCACAGGGACCTAAAGCCAGAAAACATCCTCTGCGAGCATCCCAACCAGGTGAGGGGCGCCGGGGAACCGCCTTCCCTGCGCCAGGGCCCGGGCTGGGTTGGCCTGGACTGCCGCCCCCCCCCCCTCCCTTACCGCCTTTTCCCACCCTTCCTAGGTGTCCCCTGTGAAGATCTGCGACTTCGATCTGGGCAGCGGCATCAAACTCAACGGGGACTGCTCCCCGATCTCCACTCCGGAGCTGCTCACCCCGGTGAGGCGCCCGGGCAGCAGGCACGCAGCGACCCGCTCCGTTCTGCTCTGGGGCTGCGCCTGCTCTGGGGCTGCGCGGCCCGCTGCCCCTGCCGTTGCGTAACCTCGAGGTGCTGGCTGCTCTGCTGCCTAGCCCGTGGAACTGGGGCTTTTGCTTAGCAACAGCCACTGATTGGCCCGCGGAAAGTGGCGGGCGGGGCCACGGGCGGGAGGGGAGGGGCGGGCTCCCAGCACCTGCCGCTGATTGGGTGGCTGGGCGGGTGGGCACCTGCCACCTGTTGATTGGGCGGGTGTGAGGGCGGGGCCTGCCCCCAGCCCGTCTCTGATTGGCCAGGCTGGGCATCGGGCACCGCAGGCTCAGGTGACCTAGTGTTGGGGCCTTCACGTGATGCCGGGAAGTCCCGGCCTGCTGCAGTCCCCTCCTCCCCTCCACGGGCCCTGACGCCTCGTCCCGCCCGCAGTGCGGCTCAGCGGAGTACATGGCCCCCGAGGTGGTGGAGGCCTTCAGCGAGGAGGCCAGCATCTACGACAAACGCTGCGACCTCTGGAGCCTGGGTGTCATCCTCTACATCCTGCTCAGCGGCTACCCGCCTTTCGTGGGCCACTGCGGCAGCGACTGCGGCTGGGACCGCGGCGAGGCCTGCCCGGCCTGCCAGGTGCGCGCGTGCGCCCCGTCCCCTGTGCGCCCGGTGCATCGCAGGCCTGGTCTGTGCGCGCGTGCGCCCCGTCCCCCCTTGTGCCAGTCTCTGAGCATGTGCATTCCCCACCCCCAGCACCCCTCTGTGCCCTCCCCCAGGGCCTGCTTGCTGCCGAGATCCTGGCCTGTGATGCCTGATCCATCCACGGGGCAGTGCTGGCCTGGCGCTCCTGGGGTTACACAGACTCCTTGGTTTTATGGTCTAGGAGAGGAAGCATTTGGAGGTCAGGAATCTGCCGTCCGGCAAGACTAAGATTTAGGGTTTGGGATGATCACGTTTCAGCCTTGTGGCCTTCTGCTCCCATGAGCCCCGCTGCCAAGAGTTGCCTTTCTGCTGCTTGGCTTCTCTTGGGCAGAGTTCACTGAGCACTCTCCTGAGGCCAGGTCTCTAGTCCAGCCTGCTTTCCTCTCAGGCATTTTTCCCCCCAGAGCCCCCGGTCCCGCCAGCTGACCTCAGGGCTCCCACTGCAGCCCCTGCCCACCCCCCCTTGCTGTCTGGGGGCCAGCTGTTCAGGTCACGGGTTAGGCTGCACGGCTGGGTCTGGGGCCTACGGCAGCTTGTTACCGAGCAGCGTCATGATGTACCCCGTTCCGTCCAGGCCGGTGTGGATGTTGGGGTAAGTTGGCTGCAGCTGATTTCACCCCCTTGCCCCTCCCCCACAGAATATGCTGTTTGAGAGCATCCAGGAGGGCAAGTATGAGTTTCCCGAGAAGGATTGGGCCCACATCTCCTTTGCTGCCAAAGACCTCATCTCAAAGCTCCTCGTCCGCGACGCCAAGCAGAGGCTGAGCGCCGCCCAAGTCCTGCAGCACCCCTGGGTGCAGGGGGTGAGTGAGCCCTGCTGGGGACCTCCTGCCTCTCGCCTGCCTCCGATGGGCAAAGGAGGGACTTGGAGCAGGGGTATGAGCATCCCCGGGGAGGCCAGCATCGACACCCCCAGATGCAACGTGGGTCTGGGGCCCAGCCTTGGGGTCTGCAGGGGCCCCAGGCGCAGCAGTCAGACCCACCACCTGCTTCCAAGCCGGGCGCCAGGACTGCAGAAACTGCTTGAGCTTGTGCCCTGGAGGCATCGGGGCCTCTTCCCGCCTGGCACAGGGAGCAGGCTGAGGTCGTGCAGGTGTTAGGCAGGTGGCAAACCTCGGGCAGGGCGCGCCAACCCCAGTCCTGCTCCCTGTCCCCCCACCCCCAAGCCGGGAAGAGCCTGGCGTTTCTCTGGCCAGCAGTGCCCCGAGCCAGGCTGCCTGCCCAGAGCAGGGAGGGCCCACGGGCAGGAGTCTTAACCAGACGTTGGCACCGGGAGTCCACAGGAAGCAAAGGCTGGGGCCCTGGTGTTAAGGCCAGCCGGTGGAGGGGCTCCCAGCCCCTTCTGGGGCACCGGGAGACCTGTGGGGGCGGGGGAGGGGGCAGGGTGCGGGTCTAGAGAACCGCTCTGGGCTTCTGCCGTGCCCTCCCCCTGGCCTGGCTGGGCTCCAGCAGATACATCCCCCCTCACCTCGGTCGCTGCCAGCGGGGCCCCGGGAAGGCAGCTGGGCTCTGCTTTCAGCTCTGCCTCTCCCCTGTCCTTACAGTACGCTCCAGAGAACACCCTGCCCACACCCATGGTCCTGCAGAGGTGAGACCCATGGGAGGGGGGGGGTCTCGGGCCCGAGAGCGGGGGGGACCCCAAGTCGGGGGTGGTTAACGTTAAGGTGATTAAAATGACAAGCCGTCTTTAAATCGGGGGGCTGGGAAAGCCATCTAAGCGCTTGGGTGTCCTCGTACCAGTGATGGTGATGGATTGGGCCCCTGGCGGGGGTCCTGGTCCCCCAGGGAGGCTGGGCATGCCTGGGGCCTGCAGCCCCTCCCCCCGAGGTACTGCACAGACTCTAGGGGTCCCAAGGGGATCGGGCCCCGAAGCTACCTTTCACCTCCTTGGTGACCGCCCCGTCTCCAGGAACAGCTGTGCCAAAGAGCTCACGTCATTTGCGGCTGAGGCCATCGCCATGAACCGGCAGCTGGCCCAGCGGGAGGAGGACGCGGCCGAGGAGGCGGAGCAGGGCCAGCCCGTGGTCGTCCGAGCTGCGCGCTGTCTGCGGCTGTCGCCGCCCTCCCAGAGCAGGCTGGCCCAGAGGCGACAGCGAGCCAGCCTGTCCGCGGCCCCCGTGGTCCTGGTGGGAGACCACGCGTGACCCCTCCCTCCCTCTGTACATAGGTCACTCCCCCCCTACCCCCCCATCAAATCTAAAAAAGTTTTTTAAGCTATTGCCAGCCGGTGACCAGCAGGCTGCCCTCCCCTGGCTGGACTTCGAGGCGCTAAGCTCAGTTGGGGGGGGCTCTTTTTATATGAGGTTTTTGCTGTTGGCTTTTTTCTTTTTTCTGTCTCACCCCCGTTTTTTTTCCTTTTAAAGGTGTTAAAAGCAAAGCAGGCACCTGGGGAGGAGGTTGGAGGGTGTGTCGCCGGGCTTGTCCCGTCCCAGCCCCAGATACGCACCTCTACTGTGAAGGGTCCCCACGCCCCACGCCCGCCCTGCCCAGATGTGACTCAGGAGAGGAGGGCACTTGTCGCCTTCCAGAGCTGGGGGCACAGAAGCGCACCCCTTCCCCAGCCCTCACAGTATTTGCAGGGACGGGCCACCCCCACGTCTCCCCGGGGTGACACAGCACCTCTTTAATCCCTCACCCTGAAGCACCCTGGTCGCTTGGTGGGGTGGGGGCTTCTCAGGTCTCCCTTGTGGCTGGAGGGGGCTTGGGTGCGGGCAGGTGGCAATCACGGCTGCCTGCCGGGCCCCGCCTCTGACTGACAATCGGGGCTCCCTCGAACCTTGACCTTAAGCTCTCGCCGCCCCCTCCCCTGCCCTCTCCAAGGGGGACCCTGCCCACCCAGGAGGGCAGTGCCAGAGGAAGTGGGAGGGGTTGGACAGGCGCCCGTCAGCCAACGTGGGGGTCCCTCAGACCCTCACCCTGGGCACCGGAGTGCCCTTTCTCAGGGCTCAGTCTGACCATGGCCACGTCCTGCCCCTCACCGTCACCCCTGGGTCTGGTGAGGAAGCTCTGTCACCACCCCCCCCTTACTCCTCCTCAGAGCCAGGGCCCAGCCAGGGGTCCTGCTAAAGCCCCCCGCCCCCAAGGGCAGCGTTTCTGCGTGCCCACCTTCAGGAACACGGCTACAGCTGCCACGGCCTCCTCCCGGGCACCCAGGAACCTCTGTGCCCGCCTCTACCCACCTTGGCGCCGGGGTCAGATGTTGAATGACCGCCGGGCTTGGGGCGACTGACCCCCCTCTTCCCTCGGGTGGGAAACACTATGCAATACAGGCTTCCCTTTTCTCCATGTTCGTGTGCTTCTGCCGGGGGGGGGGGGTCTCTGCAGCCCCCCCCTCACCAGGGCAGCCTGGCCCTGGGGTCTGGGCGAGACTCCGCGGCAGGCCGGGCCTGGATCGCCCCCCCTGGCTTCTAGTTGTTCGTCCCGTTTTGTTCGTTTTTTAAAGACATCGGTTGACTTCCCTTCCCTGTTCTTGAATACTTGAATGTTGGGGGGCCTTGTGGGTTGGGGGAGCTCACATGCCGTTTCTGTGGCAGTCTCTGGTGGCCGGTGGGGACGGACTGCCCCTCCCGTCCCCCGCCCGCCTGGATCTGTGGACTGGCCTTTCCAAAGACCCCGGGGGGGGGGGGGGGGGGAGGCCGCCCCGCCCCCTGCTTCTCGCCCATCAGTGATTCTACGTTTTGCAACTGGGGATTCTGCCTTTTGTACAAAAGAAATGCACCCCCCGCCTGCCGCGGGTGCCGTGGCCGTTTTAACTCTGGAAAGCTGAGCTGTGAGGAGCTTTTTTTTTTTTTTTTTCCCAAAGGTGGGGCAGCCACTTCCTCCCCGTCACACGGACAGTGTGGCCCAGAGGACTGTCAGAACCGCTACTGTGAATGGGCGCCCGGCCCCTGGCCCTGGGGGAGGGGAACAGCAACGTTTCAATGTTCAGATGTATAAAAAAGACAAAAAAAAAAAAAAAAAAGAAACTCAAGTTTTTTAGAAGTGGGGGGGAAACATCAAGCACTTTAACTGCACCGCACCAGGTGAACCGATACAGCTCATTTTCCTTACACCAACGTCAATGCCGGACTTTTGTATTGTTTTGTAAGGATTTAATAAAAGTCATAAAAACTTGGGGGTCCTCGTCCTGCTTTTCTGTTGAGTGACGAGCAGCCCCAAACCATTTCTCCATCGGCGATCTCACTGATGCCGTTGGAGGCCAGGGTTTGGACGGGCGCCGAGGGGGTTGGCCTGATGCTCGGGGGCCTGGGCCCTCGTCTGTCCACGGCGGCTGCGGGCCCGGCTTCCTCCCGACGTGTGGGTGGCTCTGCCAGACTGAGAGGACAGCCAGAGTTGCCCGGGACCGAAGCGGGAGCGGCCAGGCTGGCCTGCCCTTGGACGCCATCACGTCCCCGCGTCCAAGGCCCAGCCCTCTGCTGTCCTGGAGCCGAGGGTGCGCAGAGGCGAGCAGCTTGGGGTGGTGGGGCTGCTACCTTTGGCCGATGCAGCCCAACGAAACCTGGTAGTTCCAGCCTGTCCCCTGTGGCTGGCCCTCGGCCATCATTAAATTCTTGCTGCAAGCAGGCTTTTGTGCTGGGTAGCTGGGGCTGATCAGATCCCGGCAGGGAGGCAGTGGACCAGGGAGGGCTTCCCGGAGGCAGGAGCCGGTGGGGGGGAGGGGCGGTGAAGTCGGCGGTTAGGGGGCGTCAGTCTGGGCTGCCAGGAGAGGTGATGAGATAGCAGGGCGCATGAGCCACCTGGGGGAGCTGCAGGTGACCTGGGCTCTGTGGGGCGGGGGGGGGGGGGGGGGTGCGGTCCTCGAGTGTGCCAGGCTCAGTCCCTGGAGCTCCTGTGTCTGCTTCCCTCCCTGAGCATCCTGTGTTCAGGATCCAGCCAGGGGGCAGGCGCTAGGATCGCCTGGGCCAGCAGAGGCTGTGGGTCACCCCTCCTGCCCGGACCCGGGGCTCAGAAACACAGCCTCCCCCACCTGGCATCCCCGAGCCTGGCCCCACCCCTGCTTTTGTTCAGCTCCCTCCTAGCCCTCCCCCGAGACCCCATGGCTGCCCTGCCCAGGACTGGACCGCCACCGGCCCCCTCCAGGGCCACCCCCCACCAAGTCCCTCTCCTCTGGCTCTGGCCCAGCCTGACATGTGGGTGGGCCGGAGCCCTGCAGACCCTCACCGGTGCCCTCTGCCTGCCCCCTCCCTGCCCCTTCCTGCCTCCTCCCTGCCGGGCCGGCATAGGTATAGCCTGTTCTACCAGTTGAGTTGCGTTTTCTTCCCGGCTGATCCCGCCCCTTCCACGTCTCTCTCTCTCTCTCTCTCTCCCTCTCTCGCTCATGGAGCGGCAGGAAAATCCTGAAGCTGGAGGACCCGGGAGCCTTTCCCATGCTGATGACTGTGGCGCCCCACCCGCCTCCACCTGAGAAAGAGGAGGTGCCAGCCACGTCCGAGGCGCCAGGGAGGTGACGTCTGTGACCAGGGTCTCTGTGCTGCACGAGACGGTGGCTCGCGTTGGAGCTATGTGCGTGCAATGGAGACCCTCATCTTCACAGTTTTCCGGTAAAGCTAAAGCTTTTATAAAAAATAAATTTTACTTAAAAAAAAAAAAAAAAAAAAAAAAGTCGTGGGCGCCTGGGAGGCTCAGGTGGTTAAGTGTCTGACTTCGGCTCAGGTGATGATCTCACGGTTTGGGGTTCAAATCCCGCGTCGGGCTCTGCGCTGACAGCTCAGAGCCTGCTTAGGATTCGCATGCTCTCTCTGCCCCTCCCCTGCTCATTCTCTCTTTCTCTCAAAATAAATACATAAAACCTTAAAAAAAATAAGCCAGGCGTAAAAGGCCACGTGGTGTGCGAGTCCACGTGTGTGAAATGTCCAGAACAGGCTCATCCACGGACAGGAAGGGGGCTCGTGGGGGCCGGGGCTGGGGACGGAGAGAGGGTGACTGCTGATGGGGACAGTGTTTCCTTTTGGGGCAATGGAACTTTCTGGACTTAGGCAGCGGTGATGGTTGCACAACACGGTGAATGTACTACACAGCACCGATTTGTTCCGGAAACTTCACCTCAATTTAAGTTAAAAAGATGAGCAGAGCAAGACTGTGTAGGGTGGGTCACATCGGGGAGTAATTTAGCTTCCCAAGGTGGGGGGCACACAGGCACCTCCCTCAGAGCTGGGGACTCCTGCAGGTTTTGTCATTGTCACCAGTGCCCATGCTGAGCCCTCCATGTGCCCCCACCCCACCCCTCCCCACCCCCAGCTCGCCGGTCCTGCTGTTGGGCAAGGCCAGAAAGGAACATTATGGAATCGAGTCAGACGTGAGGAAGAACCTTCCTGGATGGGGTAAGCCAGGGTGAGGGGGGCGGGGCACTGCGTTCCCAGGGCCTGGGACACCCCTCGAGGTGGGCCATCGTCCTTGCCCGTTTCCAGCACACGGCTGCCTGCACACATGTCCTCGGTCACCCGGGGCCTTTCACTCCTCCCCACGCGGGGCTCGGGGTTTATGGCAACCTCGGGAAGATGCTGTAGGGTTTCTGTCACGTCCATCATTTCCCCCATGAGGACTCAGTTTCCCCAAATGGAACGTGACGGTAATGGCTCCAGCTCCACCCGACTCAGTTTCCCTTTTGCGACCCCCTGTGAAGCAGCAGGAGGCGGGGACACCAACAAGGGTGGGGGAGGACGGGGTTCTTGCCCAGCGCCGCAGCCTTGGCTTGGGGGTCAGGACGCTCGAGCCCGAGGCCCTCGGGGAGAGCACCTGGCCTGAGGCTGGCAAGTCCCCAGAACAGAGTCACAGACACACGGGCGGAGCACGGCTCTGTCAGTGTTCTATCAGCACGTTCCTGGCGGCACCTGAAGGTCCCAGGGCCGCCGAAGCTTGTGGGTCTAAGCCCTGGTCGCTCCTCACCCAAGGTCATCAGCTCGGTGACTCAGCCCTGCAAGTAGGAGCCAGGACCAAGGACAGGTGAGCGAGAGCCTCTCCTGGGCACAAAACCTTAGGGGCTCCAAACACGGGGTCCCCGGGATCTTCCGGAGACAATTGTAGATTCTGGCGTTCAAGCAGCCCCCGGTTCCCCCAGTGGTAACATTTTGCAAAACTGTGTTACAATGTCGCAACCAACACACTTTGCTACGGCACAGCTTGTCTCCCGGGGCTCCTGCCCTCCGCCCCGGGCTGCAGCTAGAGCGCCCTGATTGGCTCCAGGAACTCCCTCCCCTCTCTTCTCCTTTGGAAATAGAAATGCATCAGACTGGACTGTCGAGCTGGGGGCCTCTGACGGAACTTTCTGGAATGACGGACATGTTCTCCCTCTGAGCTGCCCAAGACAGCAGCCACCAGCCACGTGTGGCCGCTGAGTGAAATGTGGTCAATACACATGAGGAACTAAATGCTTTCATGTGTTTCTTCTTATTTGGTTTCAATGTATGGAGCCTGGCAGGGCTGGTGGGTCTCCAGCTAGAAACCCTCCAGCCGGCCAGACCCTCCCTTTTCAGGCCTCTGCACTGTCTGGGGTTGGTCCCCAGTTCCTGCGTCCTCAGTCCTTACATCCTGAGCCCTGGGTACACAGTTGGCACTCGATAAATGCTGGTGGAGGGAGAGGCTGAATGAGTGAGGTCTCTGGACTGCCCCCCCTCCCCATCTAAACTGACTGGGGCGCCTCCGTGTGAAGATTGGCTTGCCCTCCGGGGCCTCACTTTGCCCCATCTGGATGGTGGGGCAGGGGTGTCACGGACCAGGGCAGGGTGTGACCTGTCTTCCATACCTTTATCCCTCGCTGGTGCAGTTTCTTGGGGGTTCACACCCTGTGATGGCCACCCAGGGTAACACACCCCACAGCAATGGGTGACATCCGGGGGTGTCCCCTGGGCCCCCACCCTAGAGTGAAGGGCAGAGCAGGGGACAAAGACCCAGTGGGAACGGAGAGCTCCCAGCCCTGTATTTGGGGCCAGAGTGGGTATTCCAGGCACTGCAAGCAGGGAGGAGGACGCAGTTTTCGGATGGGGAAACTGAGGCACGGAGAGGTCAAGTCACTTGCCTCCGTGCAAACAAGCAGCATGCACAGCTGGGGCCGCAGAGCCCTGAGAGCACACACTCCTTCCCCGTGTTTTACATTCCGGCCTCCCCTGCCTGCCCGTGCCCCGTCTCTCTCTCTCTCTCTGTGTCTTGTCCCTCAGGACACCTCCCTCTCTCCCTCCTTTCTGCCTTTCTTTCTCTAATAAAAGCAGCAAATATTTGCGACATATCCAGAACTATTTTATTTCCCAGAATGAAAACACATAAAATATATTTGTTTTATTTTATTTTTTTATTTTTTTTTTCAACGTTTATTTATTTTTGGGACAGAGAGAGACAGAGCAGGAACGGGGGAGGGGCAGAGAGAGAGGGAGACACAGAATCGGAAACAGGCTCCAGGCTCCGAGCCATCAGCCCAGAGCCCGACGCGGGGCTCGAACTCATGGACCGCGAGATCGTGACCTGGCTGAAGTCGGACGCTCAACCGACTGCGCCACCCAGGCGCCCCAAAATATATTTGTTTTAAAAAATGTGTAAGTGGGGGCGCCTGGCTGGCTCAGTCGGTGAAGCGTCCGACTCTTGGTTTCAGCTCAGGTCATGATCTCACAGTTTCGTTTCGTGAGTTCGAGCCCCGCATCGGGCTCTGTGCTGACAGCGCGGAGCCTGCTTGGGATTCTCTCTCTCTCCCCCTCCCCCTCTGCCCCTCCCCTGCTCGCTCTCTTTCGGTCTCTCCCAAAATAAATACTTAAAACATTGTTTAAAAAAAGTTTTAAGTTAACTAAATGTAGACATTTATGGTGCCTGCCCTGGGGGGTGGTGATAATGGTTTTCCTGACGCTTGGGGGGGTCGGGTGGGGGGAGGTCTCTGCCTGCAGCCAGTTCTCCCGACCGCTCTCCAGCCTGTCCAGCAGCGTCCTTCTGTCACCCGATGTCACCTGCAGGGCTGTCTTCCGGGCTTCTGCTGCTCCTGTCGGGTGGGTCCTGACCGGGTTGGGGGCAGGAGCCCGGGAGGGCTGGGGTTTCTCTGTGCAGCCGGCAAGGAGAGTTTGGGAATCTAGAGCCATCTGGGGGGGGGGGGGCAGGAGGTGAGAGCTTGAAGACAGGGAAGCGGAGGAGGATGAGGCATTTAGATGGGGTGCCCTGTGTCCCCATGTTTGCCAGAACACATGCAATCGATCGCGTGGGGTTTCCCCGGAGGGCTGATAGGGGCTGGGTGATGCAGCTGGGTGCGTGTCGGGGGGGAAAAGACCGGACTGGGGAACCACAGGGGCGTGTCCAAGACGGGACGATGCCCTCCCCCCTCCCCCTGCCCCGGGGCTGCTGTGGGGACCGTCCAAAGCCAAGACAGGGCAAAGGGACGTGTTCCAGCTCACGGCGGCATGACAAAGAATCCCAAAGCTCACGGCTCAAAACAACCATTTAATTTTCTCGTGATTCTGTGGGCTGGGAATCTGGGAAGGGCTCAGCTGGACGGCTTGTCCCGGACCCAGAGGGACCGCCTCCAAGATGGCTCTTCGCTCACGTGTCTGGCTGCACCACCATCCTGGCCTGTCTCTGTAGAGTGCTCGCCTTCCAGCACTTTCCGTGCACGGCACACATCTCTGGCATGGCTTCCGGAAGCTCAGGTGAGCCCAGGGAAGGGAAGCAGAAACTGCTAGGCTCGAGCCTGCACATCCTCTTGGGCAAAGACAGGTTGGGTCCCAGGGACGGAGGGAAGAGGTCCCCAGGCCCTCCCCCAGGTCACGACCAAAGTCAACAGGTGCGTGTCTGCAGCCTCTGCCGCGCGTCTGACCCCGAACACACGACACTCAGGGAGGGCCCCAGACACTAGAGGCCACACGGGGTGAGTCCACGTGTGTGAAACGTCCAGAACAGGCTCATCCAGGGACAGGAAGGGGGCTCGCGGGGGACTGGGGGAGGGGGTGGGGGCGGTGACTGATGGGGACGGGGCTGCTTTAGGGGTGATGGAAGGTTCTGGAATTGATTGTGGTGATGGGTATACACTATGTGGATATACTAAAAACCCTGAGTTGTGCACCGAAAATGGGTGAATTGTAGATCAACAAAGCCACGGCAGGGGGGGGGGGGGGGGGGGACATAGGCACAGCGGCCACACGGTGGACACGACCTAAGCGTCCGTCCGTGGATGAAGGACAAACACAATGTGTCCATCCACACGCTGGAATGTGACCCAGCCTCAGGAAGGACATTTCTGGCCGGTGGGGCCTCTGACCCTTTCTCCCCACCCCTCCCCCAGGCTCTCCCCTCCCCCCCCCCCCCATTTCCAGCGGGCAGAGGGGGAGGGGACAGGATCGGGAGCATCCCACCGGTGGAGTCACTGGCCTGGGCCTGGCGCTGGGGGCTCGGGGCCAGCCGGGTCTGGGGTGGGTGGTCTGCGGCGGGGGGAGGGGCCAGGACTGGGCGGGGCGGGGGCGTGGCCAGCAGGCGGGACCCCACCCTGCCATCTCCTTCGGGCCCGCAGCTGGGGGGGGGGCGGGGGGGAGGCCCCCTTCTGGCCGCTTGATACTCAGTTTGCTAACCTCTCCTCCATCCACCCCCGGCCCTACTGTGGAGACCTCCTCGTCTAAGACGCCGTCCCGGCCTCGCCCTCTGCGGTGAAGGTCTGCGGAGCTCACGGACTTGGCCTCCCGCTCGCTCCTGTGACCCGGGCCCCGCGTGGGACCCTCCCAAATGCTGCCCTGGGGAAAGGGACATTACAACCCTCAGGCCTCTGGTGCCTCGGCTGTTAACTGGGGGAGGGACGGGGAGGGACGCAAACCCCAGTGCCAGGTGTCACCAGTAAAGACTCGTGATGCAGGGGACTTTGGAGTTTCCACGTCCTGGGAGAGATACGTCAAGGGGGGGGGGGTGGAGGGAAGGAGTAGGATCCCAGTCACTGTGGTTCCTGAGCGGCACCTCCTTCCTGAGAAGGGCGGAGTGCTTCCAGAACATTCCAGAATATTCCCGCTTGTATCCTCCTCCCTGGTCAACATTCCCGGAGTGCAACAGTCAGCCTGGAAGCTTGTAAAACGTGAGGTGGGCCGGCCTCTGGAGCGCGTGTGGCATAGGGGACAGACTTTGCTCTGTAGTGTGGTCAACAAGTCGGTGCGTTTATCAGACCCGTCTCACTGAATCTCAGACGCCCTTCTGCTTATTCGGAAAGCGCAGGCCCCGAACCTGGTTGTCCCCCTCGCTGCCTCTCCCGGGCCAGGTTTCCCAGAAGCACACAGCGAGACAGGCATGGGGGGAAGGCTTTCTTTGTTAGGGTTCCCTGGGAAGATCCAGTAGGGCGACGATTCTCAACAGGGGTAACCGCCCCCCACCCCGGACACTGGGCCACGTCTGGGGGCATCTCGGGGGTGTCACACTGGGGTGCCCCTGGCATGGAGCATGTGCTCGGCCCCCACAGCGACCAGGACGCTCCACAACTGAGAACCATCCAGGCTCCTGTGTTAGCAGTGCGTGGGGGCGGGGGGGGGGGGGGCAGGAGCCAGAGGGGAAGGCAGGCGAGCAAAGCGGGGACAGCACAGGTGGCCCGAGGGGAGACAGGAGACCTATTTATTTATTTAAAAAAAGATTTTTTAGCGTTTATTTATTTTGGAGACAGAGAGAGACAGAGCATGAACGGGGGAGGGGCAGAGAGAGCAGGAGACAGACTCGGAAACAGCTCCAGGCTCCAAGCTGTCGGCACAGAGCCCGACGCAGGGCTCAAACTCACAGACCGCGTGATCGTGACCTGAGCCGAAGTCGGACGCTTCACCGACTGAGCCCCCCGGGCGCCCCAACAGGAGACCTATTTAAAACCCTGCCCTCCCTGTTGGGATGAGCACCGGGTGCTGTATGGAAACCGATTTGACAATAAGTTTCATAAAAACAAACCAAACAAAGCCCTGCCCTCGAGGTCCCACCCAGGCCTCCTGCCGTGACTTGGGGGCCTGTTTGGTCCCTTTGCTCCAGGTGGGTCACAGGCCCCCAGGATAGCAGAGGCAGGACAGGCCCGGGTGAGCCGGGCTCCGGGGGCGTCCAAGGAGTGGGGCTTCTGAGGGCCCGGTGGCCTCCGTCTGGCACCTCTGGGGCCACTGGCTGCAGGGGGCTCGGGCATCTGTGTGCAGGTGCCCATGTGCAGGACCCATCAGTCCCCCTCCTGTCCCGACTTCCTGCAGAGACTAAACCCCTGCTCCTGCAAACACCGCCTCCTGGCAGGTCCCCGGGCTTCCGAGAGGAGTCGCTCAGCTTGTTTTCTGACCCGCTGAACTTCCCGTAGGCGGGAGGCTAGACTCAAAGCCTCGATTCGAATCCAGTTAGCACTTTGGGCTGGAAACCTTCGTTCAGAGCTGGTGCTCCCGCCCGGCGAAATCTGGTGGTTTCCATGCGCTCGGGCCCATCCTTGGACCGGGGCGCTGGGAGCCCCGTGGGCGTGAATGGCCGCCGTCATTTGAGATGGGACCCTGTGCGCATACAATGCCCCGCGCCCCTTCCCGTGACGCACCTATGGCCTCAACACCACTGCGCACCGCTGCTGGACTCCAGAGTTCCGTAACAAGCTGCTGGTCTCGGTCCAAGGCGTCCCCTTCCTTTCCCCAAACCCAGTCACATACTCAGTTTGTGACCTAGGGAAGCCACCTTCTCCCCGTGGGTGAACAGTCTGTTCTTTGCCCAGGCAGATCCCGTAGTCTGGCTTGGCATGAGACTATGGCCCAGAGATTAAATCCAGACAGAACCCACTGGCACCCGACTGGGCTGGGCCTCACCCGTTCGGGGTCACTGACCCACTTTGAGGAGGTGCCTTCCCGGGTCGGGATGTCAAGGAGAAGGCTGGGCTGGCTGGTTGGAAATGTTTCCACCTTCAGCCCAGGCTGATGTGAGCCAAGTGGAACCAGGAAGCATCGACCCACAGCTGATATTACTGACAAACAGCAGTTGTGTGGGGGAGGGAAACCTCTTCCTCTACCCTCTTAGGTTCTGTGCCTGGAGACGTGTGAATTAAACTGGTGAAAGACATTAAAAAAGATTTTTTTTTAATGTTTTATTTTTGAGAGAGAGAGAGAGAGAGAGAGAGAGCAAGGATGGGAGGGGCAGAGAAAGGGAGACAGAAGATCCTGACAGCACAGGGCCTGACGTGGGGCTCAAACTCACAAACCGTTGAGATCATGACCTGAGCCGCAGTCGGAGGCTTAACCGAGTGAGCCGCCCAGACGCCCCACGAAAGACATTTTAACAGGAGCCATACGAAGTTGCTTATTTTTAGTTTTACGCGCTCAGGCATCACGGAAAGTGGTAAGTGTGCGAAGGAAGCATGGGGTCTGAGGCTCACACACTGCCGTAACAGGAAAAAGGAGGTGACAAAGGCCACTTGCGGGAGAGCAAACGAATTTTAGGAAAAATAAACAGGCCGTTAGGAGAGTGGACAGGAGGTTTGATGGTCTGTGACAAAGTCTGGGGAGGGTGCTAGCATCCCTTCTCCGAGAAGAGGGTTTGCTCCCTGGAAGGGATTTATGACAAATGAGTTCTTTTGGGAGCCTCAGGGTTTCGGCCGATGAGGGATTGCGGGAGCTCAGACGCCCTCAGCTCAAAGTAATTCTTACACCAAAGTGGCGGCTTTTGGGGTAGCATGCCTTGGTCCCCTCCGTAGCTCCCCCTAGATTTTCTGCTAACCCTCCATTTTTTTTCTGTTCAGTGTCAGGCATTTTTGGTGTGGATGATATTATCCCTGTGTGAGATCCAGGCCCTAGAGACAGAGCAGAAGGGTGCGGGGGACGACACCGGCCCTGCTCCCCAATGATGGCTTCATAGAAAGAGTGTGCCCCCTTGGGGCGCCTGGGTGGCTCAGTCGGTAAGCGTCCGACTTCAGCTCAGGTCATGATCTCACGGTCTGTGAGTTCAAGCCCCGCATCGGGCTCTGTGCTGACAGCTCAGAGCCTAGAGCCTGCTTTGGATTCTGTCCTCCCCCACTCACACTCTGTCTCTCTCTCAAAAATAAATAAACATTAGGGGCGCCTGGGTGGCGCAGTCGGTTAAGCGTCCGACTTCAGCCAGGTCACGATCTCGCGGTCCATGAGTTCGAGCCCCGCGTCAGGCTCTGGGCTGATGGCTCAGAGCCTGGAACCTGTTTCCAATTCTGTGTCTCCCTCTCTCTCTGCCCCTCCCCCATTCATGCTCTGTCTCTCTCTGTCCCAAAAATAAATAAACGTTGAAAAAAAAAATTAAAAAAAAAATAATAAATAAATAAACATTAAAAAAAATTAAAAAAAAAAAAAAAAAGAAAGAAAGAGTGTCCCCCCTCCCCCCAAACGAATCCCCATTCCTGGGATTAGCTTGTCAGCAGCGCCCCCTAGAGGCCACCACCAGCTTGAACAGGGCTGGGCGCCAACCAAAGACGCCGGATGCAAAATTCAGACACCCTCTCACCTCCTCAAGGACACTGCAAGGGACCGGGGACAGGCATTTGGTCAGCAAGCAGCGTAAAGTGTCAATCAGATGAGACAAAATGGCCTGCTGTCCTTCCCTCGTCACCCCTGGGGCTGGTGTGTCCTCACAGCTAATGTCTGTGTCTTCTAAAGGAAGCCAGAGCACAGGTAAAAATGTCATATTTTCACATCAGCTGAACTTAACTGAGATATAGTTTACTCACAGTGACGTACGCAGATCCTAAGCACATCTGGATGGGTTTAGGCAACTGAGGAGGGTATGTCACCCACACCCCCATCGAGATCTAGAACATTCTGGCCCCTGGAAAGTTCCCTCCACTCCCCAGACAACCATTTTCCTGATTTCTGTCTCCACAGAAGTTATACCTGTTCTGGAATTTGATCTAACTGGGACCAAACGGGATGTCCTCACCATCTGGCTATAGAGCTGGGACTTTGCAAATGTACAGCATGAGGTAAGAAAGTTTGTGTTTGGATATACCTAAAACTTTTTGTTGTCGATGTCTTCACTTGAAACATAAAACTCTTTACTGATAGATGCATCGCTCTCTTCTCTGGCCAGGCATGGACACACAAGATGTTTAAAAAATAGAGACTGGGGCGTCCGAGGGGCTCAGTCGGTTAGGCATCGGACTTCAGCGCAGGTCATGATCTCACGGTTCGGGAGTTCGAGCCCCGTGTCGGGATCTGTGCTGACAGCTCGGAGCCTGGAGCCTGCTTCGGATTCTGTGTCTCCCTCTCTCTCTGCCCCTCCCCCACTCACACTCTGACTCTCTCTCTCTTTCTCTCTCCCCTCCAAACATTAAAAAACTTGGAAAAAAAATAAGTGATTATAGCCAACATATGACCCCTATCCAGACTGTTGCCCACCTCACACTCCACACGTGGGTCATCTCCTTAAGCGTCTCCATAAGCGTTTCTTATGAGACGCTCCCCCGCGAACTCATAAAGGAGAAGAACTTTCAGGAAGTAGAAGTATCCTACGCAGTGTCCCTACATACGAGACCGTGATGCTGCCTCACGCCTCACAGACCAAACTTAAGTCCTTCGTGCTGTCTGGTTTCTTCTTATTGATTGATTGATTGATTGATTGAGACAAGTGGAAGCGGGACAGAGAGAGAGGGACACAGAGGATCCCAAACAGGCTCTGTACTGATAGCAGAGAGCCCCGGACAGAGCCGGATATGGGGCTCAAACCCACGAACTGTGAGATCACGACCTGAGCTGAAGTCAGACGCTTAACCGACTGAGCCGCCCAGGCGCCCAGAGTGTATTTATTTTCATGACTGTATATATTCCATTGTATGAATACACTATCAGGCTATTTACCCATTTGGCTTGGGTTGTTTTTGGTTTGGGGCGATTACCAAACATTTAAAAAATGCTGCTGTGACTATGTCTGGGCTCTGTGTTTGCATGTGATTCACGAGGGTACGACGTAAGAATGGAATTACCGGGCTGTAGCAGTTGTGTGCATTCAAACTCCATAATGCGAAACTCTTCCTCAAAATTGTGGCCTGGTTTATCACTTCCCAGCCTGCCAACAGTTCCCGCTGCCCCACACCTCTGCCATCGTTTCTTATTAGCACATCTGAATTTCTTTTCCCAGCCTGTGGGGTCTGTAGTGCTATCTCACCGTGATTTCAAGTTCTGTTTCCCTACTCACTAATAAGGCCGAACACCTTTTCATAATTCGTTGCCCATTTGGGGTTCCCCCTCTGTGGCTCATCTAGTCAAGTGTAGCTCAGCGTTCAACCCGGTTTTCTAATGTTCTCTTAACGATTTCCAGGAGCTCTTTGTCCCAGAGACAAACCGCTTGGTGCCCATAGTACAGACACCTCCCGCTGTGTGTCCTGCCTTTTCGCTCTCTGGATGGGCTGCCTTTTCAACAGTTCTTAATTTTAATATAATCCAATACACCATTCTTTTCCTTTATTGTTACGTGACCTGTTTCAGAAATTCTCACCACAGAAGCATTATCTTACATCATCTTCTAAAATGTTATTGTTCTGGGGTGCGCCTGGGTGGCGCAGTCGGTTAAGCGTCCGACTTCAGCCAGGTCACGATCTCGCGGTCCGTGAGTTCGAGCCCCGCGTCGGGCTCCGGGCTGATGGCTCGGAGCCTGGAGCCTGTTTCCGATTCTGTGTCTCCCTCTCTCTCTGCCCCTCCCCCGTTCATGCTCTGTCTCTCTCTGTCCCAAAAATAAATAAACGTTGAAAAAAAAATATCTTTCCTATTTACATCTACAGTCTCACCCAAATTGACTTTGAGTATGGTGTGAGGTAGGGGTCACGTGTTTTCCCGTGGTGACACCCGGTTGTCCCAGCGTGATTTATCGAGGACGTCGTTTTTTTCTGCGCTGCCCTGCTCTATCACCTTTAGCCTCAATCACCCCCCTGGATGCTAACAGGGTCTGTCTTGGGCTCCTGATCTCCCTGTCCATCTTCCGCCCCTGTCTTCGTGATTGTAGCTGTTCGAGAAGTCCTGATCAGCAGTACGAGGCTGTGCTGTGAGGGGAACCCAGCACGTTTGCTCACCCCCCTTCAGCAACGCACCTAACTCAGCCCCGTCAGCTTTGCCCATCAGCTTTATCAGCCTTTGCCTGAATCCACACTCTCGGGAAGAGTCGCAGACTCTTGGGAGTACCAGCTCACAAGCCCTCCGACGTCAGCGTGGGTGTGATGAGATCGGGTGCGGCCTGAGCAGGCTGCGTGTACTTGAATCTTCACTAACCACCCTGCACAAATTCCACTGCAGGTGGGCATTTGCAAGGCTCTTCGTGAAGCCTTCAGGCATTGAACGGCTCCCACTGTCTTCCCTCTGCTTCCTAGGGTGAGCTGCTCAGAGCTGAGCTCCCCGACCGTCCAGGAGCAAAATGCCATTGGCAGACAAGAATTGATGGCCTGAGTAAAAAGTGTCAGGAGTCACAACAGTTTCTGTCTGAACCTGCACTTCAAGCAGCCGGACTAACTTGGGTGGATTGCACAACCACCACAAAGCCCTCCCATTTCTATGTGCTCCCTTGGCGAGGAGATGGTGTTCCTCCTGTCCAGAGGGGGTTCTGTTTCCCCATCCCATTAGCGTTTGTTTTTGAGAGAGAGAGAGAGAAGTGGGGGAGGGGCAGAGAGAGAGGGAGACACAGAATCCGAAGCAGGCTCCAGGCTCCGAGCTGTCAGCACAGAGACCGACGCGGGGCTCGAACTCCCGAACCGGGAGATCATGACCTGAGCCAAAGTCGGACGCTCAACCGACTGAGCCACCCAGGCGCCCCAAGGACTTCAAATTATTATAAAAGAACATGAAGATTATACAGCTATACTTTCTGAATTTCTCAAACTCATTCCATTTCAAAAGCTGCAGGCTAAGTTTACACGTTAGAATATTCATGAGGCCATTCCTCCTTTGTATGCACCTATAAAAATCAAAAACGAAACCACGCTTCCCTAAAGACATAGCTATTTCTAGACTCCATTAGTGTCATCATAAAAGCCCACTGGAACTAAATTCTCACTTTAATGTTAACACTTTTCACAATACATGTTTCCTAAAAAGACAAAAAAAAAAAAAATCGGGAAATGTGGATTTCCCATACTGAAGTTAACGTAATAGAATCTCCTATTTTCTGACTTGAATAAGCTTCAACTCTTCCCCCCCCCCCCCACTGGGAACTATCCACACAGCACAGTGCTACATGTAATTAATTATTCCAGGGAGATGTCTATTTAGATTTACAACAGGATCAACACGAGAGTGCCATACAGTTTTTCTGCAGGCGCAAATGCTAAGCAAAGGCCCTGTGGCACTTCCCAACACCATGGGTACAGTAGATTATGGGGAGCACAGAGGTTCAGAGGAGACCGCAAGTTTCAAATTTTTTTCCGCAATGGAACAAGAAAAAACGTTTAGAGAAAGCAAGAGCACAAATATATATGTATAATACCACTGCCAACGACATAACTTTTCAGAGACCGCTTCCACCCAGGCCGGCTAGCCGAACTTTGACAAAGTGAGCAGGATGGAAAAGTGAAAGAGGTTCCTCGTTTTCTCACCAAAGAGGTGACGCAGATTAGCAGCAGGATCGCTCGGCGTCCTGTTTGCCTGTAGGTCGCCAAACACCCAGGATCTGCAAAGCCGAAGAAGCCGCCCAGGCTCCCGGCAAATCTCCAAACCTCTCCGGCCTAGAAGAGGTTCCAGGCACCTCTGGAACCGTCTGGAACACGCGGACAGCCTGGGTGGCTGCTTTCCACGCAGCTGGCCAGGCAGGTGTCCCTTGGGCTAAAAAAAACTCTGAAACTCACAGCCATCTGAATCTCTCTGGATGTCACCTCCGGCACTGGCGGTACTGTCCCAGCTGACTTCCAGAAGCTAACCCTGTCGCTCCTGGTTCCGGGCGGAGCAAGGACATGGGGAATACAGAAGAAAAAACACGAGTAAGAGAAGAATCATGTAAAAAAAGAAACAGTGAAGGCAACACCTGATGTGCCATCAGCCCCACCAACGCGATCAGGAACGGAAAGACCCCACTGCAAGGACCAGGCCGGCCCCACCCCGCCCCCAAACCAGTGCCCCAGCAGCGATTCCGACTAGACCGGCGACAGACCGTGCGGTGGTGGGGCGGACGGCGCATGCGCAGTTCTTGCAACACGCGAGGCCCCGCAGGCGACCTTGGGGCCTGCGGTTCCCGCAGAGCCTCGGGGACACCTCCTTGTCCTTGCCTTCGGAGCCTGAGCCCCAGATGGTGAAAAATAATGTTATTTTCCCCCCACCATTTGATTTTGAAAATGTGCAAACATCTAGCAAAGTTGGAATAATTACGCCACCTCTCGGTAATCTCTGCACCCAGTGTGGGGCTCAAACTCACGAATCTGAGATCAAAAGTTGCACCCCGAGCCAGCCAGGCACCCCTGAATTTTTTTCCTTTGAAGTAAAATGTACACACAGTGCCTTTCATAAATCTTAAGTGTACATTTGCTGAGTTTTAAATCGATTTTTTAAATATTTATTTATTTTTGAAAGAAAGAGAGACAGAGCATGAGCAGGGCAGGGGCAGAGAGAGGGAGACACAGAATCCGAAGCAAGCTCCAGGCTCTGAGTTGTCAGCACAGAGCCCGACGCGGGGCTCGAGCTCACAGGCCCCGAGATCATGACCTGAGCCGAAGTCAGAGGCTTAACCGACTGAGCCCCCCAGGCACCCCCACATTTGCTGAGTTCTAACAAAGGCACACCTCAATGGGAATGGAGCCTCTATTAAAATAGAGAGCCTTCGGTTCACCCTGTGGCGGGCCAAAGAGCAGCCCCCAGACATGTCCGCGTCCTAAGTCCTAGATATTTACCTCACATGGCCAAAGGGACCTTGCAGACGGGATTATGTTAAGGACCCCGCCATGGGGGTGACCCTGGATTCCCCCAGAGGGCCCAATGACGGGACAAGCGTCCTATAAAAGGGGGTGTTGGAGTCAGAGCTGTGACAGTGGAGGTCACAGTGAGGCAATCACGAACCCATGGGTAGCGTGGCCTCTGGAAGCTGAAAAAGGCAGGAATAGATTCTCCCTTGGAGCCTCCAGAAGGAGCCAGCCCTGCCCCCATGTTGGAGGTCACTGGGGGGGGGGGGGTCACTGGGTGGATGTGATGCTGGCGGACCTGTGAGCTGGATCCCGGCCTCTGGAGGCTCCACCCCCTCCCCTGTCCCGGGAAAGTGGTCCCCCTTGCTTCCTTGCATTGAAGCTGCCCAAGGACACAGCCTGGAGACAGGGAGGTGGTGTTGAGCCGTCTGGATGGTCTGTGCCTGAGCCTCTATATAGGCTTTAAGATTCTGGCAGGTGGGTGCAGAGCACGCTCGTTTTACAGGGCGCTGGACAAGCCTTGGAAGGAAGGTCCCTTGCTCATGAAGCCTGCCGTCTCCAGTCTGGAACACTCTGCCCCCTCCGTCAGTTCCTCCTGGGGCAGCGCGCACGGGCGCCCGTTGGCAAACCAACACCTTCATTTCAGCCCCTGCGACCGCGTCGGGGTCCCCACCTCCAGAAGTGGGTCCTGTGATACCGGGTTGGTCTGAAGGCCTCGCTAGGAAACGCGTGACACCCATTGGCCAGGGCTGGTCACGTGCCCCTTCCCTGACCCAATCAGCTGGCGAGGCATTCACAGCCACCGCAACCTTGCCTGCGATCTTAGATGTTCATTTCCCAGCGGCGGTATTTCAGGTGCTGCGGCCGTTACCCTCCGGGTCTGTGCATGTATTTGATGTTGGCAGATAAAATGAATATGAAATTACCCAAGTTACAACCAGGATCTTCAGATACTTAACATGGTTCGCCAAATGATAAAAGAAAAAGATAACATCATATTTTGGGGGAGGGGCTAAAAGTTTAGGAAGGCGTTTGAGCAGCGTCTTCAAATGTTTTCTGGAAAGGGTTTTTGCCCGCCGCCTGGTCTCTGTGGCAAATACTCCACTTTGCCCTGGAAGCCAGGAAGCGGGCATAGATAACATGCAAATAAATGGGCATGACCGTGTGCCAGTAAAACTTTATTTACGGCAGGTGGCCGGCGGCGTCTAGCGCCCACGCAGGCCATATCTGCTGAGGACAGTTGCTGCAGAGTATTGTGAGAGGTAAGTTGGAAATAGCAATATGAGCTCACACTCTCCAAAGTTTATCATTTCTACCTGATCACCGAAGTAGCCATGAAGCAGTTTTCCACCAAAACTAGTGTGCAGTAATTGTCCACAATACCCAAAATGCAGTCACGAGACCCCCTTCCCCCCCACCCCCAAATGTAGTCACACATAACTCTTTTTCCACCCCAGGGAACGAGGGATCTCTGGAGAATAGTTGGTTTTGTGTCTGGGGGCAGGGAAGGTGGGCCTGGACTATGTCGTTGCTAGAAGGGAAGGAGGCTTCTCCAAATTCTAAGGGGTGTCGAGGGCACACAGGGGCCCACATAGAGGTATCCTTCATAAATAATGATTCCAATCAATTAAAACTACCTGAATCTGAATGCCATGAATCCATAATTATCTTCAAAAGGCAAGAGTAAGGATTTTCATTCCTTGTCGCCTCACTAGTGCTGTATCCAGGGCTGATTTATTTGGATGAATCACCATTCAGCATCCTCACAAAAAGCCTGGGAACCTGGTATCCCCTTACCACCTGAGACAGATTCAGGGTGATCCCAATTATATAGAAAGATTCTACTCTTTGTAAAACACAAAGCAAAACAAAAGGCAAGGGAAAAAAAAGAGGCCAATAAAGAAATGCACTAAAGTGTTATCACTGGTATTATTTTTGGATAGTAATGTTCTTTTCTGTGTTTTTCTGGCATTTCCAAGGTCCCTCCTTTATTTTTATTTTATTTTATTTATTTTTAAAGATTTTACTTTTTTTTAAAAATTTTTTTTAACGTTTATTTATTTTTGAGACAGAGAGAGACAGAGCATGAACGGGGGAGGGTCACAGAGAGGGAGACACAGAATCCGAAACAGGCTCCAGGCTCTGAGCCGTCGGCACAGAGCCCGACGCGGGGCTCGAACTCACCGACCGCGAGATCATGACCTGAGCCGAAGTCAGCCGCTTAACCGTCTGAGCCACCCAGGCGCCCCAAAGATTTTACTTTTAAGTAGCCTCCACACCAAACACGGGACTCAAACTCACAACCCCGGGATCAATAGTCACATGCTCCGCCAACTGAACCAGCCAGGCGCCCCTCCTTTTTTTTCCATACATTTTTAGTTATTTTTTTTTAACATTTTCTTAATGTTTATTTTTATTTTTTGAGAGAGAGAGACAGGAGACAGAGCATGAGCAGGGGAAGGGCAGAGAGAGGAGACACAGAATCCGAAGCGGGCTCCAGGCTCTGAGCTGTCAGCACAGAGCCTGACGTGGGGCTCGAACCCACAAACCGTGAGATCATGACCTGAGACGAAGTCGGACGCTTAACTGGCTGAGGCGCCCCCATACATGACTTTTAGAATGAAAAACAAATTTCCAGGATTGGGATGCTTTTGCCCACGGTTATAACATCGCATGATTTGGCCTTGGGTAAATTTTTCATCCTAAAAGAGCAGAGGCAGTGAGCTCAAAAGGTGGCATTTTTTTGAAATCCAGTGGGCAGGGCTGCCGATGGGAGCACATTCTTCGGGGGGGTTGGAAGGTGTGGAGCTACAGGATGCCAGTGGCCTGGCCTCCCCAGAGGGAGAGGTGGCCCCCAGGGCGAGGGGATTGGCTGTCAATGCAGGGAAGCCCCTGAAGGGCTTGAGGCAAAGGCTCCAAGACACCAGATTAACTCTGGAAGAGGCTGGGTTCTAAAGAGTAAAGAAGGGTAAGTCGTTGAAGCAGGGGCCGGTGCAAACGAACACGTGGGTCCCTTGTTCCAGAATTATCACACATCTCAAGATGGTGACAGCAGAGTATTACATCAAGCGTGGGGCCCTGGGTGAGCCCTTGGGCTGCAGGCCAGGAAGGTGACCGGGGTGGGGATCCAGGAACAAGGGCGCATTCAAGGTCTGCTCTGCTTTGGAGGTGAAGAGCTCGTGGAGTTCGGGGGCAGAGTCTGGACGCTGAGGGGGGCTGCCTTTCCTGTGGCTCTCCTAGGTGTCACGGGGCCGTGAACCCCCAAGAAAAATCCCTCCGCCATGGGAATGACCAGCCCTGAGACCCGGCGTGGGGGGTGGGGGTCTCCCAGTCGCTTATTAGGCGCTGAATTGTCGCGGATGTTACGGAAGTGGGTCTTGAAGCCCTGTGAACAGATGAGGGGCCGCGAGAGGGCCTCGCGCCCACCAATGGGGCTGCTGGCCCTGACCGCTCTACCCAGCTTTCCGGCCACCTTGACCAGGCTCAGGACCTGGAAGAGGCTCGCCCTGGCTTCTTCATCTTGACCCCTGGTCACCGGTCAGCATCCTTCCCTCCAGGAACCCCTCCCCCAGGCTGAAGCTCTGGGTTTTGACCCCTACCCCAGGTCGCCCAAGGACTTCCCGGTGTCCCTCTTCAGGGCACTCGGGCAGTCTGACACTATGGGTGTGGTTAGCAGTTTGGGGGTTCCAGTCCGGTCCGCACTGCCTATCAGGTACCTGGGTTCTTTCTTCCTCCCCTTCCGCCCCCCTCCATCCATCCCCGCTCCCCCTCGGCCCGCAGCTCCCTCCTTCTCCTCCTCCTCCCTTCCCTCCTTCCTCCTCCTCCCGCCCGCCCCCTCCTCTCCCATCTCCCCGCCTTCGCCTCCCCCTCCACTCCCCTCCCCTCCCCTCCCCCATCCCTCCTCCACCCGCCCCGCCTTCCTCTCCCCCTCCCCTCCCAGCTCCCTGCTCACCCCTCCCCTTTCCTCCCTCTCCCCTCCGGGCTCCCCGCCCCTCCCGTCTCCTCCCCTCCCGGCTCCCCGCCCTCCCCTCCCCCTCCCCTCCGGACTCCCCGCCCTCCTCCCGCCCGCCCCGCCCCGCGGCCGCCGCACCGACAAGATGGCGGCGGGTGGGAGCGGCGGGCGCGCGTCGTGCCCGCCGGGGGTCGGCCCGGGTGCGGGGGGCGGCCCCGGGCCCAGCGCCAACGCCGCCGCCGCCCCCGGCAACGCGGCCGCCGCCGCTGCCGCCGCCGCCGCCGCCGCCGCCGCCGCCCCGGCCCCCGCCGCCCCCGGGCCGCCCCCCGCTCCGGGACCGGGACCGGGACCCGGGTCGGGGCCGGGCGCGCAGGCCGCGGCGGGCGGGGAGCGGGCGGCCGAGGAGCCGGGGGCGGCGGCGCTGCTGCGCGAGCCCGTCTACAACTGGCAGGCCACCAAGCCCACGCTGAAGGAGCGCTTCGCCTTCCTCTTCAACAACGAGGTGCTCTGCGACGTGCACTTCCTGGTGGGCAAGGGGCTCGGCGCGCAGCGCATCCCCGCGCACAGGTGGGCCCCGCCGTCCTCGGGCCCCGGGCCCCGGGCCCCGCCGCCCCCCGGGCCCCGCCACCCCCGGGCCCCCGCCACCCCAGGACCCAACCGCTCCAGGGACCGACCGTCCTCCGGACCCTCCTGCGCCCTGCCACCCCCAGGTCCCCTGGGACCCGCTTGGCCAGAGCCCCGTGACCCTGCCGGGCCCCCATCTACCCTTCAGCCCTCTGGTGCTAGCTACACCCTGGCCCTGGGACCCCCACCTCTCCACTCCCAGCAGAGGCTCCTGGCTTTAGGATGCCGGACCCTGCCACCCAGGCCAGGATCTCCAGGCACGGCCACCCAGCCACCCCCACCAGCTCCTGCCACCTCTAGGCCCCTCCGTCCTGCCCCAGTGACCTCCTGCACCTAATGTCCCGTGCTTCCCCTGTGGTGACCCCCAGGCCCCCGCCAGACTCCTGCCTCCTGAACCCACATAAGCCCCTCAAGTGACACCCCAGTCCCCGGCCTCTCTGAAAAAGGGGACGTTGTTGACCTGTGCTTCTAGCCAGTCTCCAGGACCCAGCCCCCAGACCCCCGGGCAGGGCGGGGCTGACGTCAGACTCCCAGTCCACTGCCGGTGTTCCTGACTCTGCTCCCTGACTCTGCTCCCCAGGGACGGACGGGGGCTCGCTGATGGGGGAGGGGGTGTGTGTGACATCAGAGGAGGGGGGCCGGGGGCGTTTCTTGTACTCGCCGGGAGTGTTCCCCAGCCTGCTGCGAGGGGTTCTCCCTGCCTTTCTGGCCTGTGGCCTTTATTTAACCTGTGCCTTCGAGATTTTTCTTTCCGGCTTTTTCCTGGTTATTTATGTACAACTGGATCTAGATTCCTGTCTGCAGAACGTTCCAGGCCTGTGGTTGGGTCCCCAGGACCTCCCGTGGCTCCTCCCTCCCCTGTGTGCGAGCAGCTCTCTCCAGAGTCGCCGACATGGGCCTCACCCCCACCCAATCTAGAGTAGGGGCCTGGTCTGTGTGCTGCCCATGAGCCCCCACCCCCTCCCCCCGCCCCCAGGCGTCCCTGAGGCCCGTCATGCTCCTACATAACTGGTCAGCCAGGCCTGGTCTCCTTCACCACCTTCGGGGAGCAGAATAAGTAAGGCGAGGCTGCACGAGCTCCCACCTGCTTGACCCAAGCTCTTTGGGGACTGGGTCAGGTGGGTGTGGCTGGAAACCCCACAGGCAGGTGGGGGGGCAACCTCAGGGGGAGCCAGGGGCCCCCAGGCACCAGTGACCTTAGCGCCTGTCCTCGGCCTGTCCTCCTGTCCTCGATTGAGCTGAGGCAGTGGGCGTGGGGCCCCCAGAGGCGTGAAGGGTGTGGCCCTGCAGGGGCTCTGGAGAAGTGGGCGGGCAGCCAGTGGCCCAGGCCTGGAGCGAGGGGTGTGGTAGGAAATGGCCGGAGAGTAAGGTCAGCCGGGCGTGGTCTCTAGTGAGACTTAATGAGAATCGGAGACCCGGGGTCTGGGGGGTGGTGACAGGAATCGTACCTGAGCCGCTGTGCTGAGCAGGGCGAGGGGAGGGGCCGTCTGGAGTCCAGGTGGGCACTCGGGAGCCACAGCAGGGGCAGGGGCACCGTGGGCCTGAGTGACCGCATCTGCCTTGAAGGGTGGACCGGCTGGGGGTGGAGGCCGCAGGCGCTTGGCGGGAGGGTAGAAATGGGAGGCAGAGGGTCCGGCTTCCCTTGGGAGGAGGTGCCTCTCCCTGGTGCGGTGGGGGGCCGCGGCTGTGGCCCCCTAGACCCTGGCTCCAGCATCCTGGAGAAGGGCAGGTGTGGCAGGGATGCTCGTGGAGGGCTGATGCACTTGGCAGAGAGCCGGCCAGAGGCCACGTGTGGGTCTGGGGTCTGTGGCTCGCAGGGGTTGAGTGATGCGGTGGGGGGGGGGAGGGGGGGCGTGATGATGGCCTAGGGGTGGTGTGTGGATGGGGGGGGAGGTGGGTGCTGAGGAAGGGCTGCAGGGAGCCACCCTGAAAGTGGGGTCTGGGCACGGAGGGTACGTGCCTACATGCTGACCTTTGCCCCCACGCCCGCCTGCCCACTGGGCCTGTGGCTTCTCCTGCCAGCGGCCTGGCTCCCTGGCTCACCTTGCTGGTCCCTGCAGGCGTCAGTCGTCGCCTGGGCCCCGCAGACTCCCTGGCCGTGTGTTTGACGTCCAGAGGGGGTCTGGGTCAGGCCGATGGCATTTGTCCCCGTTGTCCTGGCGGTAATGCCCCGCGGTTTGGTCTTCACCGTAGAAGGTTCTGCCTTTGGGTTGTTATTTCCTACACGTTGGTGACGCTTTCCCTGCGGCGACCAGGTGGGTGCTGCCCACGGGTGACCCTGGGCTTCCTGTGCCTCAGTTTCCCCACCGGTGAACTGGGATTGACCGCTCAGATGCCTCCATCCCAGGACCTCTGGGAGGATCGACTCAGTGACCCAAGCAAGTGCTTATGACAGTGGTCCAGGGCGAGCTTCAGTAGAGGCGGGGATGTAATCCGGGGCTTGAAAAGACGCGGGGGGCCGCTTGCCACGCCGCTCCCGGGGGCTGCACTCGGGACTCGCTTGTAAAGAAGTGAGTGGAAAGCGGACGAGGGTAACCTGACCGTGGAGAAACCCGGCAGACCCCCACCTTAGCCAGGGGTCAAGGTCACCTTCTGAGAGATGCTGAGTGGCTGCGGGGGCCCCTGATAGGATGGGACCAGAAGGGCCCCTCACCTCCAGGTGTAGGTGTGTCCCCGTCCTAGCCTGTGATACCTATGAGTGTGACCGTACATGGAAAAAGTCTTTGTAGGTATGACCAAGTTAAGGGTCTGGGGATGAGCTCACCCTGGATTCTCTGGGGGGGGCTCTAAACCCAATGACAAGGGTCTTCCATAAGAGACCCAGAGGAGAAGCCACGTGATGACCACGGGGGGCAGGCACTGGAGGGACGAGGCCAAGGAATGCCTGGAGCCCCCCAGAGCTGGGAGAGGAAGGAAGGACCCTTCCCTGGAGCCCCCCAGAGGAGGCGGTCACACCTTGACCTGGAGGGCTCCGAGCCTCCGGGCCTGGGAGAGGATGAAATCTCGTTTAGACTTGTCCAGCCCCGGGAAACCAGACTGACTGCAGGAAAACATCCCACAATCGGGGACACACCGCGGGCCAGCTGGGGTGGCTCATCCTGGAGGCTCTCAAGGTCGTGAAAGCTGTCACAGCCTAGCAGAGCCCAAGGGGGTGACCAAACGCCACCTGGGGCCCTGGGTGGCGTCCTGGGGCAGGGAGAGGATGTGGTGGCACGGGAGCCGCGTCTGGGGTTCAGGCCACAAAGCGGCGTGGGGGAGGGGCTCTCACGGACTTCGAGAAAGGCGCCTCGGTGTGGCCCCGCCGGGGCCCGGGTTCGGGGAGCGGCACGGGCCAGGGCTCAGAGTGGCCGTGGGCTCTGGGCGCAGGCTGACCTGGGGCGGGGGACACGAGTGCTGACCGGCCCTGGCCCCTCGTCCCGTCCCAAGGCTCTGGGCAGCCCTCCGCCTGCACTGCCTTTTCCGTCACTTTTTCCTTCTAATCTGATGCCCGGTGCTTCCATCGCGGCTGTTGGCGGCTTGTGTGAGCAGGCGTTAGCTCCTCTCCTTCCCTGCTGCACCCCAAACCCCGGGAGCTCTGCGGCACCCCGGCCGGCCTGAAGCAAGTGTCCGCGTTCTCTTGCCGGGCTGGCTCCGAGGAAACACAGAGTCTCCTCGGGGTGGGGAAGCTCCTGCGGGAGTTGGGGAGACCCACAAAACCAGCACCTGAGAGGTGGTTTGTGTTCTCTCTCTCTTAACGTTTTATTTATTTTTGAGAAAGAGAGAGAGAGACACACACAGAATCCGAAGCAGGTTCCAGGCTCCGAGCCGTCAGCGCAGAGCCCGACGCGGGGCTCGACCCCACGAACCGTGCGATGGTGACCCGAGCCCCAGTCAGAGGCTCAGCCGACTGAGCCCCCCAGCGCCCCTCAGATGTCTTTATTCCTTCAGCCTGGAAAGTGTAGCACCGCGGAGAAGCCTGGCGGGTGGAACAGCCCGTCTGGGGTTTCTCATTTCATTGATCTGTTTGTGTTCTCCGTGTGACAGCACAGCTTCTGGTGACTGTGGCTTTCTGTTCTGAGAACTGCCAGGACCCTTGTTCCCGCTTTTCTTCTCTGTCGAGACTTTTTCAGCCGGTCTCACACAGTGACCCCTCCAGTACCCATCACCCTCCCGTCCCGCCCTCCCCCTTCCCTCAAACTGTCGTTGAAACGTGGTGCTGGGACGGCCGCTCTAGCACAGCATCAGCCAGCACAGGTAAATGGCCAGACAGCGGACGATTTCTTCAGGCTGCACAGTCTGTCCCACTTCCTGAATCCTGTCTCAGCAGCACGGAAGTGCTGTAGTCAACGCAAGTGGATGATCACGGATGCGTTCCAATAAAACTTTCTTTGCAAAAGCACGCGGTTGGCCAGTGTGCCGGCCCCCAGGCATCCCGTGGTCCCTTATGACCTTTAGAGTCTGTTTGTCAAGTAAGTGCTCAAGGGATTTATTGGGGGGGGGGGTTGGTCCCCCTCCGATACCAGGCTGGGGAGAACGGGCAGGTTAGCACACAGAGTATCTGGGGCACGGTCTTTCTGTCTTTGTTTAGGGCATTTGTGTTCTTAGGATAGCTTTGTAGCTTTCTTCATATAGTTTTCTTGCACGTTTATTGCTGATTTTTGCTCCTGTATTTTTTTTTTTTCCTCTGTTGTGAATAATCTTTAAACACATTTTTTTAAGTTTATTTATCTTTGAGAGAGAGAGACCTACACAGCGAGCAGCGGGGAGGCCGAGAGAGAGGGAGAGAGAATCCCAGGCAGGCTCTGCAACGTCAGCACGGAGCCCGATGAGGGGCTCGAACTCACAAGCCGTGAGATCATGACCTGAGGTGAAACCGAGAGCTGGGCGCTCAACCCACTGAGCCACCCAGGCGCCCCGAATCTTTAATCTGATTTTAATTTCGATTTAAATAGCACTGTGTGGGGGCCCCTGGGTGGCTCAGTCGGTGAAGCATCCCACTTTGGCTCGGGTCCTGATCTCACGGTTTGTGGGTTCAGGCCCCGCATCGGGCTCTGTGCTGACGGCTCAGAGCCTGGACCCTGCTTCGGATTCTGTGTCTCCCTCTCCCTCTGCCCCTCCCCGACTTGTGCGCGCCCGTGCGTGCTCTCTCTCTCTCTCTCTCTCTCTCTTTCTCCATCTCTTTCAAAAATCAGTAAAATGTAAAAAAGGAAAAAAATTTAAATAGCCCTGCGTGACCAGGAGCAACCACATTGGGCAGTGCAGTCCTAGAATTTTCAAATTCGAAACCATGTGGTGGGCAGATTATTTCTCTCCGTCCCTCCTGTTTGTGCCGCTTAATGCTTTTCTTGGTGCATTTCTGGCCACGGGGCATCGCCCCCTGACGGGGGTGGAAGCAAGCCACCTTTGCGCTCAGTGGGACAGCTTCGCTGAAGTTCCTCTCTGTTCCCCGCCTGCTGAGAGGTGTCCTGAGGTGTGGGTGCGGGGCGTTACTGGAGTCTGGTCTGTTTGACCCGACGGCTGTCTGTGCAGATGTGCAAGCCTTGTGCCCTGGCGGCCGCCACCCCCGAGGTCCCCCCCGCCCCCACCCAGAATGCCAGGCCTCCCCGTATTTAGCCCGCTGTCTGTGTCATCTACGGTATCCTTCGTTATTGCGTGTGAGCGGCCCCTGCACGCTCGAGCCCGTGTTGTTCAAGGTCAGCTACAGCTCTTTTCTTTTTATTGGCAAGTAATTCACGCGATTGCTGAATTCGGTGGTACGAACGGACCTCCGTCTGTCCCTTTGCCAGCCGGTGGGTGTGTGGGCTCTGTTTTTTTCACTGTCACGAATCACGCTGTGTGAACGCTGGTGTGCAAATCTGGTCCTGTGGTCTTGGGTCAGCACCTCGGAGCGGACTGTTGGGATTCTAGGGTAACTCAGGTGACATTTTCAGAAAGTGCCGGACTGTTTTCCGACGCGGCCGCGGCATCTGCGGCCAGCCGTGCTCGGGGGCGTCTCCGTTTTCTGGGAGAGTCTGCCTGCGGTCACTGTCACTTCCGGCGTGATTGGGAGGGGTCCCCCGTGAAGCCGTCTGGGGACAGGCTTTGCCGTGGGGTGAGATCGTGTTCCTTACGTTCCTGAACGATGTTCCCACCCTTGCTCCTGATTTCGGTACCTCGCGGCCCTCCCGTTTCCAGTGGTTTCTCTGCACCCCCTGCCATCCCCATGCCCGATTTCACGAGGTCCTGTTCCCACCTTGGCTGTTCCCTTCTCTCCGTGGGTTTGGTTTACTCTCCATTTTCTGGACTCCTGATGCGGAAGCTCGCCTCGCGGATTCCTGGGCCCTAAATAGACGCGTGGCGTGTCCTTCGAGCTGCGACCCTCAGGTCGGCCTGTCGCACTGTGGTCTCCTTTGCAGCCAAGATCTTTCCTCGCTTCCTCGCGTTCCTTCTCGGACCCGTGGCTGCTCCCAC
Source organism: Leopardus geoffroyi (assembly GCF_018350155.1). Classification (NCBI taxonomy): domain Eukaryota; kingdom Metazoa; phylum Chordata; class Mammalia; order Carnivora; family Felidae; genus Leopardus; species Leopardus geoffroyi. Next base: position 1,244,444 of record NC_059331.1, on the reverse strand, counting down.
GTGGGTTCATTTGCAAGCATTTGGGGATCTCTCAGACTTCCTCTGGTTGCGGCTTGGTAATCGAAGTCGGCTGTGTTTGGAGACCACGCTCTGGCCGACGCCAGCGCTGCCCGGCACACCTGTTGGCCCCGAAGGACGTCCCACGTGTGCAGGCAGGGTCCCCGGAAGGTTGGTCGGTTCCTGCTGGCGGCCGGGGGCGGCCAGGCTCCGGGGCCTGGGCTGTGTGCGGACGTCTGGTCTGCCCGCCACTCTGCCGGCATCCGGAACGTTCCGGAAGCTCCAGCGTGGTTGTCCAGTGGCCTCGTTCTCCCGGTGCCGCTCAGCTTCTGCCTCGTGTATTTAGGGACTCTGGTGCCAGGCGCGCGTGTGTGTTTGTAACTGTTACCGATCCCGGGCGTACCGGGCTCCAGACGTCAACAGCCTCCTCGACGGCCGTGGCCTCCGCTCCGGCTCCCATCCCTGCCGCGTGTGTGGATACAGAGCAGTGATGTGCGCCCTCCCCGGTGGCCGTGAGCGCTGTCCCCGCGGGACGCCGTGGGGCTGGGCAGACCCCCTGTGTCTCCTCCGCTTTGCCCGCTGGCTGCCGGGCGGAGGGCTGAGGATCCGCCCCGGAAACGGTGGCTACTCCGTGTCCGCCGTGTGGCCGTTTTCTGCGCTTCATTGGCTGGAGTCCTGATGGGGGGGGGGGGGGGGGGGGCGGGGAGGGCTGGCGCTCACTCGGTTCAGTCCCCACGGACCCCCGGCCGTCGCTCTGTCCCCAGCTCGGCCGCGAGCTCGCCGGGTGGGCGCCGCGTCCGCGTTTCCCCAGCACGTTGGGAGCAGCCCTTTCCTTCTGGCCCCGCAAGAGACTCCGAGCCCGTCGGGTCCCCCCCCCCCCCCCCCCGCCCCGGAATCCTTTCTCCAAGGAGCCTGGACCCTCTGTGGGTGTGGGATTTGGACACCAAGCTCCGGGCTCTGGGCATCCCCTCGCTGCTGGGCCGTCCTCGATTGGAGCCCCGTGTTCGTTTCTGTGGCTTGATGCCCACCTCCGCATCTCAGACTCCTTGCCCGCTGGCGGGGACGCCCGGGGTGCGTGAGGTCCGTGCCCGTCCGCCCCGCGTCGGGTGGCTCGGCCCTGACGTGCCGGGTACAGTCAGCAGCCTCTTCTGTGTTTGGATCCGTTTTCCAGCAGGAGATTGAGGTGCTTCTGGGAAGGCACCTTATCTAGGGACCGTGTGCGGGAGGACAGCGGGGCCTGGGGACCTGCCGCGGTGGCGTGAGAGCCCAGGGCCTCCGAAGACGTGGGCGAGGCTGGCCACGGCAGGGACAGGAGCCCACCCGGTGCGGCTGGAACCTACAGCTCGGGGGCGCGAGAGCCACACGGGGTCTCCTGCCCCAGCTCCGGGGCTAGGCGTCGGAGGTCCTGGTGTCAGCAGGGCTGCACTCCCTCCGGAGGCCCTGGAGGGCCCCCCCCCCCCCGCCTCCTCCAGCTCCTGGGGTCCAGGCGTCTCCTCCAGTCTCTGCCTCTGTCCTCACGTGTCCTTTCCCCGTGTCCGTGTCCAGATTCCCCTCTTGCAGAGACACCAGCATGGGGTTAGGGCCACCCTCCGTGCCCTCGCCCGAACCAGTCACATTCTACAAGGACTGTTCCCCAGTGAGGTCCCGTTCTGCCTTGCCGGGCGGACGGGATTTTGGGGGGACGCTGTTCACCCCACTGCACTCGGGTTCCCGTCCGTCTCGGGTCTGGTCCTCGGATGGGATCCAGCCGCCGTGCCGCACTGTGGCCCAAACGAGGGCCGGAGTCGCCGAGGGAGGGGGAGGGAGGGGCCGGGGGAAGGGGTGCTCTGCCCGTCAAGGGTGGGGGGCTGCTCAGCTTGGGGCAGGCAGAGGCTGGGGAGCAGGACGTGGGGGCTGGCTGCGCCCCGCCTGCAGATGCGTGCCGACCCGGAGGGCTCTGAGCCGGGGTGGCCGCTCGGAGCCCTGTGTTTGTCCCCACGTGGACCCGGGAGTGGGTGGGTGTCCCGGGGACGGTGCCTGGGCCACGTGGGGTGGGCCCCGGAGGCTGTGCGTGGACAGCTCAAAGCGCAGGGCGGGCGGCGCCTCCCTGAGGTCGGCCACCGCGGGGGCCTCCCCACGTCGTGGTCCTGCTGGAGGGTCCCCGGCTGGCTTGGGGGTCCCCGAGTGGCCACACCGCACGCGACAGAGCCCGCAGGCCTCCTCGCGGCCACCGCCTCCCGAGGCTGCCCCGGGGATTCGGCCCCGCTCAGGTGCCCCTGCCAAGCCTTCCCTGACCCTCGCTCCTGTCGCGGCCTTGGGTTCTTCCTGCCCCACAGTCAGGCTGTCCCTGCACTTACTGTGTCTGCCCCACTTCAGGATGGCCGGGACCCTCGTGCCCACGACCTGAGCGCGGGACGTGCGTGCAGAGCCGGGGGGTGGACGGATGCGCGGACGGGGCTGCGGGGGCATGAGGCCATCCTGCCGTGGGGCCGGTGACCTCACTCGTCCCGCCCAGTGTTACCACTGAACCTTCTGAGCAGCCTTGCTCCAGAGTGCGGCCTTCTAGAGCCATCTGCCAGCAGGACCTGCTGGGCCGGGGTCTGCCGGGGTGCTAGCCGAGGTCGCTCCCGCAGCATCTCCTATGGGGACCGCCGCCCCCCCCCCCTGCCGCCGACAGCCCCTGGGGTCAGTAACGGGAGCAGTCAGGGCCACGTGGAGGGTAACCTCGGTCTTCTCTGACACGCCAGGTTCGTGCTGGCCGTGGGCAGTGCTGTCTTCGACGCCATGTTCAACGGGGGGATGGCCACCACGTCCACCGAGATCGAGCTGCCCGACGTGGAGCCCGCTGCCTTCCTGGCCCTGCTCAAGTAAGACTTTCTAGATCTTTCACACTGTGGGGTGGGACGGACCAGCCTGACGTTCTAGAAAGTACACAGAGTTCAGGAAGAAGGTACAGAGACCCCCAGGGACGGCACCTCCGGAGCCCCCGAAGATCTCCAGAATTGCCTCTGAAGTGAGGGGTGGGCTCTGGGGGCCCCCACCCCATTTTCACTTTCGCAGACTTTTCATTGAGATGTGATTCGCACACCGTGCGATTCACCCGTTGACAGTGTGCTGTTGAGCGCTTTGCGGGCATTCGCGGGGGTCGTGTGCCCCTCACCACTGCCTCATTCTACCTTCTCATCGCCCCAAAGAGCAGCCCCGTCCCCATCGGCCGTCACCCCCTCCCCCGGCCCCCACGAGCCCCCTTCCCGTCCGTGGATGGGTCTGTTCTGGACGTTTCACACACGCGGACTCACACCCCACGTGGCCTCTCGTGTCGGGTTCCCTCCCTGAGCGTCGCGTGTTGAGGCCCGGCCACGTTGCCGTGCGCGCGAGTCCCCGTCTTCATCTTTTGGAGTCGGCACGAGTTTCGGAGGAAGTGAGACGTTGCAAGAATGTTAAATGCCACCTCTAGCTTTTCCTTTTTTGAGCCTCAGAATTTCTCCTCAAGTACTTTAAATAAACACGGTGGATGCCCAGGGTGGGGGCCGCAGGCAGCCGGCAGCCAGAGGCCACAGGTGAGGCCTGGCCGCTGGCTCTCCCGAGCTTCCAGACTGTTCTCCTTGCTCAGCCGAGCACAATTCTCTTGCTTCCAGAAGCGCTGGGTGTGAATCACGGTGGGTAATTTAAAGATTACCCCGAACGGTTAAAACGTTTTTGTAAAAGCAGTTTATTTTTTCTCTCTTATAATGATAAAGATGGCACAGGTTCACAAGAGAGAGAGGAAGGGAGGGAGGGAAAAGGGAAAAAAAGAAGGTTCCAGAAGAGCATAAGGGACAGAACAGACCTGCCTCCCGTCTGCCGTGTCCGAGGCCATGTGCTTCTTGGCTGTGCCCCCCAGCTGGTGTCCCTGAACCCCCCTGCCCCTGGGGAGAATTTTGTTCCGGTTGGTTCCGTCTGTGGATGCCCCTTAGTCCTTGACGCTGACGTGGTTGGTCCTGTGCGCTGCCCCCAGCGTCTTCCCGGTGACAGGGAGCGCTTTTGGGAACAATCTCATGGCTGCGTCTCTATGTAGCTTCTCAGACCGCTAAGGCCAGGGGCGGCCGACTGCCCGTTTGGGGCCAGACGGGCTCTGTCACCACCGCTCACACTGCCGCGGTTCCCGGAAAAGCAGACACGGCCTATTCGTAAGCTATGGGTGGGGCTGTGTGCCGATAGAACTTTATTGACAAAAACAGGTGACAAAACCATAAGCGACCACTTCGTACCCACCAGGGCGCCTATTACTAAAAAAACCAAAAGCCAGAAAAGCCAAAGGAAAGTAACAACAATTAGGAAGTGAAGACATCGGGGCCCTCGTGGCCTCCGCGGAAACAGTCTGGAGGCCCCTCAAAAGACGTAAACGTAGAGTCACCCTGTGACCCGGCTGTTCCACTCCCGGATGTCTGTGCGGGTAACCGGAAGCCGGGGCGCGGACGGATGCTTGCACCCCGGTTTCACAGCAGCAGCGTCCGTGAAAGGTGGACGCAGTGTCTGCTGGCATGTAACAGACAAACACGGGGTGTGCATTCACCCCCGGAGGATGACCCAGCCTCAGGGAGGAAGCACGTCCCGCCGCCTGCCGCAGCGTGGACGGGCCCGGAGGTCGCTGTGCGCGGTGACCGGAGCCGGACACAAAAGGACGCGTCCCGCGCGACCCCACTCACAGGGGATCCCCGGAGGAGTCCCGTCCACAGGGACAGAGAGCGGACGGTGGGAGCCAGGGGTGGGGAGTCCGTGCTTCGTGGGGACAGGGTCTCAGTCTGGGGGGATGGACGGTTCTGGGGGCGGATGGCGGGGGTGGGTGCAGGACAGTGTGAGTGCGCCCGATGCTGCTGAAGCGTATGCGTAGAAATGCTTATGATGGTTTAATTAAAGTATTTTTTTAAGTTTATTTAATCTCTACACCCCATGTGGGGCTCGAATTCACGACCCCAAGGTCAAGATTTGCGTGTTCTTCTGACTGAGCCAGCCAGGCGCCCCTGTGTTGTATTTTATTGTAACGAATAGAAGAAAAGTGATAGCCGTGAGAACACACATACGCACGCACGCACACACACACCCCCCGGCAGGGGACAGTTTAGATGGAAGTCTGGTGACATACGGGTTCCGGCTACAATCTCCCTGCTCTGTCTCTCCCGCCGTCCCCCCCCCCCCCAACCTCTCCCGGCTTGAGTCAGTTTTGCTGGGCTGCCCCCAAGAGGGTGGACACTGTCATAACTGGTGTGTGAAAGGCTCAGCCGTCTCCTGGCACCGGTCCTGGCCGTCCCCCCCCACCCCTGCACTGCTGACTTCCGGGTTGGGTCCGGGGTCCTGTGGGGGGTCCGGCAGCATCCCCGGTCTCCTCAGGTCCAGGGTCTCCCGGACCCCACAGGAGCGTAGCTGTTGATATGTGGAGCTGCGTTTGGCTTCCGGCACATTCTGCGGGGGGGGGGGGGGGGGGGGGGGGGGGGCGGTAGGAGGGCAGGCACACCCTTCCAGGTGTTTGCCCTTGTGGCTGCATCCTGAACCCCCTGCCAGCTCTGCCAGTGGAGGTACCTCCACTGCCTCGTTGTTTTTCAATTGAGCCCAAGTTCACGTCGCGGGAGGGGCGGTCATCGTGTGGAGTGTCTGATTCAGGCCGGCGTTTCTGGTCCTCTGCTCGCCCAGAACTCGCTGAGCTCTGCAGCCAGGCCTGCCGTCCAGGCCCGGAGGTGTGGCAGGCTCTCCCCAGGGCAGATCCCATGCAGGTGCCTCTGGGGGAGTCTTGGTGGCCCTGGTGCCCCCGCATCGGGGTGTCACCGGGAAGGAAGCCGGTCGCCGCACGGCCCCGCGTTCTGGTGTCCGAGTGCGGGTGGCTTAGCCTCTGGCCGGTTTCGAGGCAGATGGTCTTTGCCGGGTCACGTCGGTAGGCTACAGCGCGAAAGACACCGGCTCTGGAAGGTTCCTCGGGGCCGGGTTGGTGGGGCGGGGTCTGAGCGAGCGAGCCGTCTGTCTTGCAGGTTTCTCTACTCGGATGAGGTTCAGATCGGGCCCGAGACAGTCATGACCACGCTGTACACCGCCAAGAAGTACGCGGTGCCGGCGCTCGAGGCCCACTGCGTGGAGTTCCTGAAGAAGAACCTGCGGGCGGACAACGCGTTCATGCTGCTGACGCAGGTGCGCGGGGGCGGGGCCGGGCCCCGGGGGCGGCTGGGGAGGGCAGTGCGACCCGGCGGGGTGCTCTGCTCCAGAGAGGGTGCGGGTGCGTGCGCCGGGGCCGGGCAAAGGCGTGGGGGGGGGGGGGGAACCAGGTGAGGATGAAGGGGCGGGGAGAGGGGTGAGGACGCGGGGGCGGGGCCAGGCCGAGGGCGCGCGAGGCTACAGGCGCGGCCGCGCCGCCCACAGAGGGCGCAGGTGTGCTGCGGGGAGGGCAGGTGAGGGCGCTGGGACCTGGCGAGGACGCGGGTGGGAGGACGCTGGGACGCGGCGGAGACCAAGGTGCGCGAGGTGGGAGAGGCGGCGGAGACGAGGGTTTGGGGGGCGCCGGGGGGCGGGCGAGAACGCGGGTGGGCTGGGCGAAGGCGCAGGGTTGGGGGCCTGGGGAGGAGGTGCGCGCGGACTTGGGTTGAGGAGGAAGGTGTGGGGGAGGGGAAGGGCCAGGCGCGAGCACGCAGGTGCGGATAGGTTGCGGGGATGGGGGGGGGGTGGGGGGGGCAAGGGCGAGGACCTGAGATGGGGGTGGATCCCTGAATTTTTGATGTCCCTTAAATTTTGCCCCCCCCCCCCCCCTTCCTGACCTGGTGCCCTCGCAGGCCCTTCACGGGCGGGCACCTGGCACTTGTTGACTGAAGATTTTCCGCCTGCGTTTTTCCCTTTTCCAGGGGGCCGGGCGTGGCCAGGTGGGGCTGGTCAGGCCCAGAGCGGCTGCGCAGGGGCTGGCGGGGGTGGGGGGGGGTGTCCCTCTCCCTGGGGGTCCCGGACCCCTCACTGCGTTGCCCTGACAGGCTGGAGCTGGGCCCGCGGGGCTCAGAGCTGCGGCCACGCCGGCCCCAGGCTGTAGGGGTCGTGCTGGGTGGAAGGGGCCGGAATCTTCTGGGCTCCTGGTTCCCCCACCCTTCGGGCAGGTTCCCGATGGCGCGGTCTCGGCGCGGTCTCCGGTGCTGGGAAGTGCGCGGGCCGTTCAGGGCCCCTCCCCCCCCCCTCCCCCCAGGGGCGTGTCCTGTCCACCTACCTCGAGACACTGGGAGACTGCGACAGGGTCAGAGCGGCAGCGGGGTGGGGGTGGGGGGGCGTGCCTCCCACCGCGGCTGACGCGCTCCCTCTTTCCAGGCACGACTCTTCGACGAGCCGCAGCTGGCCAGCCTGTGCCTGGAGAACATCGACAAGAACACGGCCGACGCCATCACCGCCGAGGGCTTCACGGACATCGACCTGGGTGAGGCGTGAGGCGCGCCGGCGTGGGTAGGGGGGCGGGACGAGCGCGGCCGCGAGGGGGAGGGGCATCTGCGCTGAGCCGGCCCCTCCCACAGACACGCTGGTGGCCGTGCTGGAGCGGGACACGCTGGGCATCCGGGAGGTGCGCCTGTTCAACGCGGTCGTGCGCTGGGCCGAGGCGGAGTGCCAGCGGCAGCAGCTGCAGGTGACGCCCGAGAACAAGCGCAAGGTGCTGGGCAAGGCGCTCGCGCTCATCCGCTTCCCGCTCATGACCATCGAGGAGTTCGCTGCAGGTAACTGTCAGGGGGCGGGGGCCGCTCGGCGGGAGCCTGACCCCCGGGGACCCCAGGTGTGACCCGCCCCGAGAGCTGGACGGCGAGGGTCCACGTGTGAGGACGGAAGGCCCCGCGGATGCCGCCAGATCGGCGCCTGGGTTCCCTTCCTTCTGCGTCGCGTGTCTGCGTTTGCGCGCTGGTCCCCCCGGGGCTGGGGCCGGCGTCCCAGGGGCCAGGCTCTGGCATCAGCATCCTTGACAAGCCTGTGGGGGGTGGGGTGGGGGGCTCGGCCCCGGGCGGACGCGGGGGCAGCCGGCCGTGCCTCCTGTCCCGTGTGGATGCGGCTCCCGCAGCGGACCTAGAGCCAGCCCTCCCCTGCGGGGCTGGAGGGTCCTGGGTGAGGCTGCGTCACTGCCGGTGGCCTGGCCGGTGCACCCCCGTCCCCGGTTAGGGCTGTTTGGGACCGTGTAGCATGAGTCTCTTGTCTGTGCTCCCTGGGACAGATTTACCCCCCGAGATTAGCTCTCTTTGATCTGAAATTTGGATGTGACAGGGTCCCCTGCGTCGCGTCTGTTCGTCCATAGTGGTGTCAGTGCTGGGGTGAGGCTCTGTGTTCCGGGATCGCTTGCTCATCACTTAGTGCCTCCCGTGTGCCAGGCTCTGGCAGTAGGTGGTGACTGTGGGGGCCTGGCCACTTCCGACCGGGGCTGGGTCGTTCTCCAGGATGGATGGGGGCTGTCACTGGGGCCAGGAGCACCCCGGTCATGAGGGCCCCAGATGTTACCTGGACGTGGCTCAGGGGGCCAGGCTCCAGGCTGCACCGTCCCATCCTAAGACCCCTCCCTGTGTGAACCTAGCTGGACCCCTCCAGACTGGTGCCCCCAGCACTCTCCTGGAGGCCCCCCGGCCCACCTGGCAGCCAAACCCAGTGGGGTCCCAGGCCCCTGTGACCCGGCCCACCCCCTCACCCTGGGAGGGGAGTGTTTGCTGCTTCCTGCCGCCACCCCGTGTCCACCTCCCCCCCCCCCCCCCCCCGGACCGTGTGCGTCCCCCAGGCTGAGGTAGCCCAGTCCTGGCCCCTGCTCTGCCGAAATCGCGGGGAAGGACACTGTGTGTGTCCTCTTGGATTGAGCCGGGCTTTCCGGTTCCGTTCCTCCGTGATGGGTGTCCCTTGTTACTCAGCATGTTTTAGAGAAGTGTCCTGCTTCTCAGGTACCCCTAAATATAAGAGACCTAGAGGGAAGTCTGAAAAAACCCTCCGAAGACCCCCCCCCCCCCAGCTAAGTGTGCCCCAGCCGCGGCCTCCTGTAGCTCCTTCTGCGTTTTCTGTGCAGAGATTAAAAAGCCCTGGTTACCGTTCTGTCTCCCGGTTGTATCCTCCTTACTCACGTAGAGGCCCTGGGGCCAGGGCACAGGAGCGGGGGGACCGAGCAGCCCTGGGGCAGCCTGCAGAAACCGGCTCAGAGCTTAAGGATTCTCGTGAGCCTGCGGGGAGGGGGGGGGGTCGGGGGGGGGGGGTCGAGGGGAGTCCCCCCCCACGCCGCCTGTCCTCCTCTGCTTCCACCTCCTGGAGCCCCTCCGGCTCGGGGCCTGTCCGGGGAGTCACGCCCTGGCAGCGGGCGGCCCCACGTGCGCAGGGCAGGGGTGGCCGTGTGCTAGGTGGGCAACCTGGGCCGCGGGGTTGCTGAGTGAGGCCATGAATCGGACTCCCTCCCCCTTCCCCCCTCCCCCATGCAGGGAGGGGCCGTCCTGCTCCAGGGCTGCCCGCCCCCGGCATCTTCACTCTGGTGCCCTTGGAGGCTCACCGCCACCCACCCTGCCCGCCCTCCCCAGCCGCCAGCCCGACCTCCGCCCCCTGTGCCCGCAGGGCCCGCGCAGTCGGGCATCCTCGTGGACCGCGAGGCGGTCAGCCTCTTCCTGCACTTCACCGTCAACCCCAAGCCGCGCGTCGACTTCATCGACCGGCCTCGCTGCTGCCTCCGCGGGAAGGAGTGCAGCATCAACCGCTTCCAGCAGGTGGAGAGCCGCTGGGGCTACAGCGGCACGAGCGACCGCATCAGGTGGGCCAGGCGCGGCCGGGGTCCCCGCGGCACCGGGTGGGGCGCCGCCCCCTGCGGCCGCTCTCGCGGGACCGGCCAAGGCGGCCGGCCCGGCGGCTCAGCATCCCCTGTGTCCGCGGCTCAGGTTCTCGGTCAACAAGCGCATCTTCGTGGTTGGCTTCGGGCTGTACGGCTCCATCCACGGGCCCACCGATTACCAAGTGAACATCCAGGTGCCCGCCCCGCCCCCGTCGCCTCCGCGCGGGTCCCAGGCTGGACTCCTCGCGTGGCCCCCCCGGCCCCCCGTCGGCCTCTGAGGGGCCCCGCGGGGGTGGGGGTGGGGGGCCCTGGTGAGCAGCGCCGGCTCCTGCCCCTCCCCCCCCCGCCCCCGCAGATCATCCACACGGACAGCAACACCGTCCTGGGCCAGAACGACACGGGTTTCAGCTGTGATGGCTCCGCCAGCACCTTCCGGGTCATGTTCAAGGAGCCGGTGGAAATGCTGCCCAACGTCAACTACACAGCCTGCGCCACACTCAAGGTGAGCCCTGGGCCTGTCCGGGATCCGCCTCTAGTGGGCGCAACTATAGGGTGCCTATGTAGTGTGTCGCGGTGGGGGCGTCTGCCGCGCTGGCCCCCCCCCCCCCCCCCCCACAGCACAGACACCCTGGGGAGGGGCTCTGCCACCCCCCGACCCCCCCCCCCACAGCACAGACACCCTGGGGAGGGGCTCTGCCGCCCCCCATCCCCCCCCACAGCACAGACACCCTGGGGAGGGGCTCTGCCGCCCCCCATCCCCCCCGGCCCCCCCTCACAGCACAGACACCCTGGGGAGGGGCTCTGCCGTCCCCCCACAGCACAGACACCCTGGGGAGAGGCTCTGCCGCCCCCCGACCCCCCCCCCCCCACAGCACAGACACCCTGGGGAGAGGCTCTGCCGCCCCCCGACCCCCCCCCACAGCACAGACACCCTGGGGAGGGGCTCTGCCGCCCCCCATCCCCCCCGGCCCCCCCTCACAGCACAGACACCCTGGGGAGGGGCTCTGCCGTCCCCCCACAGCACAGACACCCTGGGGAAAGGCTCTGCCGCCCCCCGACCCCCCCCCCCCCCCACAGCACAGACACCCTGGGGAGAGGCTCTGCCGCCCCCCGACCCCCCCCCCACAGCACAGACACCCTGGGGAGGGGCTCTGCCGTCCCCCCACAGCACAGACACCCTGGGGAGAGGCTCTGCCGCCCCCCGACCCCCCCCCCACAGCACAGACACCCTGGGGAGGGGCTCTGCCGCCCCCCATCCCCCCCGGCCCCCCCTCACAGCACAGACACCCTGGGGAGGGGCTCTGCCGTCCCCCCACAGCACAGACACCCTGGGGAGAGGCTCTGCCGCCCCCCGACCCCCCCCCCCACAGCACAGACACCCTGGGGAGAGGCTCTGCCGCCCCCCGACCCCCCCCCCACAGCACAGACACCCTGGGGAGGGGCTCTGCCGTCCCCCCACAGCACAGACACCCTGGGGAGAGGCTCTGCCGCCCCCCGACCCCCCCCCCCCCCCCACAGCACAGACACCCTGGGGAGGGGCTCTGCCGCCCCATCCCCCCCCCCCCCCACACCCCCCACAGCACAGACACCCTGGGGAGGGCCTCTGCCGCCCCCCATCCCCCCCCCACAACACAGACACCCTGGGGAGGGGCTCTGCCACCCCCCGACCCCCCCCCCACAGCACAGACACCCTAGGGAGGGGCTCTGCCGCCCCCCATCCCCCCCCCACAGCACAGACACCCTGGGGAGGGGCTCTGCTGCCCCCCATCCCCCCCCACAGCACAGACACCCTGGGGAGGGGCTCTGCCGCCCCCCATCCCCCCCGGCCCCCCCTCACAGCACAGACACCCTGGGGAGGGGCTCTGCCGTCCCCCCACAGCACAGACACCCTGGGGAGAGGCTCTGCCGCCCCCCCCGACCCCCCCCCCCCCCCACAGCACAGACACCCTGGGGAGAGGCTCTGCCGCCCCCCGACCCCCCCCCCACAGCACAGACACCCTGGGGAGGGGCTCTGCCGTCCCCCCACAGCACAGACACCCTGGGGAGAGGCTCTGCCGCCCCCCGACCCCCCCCCACAGCACAGACACCCTGGGGAGGGGCTCTGCCGCCCCCCATCCCCCCCGGCCCCCCCTCACAGCACAGACACCCTGGGGAGGGGCTCTGCCGTCCCCCCACAGCACAGACACCCTGGGGAGAGGCTCTGCCGCCCCCCGACCCCCCCCCCCCCACAGCACAGACACCCTGGGGAGAGGCTCTGCCGCCCCCCGACCACCCCCCCCCCCACAGCACAGACACCCTGGGGAGAGGCTCTGCCGCCCCCCGACCCCCCCCCCCCCACAGCACAGACACCCTGGGGAGGGGCTCTGCCGCCCCATCCCCCCCCCCCCCCCACACCCCCCACAGCACAGACACCCTGGGGAGGGCCTCTGCCGCCCCCCGACCCCCCCCCCCCCCACAGCACAGACACCCTGGGGAGGGGCTCTGCCACCCCCCGACCCCCCACCCCCCACAGCACAGACACCCTGGGGAGGGGTTCTGCTGCCCCATCCCCCCCCCACCACACCCCCCACAGCACAGACACCCTGGGGAGGGCCTCTGCCGCCCCCCATCCCCCCCCCCCCCCCCCCCCCGACAACACAGACACCCTGGGGAGGGGCTCTGCCACCCCCCATCCCCCCCGGCCCCCCCTCACAGCACAGACACCCTGGGGAGGGGCTCTGCCGTCCCCCATCCCCCCCGACACCCCCCACAGCACAGATGCCCTGGGGAGGGGCTCTGCTGCCCCCCACCCCTCCTCACCCTGGGCCCCCCCCAGCCCCCGCCCTCCTGGGGCCCTGGGTGCCTGACCGCAGGGACTGTTCCCACCCAGGGCCCAGACTCCCACTATGGCACCAAGGGCCTGCGCAAGGTGACCCACGAGTCGCCCACGACGGGGGCCAAGACGTGCTTCACCTTCTGCTATGCGGCGGGGAACAACAACGGCACGTCCGTGGAGGACGGCCAGATCCCCGAGGTCATCTTCTACACCTAGGCCGCCCGGTCCCCGAAGCCACCTGATGCAAGTAGGCCGCCCCCACCCCGTACCGCGCCCCCTGCCACGTTTCTGGGCGTCAGGAGAGGGTCTTCACTCCCTGCTCGGGGGAGCCGGGCAGGGGCTGTGATGCGGTCCTTCAGGACGTGGGGGGGTGGGCAGGGCTGGCCCGGACCCGCCCTGAGCCAAGTGTCCCCCCGGGGCCTTGGACGTGGGGGGTCCCACACGCCGTCCCTGCAGCTCAGGGCCACCTGACCAACCGCCTGACCACAGGATTCAAATAGGATTCCGTCTCATGTTTGTTCTAACCGCACATAGCAATGCATCTTGGGTCCCCATTTCTCTGGTAGGAGGCGGCGTGTGGCGTCCTGGTCTATTCACTGGGGTTGCTTGGGCCGCCCTGACCCTGGCCCCCAGCACGCTGGCCCAGCCCCCCTCGAGGTCCCACAGGCTGGCTTTCTGCCAGGCCCTGGCCCGCCCAGAGAAGGGCCCCTGCAGCTGCGGGCAGGAACTCCCGACCTGATCTGCCCAGGGGGGCAAATGGTGCGGGGCCTGCCTTGGTGGCCGCGACCCCCGGCTGGCCCCGCCCCCTGTACATACCGAAGCCCCGCCCCACCCGGCCTCTGAGTGAGCTCTAGGTCCAGAGGTGCTGGAGGGCGGAGCCCCTCCCCTAAGTCCCCCCCAGTCCTTCCCCCACCGCGTTTTCACCCCAGTGATCCCTTCCGGAAACTGTCCTCCCCAAGCCATGAAAGGTGTGCCCCCCTCACACCAGACCCCCAAATGATTTTTTTAAATAAAGGAAAGAAACGAAACCATCCTGACCTGCGTGCTTCTTCCGGTCAGGGGTGGTGGGAGGGGACCCTGGCAGCTTTGAGATCTGGCTCTTCTCTCTGCAGTTGTCTCCCTGCCCCATCCACCTGTAAGATTGGGGGTGGGGGGCTGTGACTCTGCCTGCATCCGGAGTCGCTGCTAACACAGATGTCCCACCCCTAGGGCGTCCAGACCAGGTGGGGATCCTCCCCATGCCCTCTGTCCTCACAAAACTTCTGTGATGCCCATCATGTCCCTGCAGAAGCCCCCACCCCAGACCCTGCTGCAACAAGCTGTGCCTACACCTTGTTGGCTCTGCCCTCTGGACCGGGGCTGTGCCTGTGCAGCGTGAGTAACCTGACCCGGGTCCGCCACCTGGCTCTGCCCCACGTGTTAGGGCGTTCCTGAGAAAAAGCAGAGAGGGAACAGCATGGTAGCCAGGAATTTTCCAAAATGAATAAAGACATCAATTCACACACTGAAAAACCTCAGACCCAAAGTGAGGTTAAAAAAAAAAAAATTCACGTATACACACACTGCTAAAAACCAAAGGGAAAAAAATGTCACAAACAGCCAGCAGAAAGAACTACCAAACTAGAATTCTGAGCCCTTCGAAAATGTAAGTAAAGACAGACGGAAACTCAACCGCATCAGTTACGTTAAACGTATGCAGATCTAAATGCTCCGGTTGAAAGGTCAGGACCATCAGACTGAATGCAAGACCAAAACCAGACAACTTCCTGATTGCAAGAGTCTCACTTTAACTACAAAGAAACAGAAACTGAGGCTGAACGGTGGGAAAAATCGCCCTGTGCAAACACTGACCACACCTGTATCAGTACCAGACCTTAAGGCAGTGAGCGTTCGTAACAGTTAAAGGACATTTCCCGAGGATGAACGGGTCAATCCCACAGGAAGAAAGGACTGCCCTAAGTCTGTGCACCAGAGCACCATTAGATATGTTTAAGAGTCGGCCGAACAAAAATGAGAAATCTATGGCCCTAGTTGGAAATTAACACTGTCACCTCTCTCTCTAAATGACAGAACGAACAAAAATCAAGAAAGATCTTTAATAGTTGAACAGACTTTACCTAATCAATATCTATAGAACACTACACCCAGCTCTGATGACAGTGGAATCAAACATGGGCTAAAAAAGCCATATGTAAATTAACTATGTTGAACTGAATGATACTCTGATTATAATACACCAAAATTTCAGGATCCTGCTAAAGCAAACTTGGGGAAATTTACATATACATTAGAAAAGAAGAAAGGTTTAAAGCCAAAGGTCTAAGCTTTCATTTTAAGAAACAAGAAAATTAACAGCAAATCTGACCCCAAAAATGGGAAATAAAATAGACCAAAAGTGAAGACAAATGAAATACAAAACAAACCATTAGCTGGTTCCTTGATGAAATCACAACAACAAATACATTTTAAAGAGTGAAAACCCAGGAGCAATGTCAAGATCGAAAAGGGAACAGCACTACAGACCCTATAGACCTTGAGGACACAGTAAGAGGGGTGACTTCTGGTTAGAACATAGACCACTGCAGCAGGCCATAACTTTGCTGGTTAAATAAAGACAAGATGGGGGCGGCTGGGTGGCTCAATTGGTTGAGTGTCCAACTTGATTTCAGCTCAAGTTATGATCTCACAGTTTGTGAGACTGAACCCCACATTGGGCTCTGTGCTGACAGTGTGGAGCCTGCTTGGGATTCTCTCTCTGCCCCTGCCCTGCCTGCATTCTCTCTCAAAATAAACTTAAAATGCACTACAGAACCATACACAGGTGCAGCCAATGAAAACAGTCTTAGAGGCGCCCCCAAGAATTTGAAATAGAAATACATGATGCGGGGGTGCCTGGGTGGCTCAGTTGAGCGTCTGACTCTCGGTGTTGGCTCAGGTCACGATCTCATGGTTTTGTGAGTTCAGGCCCCTCATCGGGCTCTGTGCTGATGGCTTGGAGCCTGCTTGGGATCCTCTCGCTCTCTCTCTCTCTCTGCCCCTCCCCTACTCACGATGTCTTTCTCAAAATAAACTTAAAAAGTTAAAAAATTTATATATATATATAACACGCAGCAATTCCACCTCTGGGTATACATGCAAAGGAAATGACATCAGTGTCCCAAACATCTGTACTCCCAAGTTCAGTGCGGCCCTGCTAACCAGACATGGAAACCAAGTGTCAAGGATAGATGAAGAAAATGTGTAATATTCAGCCCTTTTTTTTATAAAAAGAAAAGCTTCGCCCTTTGCAACAACGTGCATGGCGCTATGCACACAGAGGCAGGGGCCATATGACCTCTCACACGTGGAATCTAAAACGACATCAGAACTCACGGAGGCGGAGAGCACAGCGGCGGCCAGGGGTGGAGGAGACGGGCAGGTGCCGGTCGTGGGGTACGGGTTTCAGTTGTAAGGCGCGCACGTTCTGGGGGTACAGCAGACAGCCTGGCGGCCACAGTCACTGCTATCCCATATGCCTGAGGACTAACAGCGGACCCGGTGTTCTCACCGTATGCACACGTGGTCGGCTCTGAGGTGGCGGGTGTGTTTGTTGCCCCGATAGTTAACCTTGGGCTAATTATTTCATATTGTACGCGTGCATCAGACCACAATGAAAACCCTAAACTTAAAAGAAAACGTAAAAGAAATATTTAATTGTAAACCCATCAAAGGGACGTGGATGCCAGGCCGTGGAGAGAAGCTGGGTTTTCAGGGGAAAAGCCACTACCAGATGAACAGGGGCCGGCAGGCCACCCCCGGAAGCACTCGCCCAGTGGGGTGTGCCGCGGGCAGGGCGTTCTCTGACAAAAGGGAAGCCGGCTGGGGCCGGTGCCCGTGGGGGCGGCACAAAGACCTGGAACCTGGAGGGGCTCGAAACACGGCAGGCTTTCTTCCTCCCTTGGCATTTTGCTTCGCGCTTGGCTGCTGATGCGGGTGGGTGGGGTGGAGAGG
This sequence comes from Leopardus geoffroyi, assembly GCF_018350155.1. Lineage (NCBI taxonomy): Eukaryota > Metazoa > Chordata > Mammalia > Carnivora > Felidae > Leopardus > Leopardus geoffroyi. The sequence goes on along the minus strand of NC_059331.1, from coordinate 1,227,894 downwards.
CAGAGCGAAGTCTGTGGTCTCCCCATGCCTGGAATCAGAGCCCCCGCTACAACCCGGGGCTGACAACAGAAACGCAGCAGCTCAAGGGGCGCCTGGGCGCCTCAGTCGGTTCAGCGCCGACTCTTGATTGAGGCTCAGGTCACGATCTCGTGCATCAGGCTCTGTGCTGACAGTGCGGAGCCTGCTCGGGGTTCTCGCTCTCTCCCTCTCTCTCTCCCTCTCCCCGGCTCACAAGTGCGCTCTCAAAAAAAACATTAAAAAAAAATAACCCCTCCCCCAAGCAAGGCAGCTCAAGACAGGAACCAAGTTCAAGACGTGCAAACTGGAGGTGAGCTGAAGCTAGGTAGAAACCCGGTCTCACCAGCGGCCCAACCCCCTGGTCCAGCCGGTCCGGGAAGGGGGTTCCTCATCTGTCACGCACGATGCTGGAGTGCAACAGCAATTCTGAGACGTGCGAAGGGGGAAAATGTAACCGGCAGCCAAGAGGAGCAAAAGCCACTAAGAGAAGCGGACCTACGGGGGACGGGACGCTGAGGTGAGATGTCAAGGCTCATCGGGTGGCTGCTGTGGATCTGTTAAAAGAACGGAGAAGACGACGAGGCCGAGGTGAAGAGTTGGGAGGATTCGTGGAGAAACCGGCTTCAGACACGAGCAGGGCCTCTAGAAGGTACGAGATACCGGAGAAGCCTGCACCGGAGAGCTTGAAAGCACACGGAGCAAAACGGAAAAGGACCAGTAAGTCCAAGACACATCGGGACCGGCCAAACTGGAGGCACAAGGGAAGAATAGAAACCTGGGGGCTCAGTCGGTTGAGCACCGACTTTGGCTCAGGTCGTGATCTCATAATCCGTGGGTTCGAGCCCCGTGTCGGGCACTGGGCTGATGGCTCGGAGCCTGGAGCCTGCTTCGGATCCTGTGTCTCCCTCTCTCTCTGCCCCTCCTCCATTCACACTCTTTCTCTCTCAAAAATAAAGATAAAAATAAATAAAAATAAACAAAAAGGAAAACCACAAAATCAAACAAAATCCCCAGAGTGTCAGAGACCCTCGGGGTCAGATGAGACTGTCCTACATGTTGATAACCTGAGTCCTGGGGGAGAGAGAAGCTGTGGAAAAACACGTATGAGCTAACAGTAGGAAATCTGCCAGAGCTGATGAAAGACACAACCCACAGATCTAAGGAGCTCAACAAACGCCCTGCACAATAAATCCGAAGAAAACCACACATCACAGCCAAGTAACTTACACACATAGTCTTACAAGCAAAGAGGTACGCAACCTTCAAGGGAACAATGATAGCAACTCACCTTACGTCAGAAACAACCGGACGAGGTCTTTAAAATGTTGGAAGGCAACAAGGGGCGCCTGGCAGCTTCAGTCAGTTCAGCGTCCCACTCTCGACTTCGGCTCAGGTCACGATCTTGCATTTCGTGCGTCCAAGCCCCACGTTGGGCTCTGTGCTGACAGCATGGAGCCTGCTTGGGATCCTCTCTCTCTCTCTCTCTCTCTCTCTGCCCCTCCCCTGCTCACACTTGCTCTCTCAAAATAAACTTAAAATTTTTCTTTCAGGGGCGCCTGGGTGGCGCAGTCGGTTAAGCGTCCGACTTCAGCCAGGTCACGATCTCGCGGTCCGTGAGTTCGAGCCCCGTGTCGGGCTCTGGGCTGATGGCTCAGAGCCTGGAGCCTGCTTCCGATTCTGTGTCTCCCTCTCTCTCTGCCCCTCCCCCGTTCATGCTCTGTCTCTCTCTGTCCCAAAAATAAATAAACGTTGGAAAAAAAAAAAATTAAAAAAAAAAAATTTTCTTTTAAATATGCTGGAAGGCAAAAAAAAAAAACAAAAACAAAAACCAAACCCACATGCACACAAAAAAAATGAATCCACCTGCCAACCTAAAATTCCATTTCCAACAAAAAACACCCACCGTTAGTGCAGGCAAAATAAAGCTATTTTTCAGGCAACGAGAAGCCGTGACGCTTCGTTGCCCAAAAAACCCACACAACAAAAAATATTAAAGAGTCTTCAGGCTGAAAGGAGAGGCCCCCGGATGGCATCTCCAGTGGGCAAGGATGAAGAGTACTGCGCAGCCAGCGTGTGGACCACACGTGTCTATGGATACGTGTATACGAAAGCGTGTTCAACAGATAATCATGTAACACAAATACCACACCTGGGAACTGTGGGCTTGTGACATTTGTCAGAAATAAACTAAATGGCGAGAAGAGCACAAAAAGTGGGGTCAGTGAAACGGGAAATACGTGTGCAGGTCAGCGCGCACCCGCACGTCTGTTTTTGCGTTTATCTACCTGCTTATATATTACGGGGTCCGGTCTGAGCTGAGCCCTCTGGCTCGAACCCGACACCACAGGGCTCATGCCGGTCTCCGCTGTGAGTCTTGGGCCTACAGTTGTGTTATTTGAGCTTCTTCCTCTCCGTCTCAGGTGGACATGTGTATGCACACGTCTGCCTGCGGCCGCAGCGCACCCCACCCCCCCTGCCAGGCCAGCCCGCACAGGACTGCAACTCTGGGCGTGAGCTTCTGGGGCTTTCTCCTACCTTGACGCTTGAAGGACAGCCTGGCGGCACGCGGACGCCCGACTCATTTGACTTTACGAGAGGCTGCTGCCCGCGTGCCTCGCACCATGTGCCGGTTTGGAAAGTGTCACGGCTGAATCCTCTTGCCCCGGCGGATTGCTCTGTCTTCTTGCCTGCGGGCCTCGAGGACCATGGCATCTTTACGACGGAGTCATTTCACTAGGCGATGCCTCAGAGGTGGCCGTTCCGTGCGCTTCCAAGGGGCCCGTTCAGCGCGGCGTTTCGGGGCTTTTCCTCTGTCTGGAAAGTTTCCTCCAACGGCGGTGTTTAAACACGAGCTCCGCCTTGCCTCTTCCAGGGCTCTGCTGGCGTGCTGTTCCTCCACGGCCGGGCTTCCCCCACCTCTGCCTGCCCCCCGACGTGTGGCCACTCGCACCTCCTCTCCTTTCATCTCATTCTCCTGCCTCCCTGCCCTCCGGCAGATCTTTCGGGGCCCTGGGCACCCTGCGACTTACTCCCCGTTTCCGGAGTCCTTTCCTTCCCGAATTCAGGCTGTTTCCACCGGCAGTCTTTGCCCATTTCCGTCCTCAGGTTTTAAATTTCTGATCCAAGAGGATTTCCCCAAATTTCTTCAAATGCCGCTGGTAGCAAGCCTTGCCAACTTCTTCAGCTTTCCAGTTCCCTCCCTGGGGAGGCTGGACTTCCCCCTGGTCACACTCTCCGCCATGTAGTGTGAGGACCACGTCCTAGCTTTGCTCAGAGTTCACTCCCTTTGCTTCTGGCCACATGGCTCCTAGACCCCTGAACAAGGGCACTAATCCCACCGGGGGGGGGGGGGGGGGGGGGGGCGGGGGGGTCAAACCGTCATGGCCTCACCTGACCCTCATCACCTCGCAAAAGCCCCGTCCCTGACACTGTCCCATCCCACTGGGAGTAGGTGTCAACGTATGGACGTGGGGGACACATTGAGTCCACAGCATCCACCAAGAAGATCACTCTCCCTCCATGCCGCATTGAAGGCCACTTGTGAGACTGTCCTGGGGTGTCCCACCCTGTCTGGTGGGTGCACTGGAGACCCAGCCGGATGCAGCTGCTGCCGCCCCCCCCCCCCCCGTTTCTCCTCCAAAAACAAGCCATCCCGTTAGGGTTTCAGATGCACCTGTGTGGAGCCAGACCCAAGGTGACCTGTCCTTGACTCTCATCTTGGTGAACAGCTGTGCCCGCAGCCCCCAGACGGAAGCGCACCGAACTCGGACACCGATCGGAGCTCAGTGGTACTGCTTCCGACCATCGCTTTCTCCCCAGCAGGAGGGTCACCGCCTCTTAGCCTGTCCCCTCCCCGGGGGAGGGAGGCTGCGATACCGCCAGCCGGGCCTCCTGGAAACACCGGACACCACACCCGAGAGTGCTTTCATTTTCCTTTATTTTTTTAAAAAAGCCCCTAAATCCTATGGCTTCCAGGAAGCGCCGAAGAAACCGAAGTGCCGCTTCTGTACACCGTGTAAAGCAAGACCAGGACACACACCCCACCGCCGGGCCGCCCGCGGCTGCTCGGCCCCCAGCGGCACCGCGCGACCCACGCGGGGACCCGCGAGAGCCGCACCGCCACGGGGGCTGCCCGGCCCCGAACGCACCCGCGGGGCTGGGACGGGGCTTTAAGGCGCTTGTCTCCCGCTGCTCGGCCGGCAGCGCGGAGCGAGGACGCAAAGGCGCCCACGCACCCCCCCCCCACCCCCGGGCCCGGGACCAAGGGGGGGGGGGGAGGGGGGGGGGCCGCCCCCGGACTCCGGGCCCTGGACGCGGCCCCGCGAGCAGGTGCCGCGGGAACCGCCGCGGGGCTGTGCCCGCGGGCCCAGGCTTTGGTGCAGCATTTTGGTTGGGGGGCCGCCCCCACCCCACCTTCCCCTGCGGTGCGGGGAGGCCCGGGGCGGGTTCGCCCCCGGCAGCGTCGCCCACAGCGCCCCCTCGAGAAAACGGCCTTTGGATCGAGGGAGACAAGCTGGACTTTATGAAACCAACAGGGCGGCCGACTACTCACTTCGGCGGCGGGAGGGGCGCAGGGCGGGCGGCCGCTGTGTTTCCTTTCCTTGTTGCAAATAGTTAATGCTCTCGGAGGGGAGGACTAGACACGGGTGTAGAAATTTCGGCCAAAGTCTCGTGTGAAGGAGGTGACCCCACGTGGGGGGGGGAGGGGGGCGGGCAGCTGCGGCCGGCCCTGCAGTCTGCGTCTGGGCTGTGCGCCACACAGCCTAGGACGAGCTGGTCCCAGGGGCTGCGGTGGGAGGATTCAGGGCACCACTGCCCCGGGTCACTTGTGTCGCTGCGCCGATTTTCTCTTTCTTCTCTTGAAGAAGCAGCAGCACCTGAACGGGGTAGGAGGTTCGGGGGAGGTGGGTGCGGGGGAGGGGAAAAATAAGCAGGGGGAGGGGGTGTGGAGCCCGCCCCAGGCGTCCCCACCCCCCCGCGGCTGCCCAGGGGCCTTACTTGGTGTCATCAGTCACCTCCACCTCTGCGGGCGCCGTGATGGGGGCGTTGGAGTGACCGGCAGTGGGGTCGTCCGTATTCAGCTCCCCGTTGGTGGAGTTCAGCGCCTAGGATTGGGGAAGGGTGGGGTGGGGGGAGTACAGTAGGGGAGCCAGGTGGCCCTACCCCACCCCCACATCACTGGGGCCCTTGCCCCGGCCCCTCACCTGGTTTTTGCTGTACAGCTGGGCTTTGTCCCGAGGCTGAGGCTGCGAGGGCAGGTCGGTGTGGACCGTGCCGATGGGGGTCGGCTGCAGGGGGGGGGGGGGGGGGGAGGAGGAGGGCAGGACGCAGCGCTGAGGCCGGGCGGCCTCTCCCCACCCCCCACAAAGCCGGGGTCCCGCTGGCAGCAGGCACCAAGGCTCCTGGCCCGCCTGTCCTGGGGCCCCGCCCACTTCAGGAACCCGGACCCCCACGTACCAGGGGCTTCCCCGCCCAGTCGTACTCGTAGTCGAACACGAAGCCGCTGCGGTCGAAGAGATCGGTGAAAAGCTTGCGCAGATAGTCATAGTCAGGCTTCTCGAAGAAGTCTAGGCGCCGCACGTAGCGCAGGTATGTGGCCATCTCCTCTGTGGAGAGCCGGCGGGGACACAGGGGTCAGTGGGGCGCGGGCAGCGCGGGCCCGGGGCGGTGCGGAGCGGACCGGGCGTCCCTCACCTGGGAAGCTCTCGCAGAGCACCTCGATGGGCGTGGCCCGCTTGGTGTCCCCGATCTTCTGGTAGCGCTCCTTGAGCGTGTCGGCCTGCGGGGACAGCGGTCAGCCGACGCCGACCCGGCGGCGCCCCGCGCCCGCACCCCCGGCCCCGCGCCCACCTTGAGCCCCTGCCAGGGCAGGCTGCCACGCAGGAAGTACATGAACATGTGGCCCAGCGCCTCCAGGTCGTCGCGGCGGCTCTGCTCTGCGGGGGGAGAGCAGGTCAGCGCGGCCCGCGCGCCCCCCCGCCCGGCCCGCGCGCGGCTCACCCTTGCCCAGGTGCGTGTTGATGCTCATGTAGCGCGCCGTGCCCGTCAGGCTCTTGTGCTCGCGGTACGGGATGTGCTTCTTGGTCTCGGGGTCGATGTACTCCTTGGCCAGGCCGAAGTCGATGATGTGGATGGCGTGCTGCCGCTTGGTGCCCGGGCGCCCCACCAGGAAGTTCTCGGGCTTCACGTCGCGGTAGATGAGGCTCTTGGTGTGGACGTACTCCATGCGCGTGATCTGCGGGGCGGCGGGCCTCAGGGCCGGCCCCTCGCCCCCCCGCCCCCCGCCAGCCCCCCCCCCCCCCCCCCCCCCCGTCTCCGCCTCGCCCCGCCCCCCGCCCCGCCCCCGCCTGTCTCCGCCCCCCCCCCGCCCCCACACGCCCTCAGCCCGCACCAGCTGGATGGCGATCATGAGCACCGTCTTGAGTGTGAACGTGCGATCACACAGGTCAAACAGGTCCTCCAGGCTAGGCCCGAGCAGCTCCAGCACCATGGCATTGTACTTCCCACACGGGCCGAAGTAGTAGACCTGAGGGACGCCCTCTGCAGGGGACGACGCACAGACCTGTGAGGACCCTGCCTGCGAGGCGAGGCGCCCCCCACCCCGGCCCCGCACTGCGCCGGCGCGCGGGTACCTGTGGCGCTGAGCTGCTTGTAGAAGCGGTACTCCAGGTGCAGCTGAGGGGCCCGGGACTTGATGGGCTCCTGGGAGGGGCAGGTAGACGTGGTGGTCGGGTCACCCAAGGCGCGCGCCCACCGCCCCTCCCCTGAGCCCGGGCAGCGGGGACAGCTGTGGGGCTGGGAGGCGGGAGGGGGGGCCTGGACTCACCAGTTTAATAGCTACGTATTCATTTGTATAGAGATTCTTCCCTGTGGAAGAGAGGCTTGTCAGCGTGGTATGCACCCCACTGCAGGGAGGAGACCCCCCCCCAGGGGCCAAGCCCCCCCTTGAACTTGACCATGTCTAGGAGTAACAAGAACGCCTACGAGCCCCACCCCCACCCCCACCATGGGCGGCGCTCATGTGCCCCACACCCTCATCCTAGAGCCCACCCTCTCCTCCCCCTCCAAGCCCCACCCCGCCTCCTCAAGGGGGCTGGTCCCAAACTCCTCTCTATGGGATCCTTCCCTCCAGCACACCAGCTCGCTCCAATTTCTCCCATCTATAAAAACAAAGAGAACAGACGGCCGGCCGCGGTGATCCCGGGGCGCCCCCCTTCTGCTCCCACCGCGGAGAACCAGGAGGCGTCCAGGCCCCTGCCCCCCCCCCCCCCCCCCCCCCCCCCCCCCCCCCCCCCCCCGCAAGAAGCCCCACAGAGAGGCCTGTTCTGGTCAAGTCCTGCAAAGGACTCACCCAAGGTGCTGCATACCCTCCTCCCGGCCCTCAGGGTGGGGAGCTCCCTCGTGGCACAGAGAAGAAGGGACTGGCCCCAGGCCCCTGCCCGTGCAGGAAGGAACCTGTGCTCCAGTGACACCCTGCCCGGCAGCACCTGGTAGGCTGAGAGTCCCTGGCTGGCTTCTCGGGGCAACAGAGTCACCACACCTGGGGCTGGGAGTGTGTGCCTCGTGGGTTAGAGACACACACAGCCCAGGGCACACGGCCTTCCCAAGCCCATCACCAGCCCTCAGGACCCCTAGGGAGCCCAAACTCACAGAGCTGTCAAAACTCGAGCCCCTGGCACCGGCAGTACCCCAGACGGGCCTTCCGGCAGCTCGGGGCTTCTGTGAAGGGTCTCACCTCCCTGTGTGCGGACACCCGGCCCCCACCTGCCGCGTGACGGAGGGGCCGCCCGACCCCTCAAGTCTAACTGCTGGCCCCCAGCCCCTGTGCAAATTACCGTGCACGGCACTGTGCGCGCCTGTGCCCCTGTCCGCACTGTCCTGTCCCTGCCCTTGGACTGGCCTCACCAGGCCCTGAAGTCCACGGACGTGGCCCCCACATGGGACACCTGCTCCATCACCACCTGTCCCGCTGTCCTGAGTAGGATCCATCGTGGGAGAAGGCCTCGGCTTCCTCTCCATCCCGGTGCACGGTCTGGGCGACACCCGCCCCGATGTGGTGGCAGAGACATGGCTGAGTACCGCCACACAGGACACGGCCAGGGCTCCCCACGCACGTCAGCCCACCGCATGGGTCACCGCCCCGCCCCATCGTGCTCCGAGGCGTCTGCACCACGGCGGCGCCCGGCGGGGGGGGTGCCTGGCCCTGCGTCGGCCATTCTCGGGCCTCTGTTCCAAGTGGCTGTTTCAGAGTCAGCCTGTCAACGTCCCCAGAAGGCTGCAGGAGAGGCTGAGGAGGGGACATCCCGGCCCCAGCCACGACTGGGAATTAACTTCCCTCGCTGATGTTTTCGGTTCCTGGTGAAGAGCCTGCACGTCCTTTATTAACTTACTCCGGAGGCACTGGGCAGGTCTGGGCACACTTACAATAGTACTGCTTTTAAATTTTTATTTTCCAACTCTTTGTTGCTCAAACAGAAAAATTCATTTCTAACTGCTTCTTGAGAGATCGCTCTGGCTGTTGCGTGCGCGTGATCACGCCTCTGGGCTTAGCCCCAGCTCGCTGCTTCCCCGGTCGGTTTTTCCGCTTCCCCCATTTCTTGCCACGGCCTGGAAGGGGTGGGCAGAGGGGCCCCATCTTCCCGCAGACCTCAGTTCACTCGCTGTGACAACTGAGAGGCTTCCTGCGGACTCTCAGCAGGGAAAGAAAGTTCCCCTCAAGCCCTGCTCTCTGGGCTTTGATCACAAATAGGTTTTTGCCTCCTGTTATGAAAGTTTCAAACCAAAAAAATGGAAAACCGGTGCAGGGAAGACCCACGTCCTTACCGCCTAGATGACATCAGTAACCTGCTGTTCGTCCCACTGCGTATCTGCGCACCTGTCACCCCCTGCTCTTTTGTTTTTTTATTTTCGAGACAGAGCGCAAGCGCCAGTGGGGAAGGGGCAGAGGGAGGAGGAAGAATCTTAAGCAGGCTCTGTGCTCAGCGCAGAGCCTGGGACCGTGGCCTGAGCCAAAATCAAGAGTGAGGCCCTCAACCGACCGAGCCACCCAGGCACGCTGGATCTCCCTTATTTTTCATTGAAAAAAAAAAAAAAAAAAAAAAAAGAGCATCTCAAAGTCGCAGACATCAGCAGCCTGTCCCGTCAACATCCCAGCCTATTAAGACCTCGGATTAAGCTCAGGGTGGACCCAGTTCTCGTTCTCCCCAGGGAGACAGTTACCTGTAATGCACACACCTTACGTGCCTCGGACCGGGAGCTCTGGCAAACGCGGAACCCTGTGCAATGCCAGCCCTGTATCGGGACAGAAAACGTGGCCACCACGCACGCCCCTGCCCGGTCAGTCTCCACCTTCACGTCCCGAGAGGGAGCCTCTGAGGCGGAATCATCCGGCACGTTCTCTCCTCCCTGGGTCCTCCTGCACGCCACGCTGCAGCACGTCCGTCACGGGGACACTGCCTGGCTTACCCGTGACCCTGGGGGACGACGACCACCCCGTCCCCAGGGTCCTTCTACAAGCACGGCTGACGTGAGCGGCGCCACACGGGACCTCCGACGGGCCAGCCGGCTCCCTCGTCTGGCAGGTTTGCTGGGGTGGCCCGCCGCCCCCCCCCCCTGTGGGATGAATGCACTCGGCTGCCTTGCTCGGGCTCCTGCGGCGGAAAGCCTCCCGTGCTCCCCGGCTGTTGGCCTGTCTGCTTTTGCGAAGTGTCCGTTCACATCTGTCGCCCATTTTCAACTTACAGCCCACGGTGGGGCTCAAACTCATGACCCCGAGATCAAGAGCCACGTGCTTCTCCGACTGAGCCCGCCGGCACCCCTCTTGCCCGTTTTTCATCGCAGCATCTGTGCGCAGGAACCAGCGCCTTCACACGGTGCCCTGTGCGAGCGTCACACTGTGCAAGCGGTGCCCTGCCCGCGGCCTGCCCAGCCTCGCTCTTAGCCACGCCTTCTCATAAGCAGATGTTCCGTTGAGCCTTTCTGGGAACTGCTAACTTTACTGTGTCCTGTTGAAGAAACCTTCGTGTTTTGACTGCACACGTGAGTTCAGGGAGAGCCAGTCTCCTTGAAGTGCGGCCCGAGGTGAAGGCGAGAGTGGGTGTGTCCGGCACCGCTGGGGTCTGGGGACGCGCAGGCCGCGGGGGTGGAGCTCAGGCACTCGGGGCTCTGGGAGCCTCGCCCCCTGCACGGGCGGAAGGCAAGAGTCCAGAGGCCAGACGGGAAGTGCCTCCCGAGGGGCCGCGAGCAGGAGGAAGGTTCCGGGGGCCACACAGGGCTGGAGCCGTGGCCATCCAGCGTGCGGAGGCTGCCCTGACCTCCCCTGACATTCGGCCGAGAACCCAGAAAGCCCTCGCCTCGGGACCGGGTGGCTCCAGGCTTCGAGTAAGGTCCGCCCTCAGCCTCCCCTAATGGAGCCAAAAACCGGCCCTCGCGCTATCGAGAGGGGTCTCCAGGACAAGGCAGAACCCCGACCGATACCATGAGACACCCACAATTTCCAACACGTGAAACACCACTCGTGTAAAAAGGAGGCAAATCAGACAATCACAAGGAAAAACAGAGTCAAAGGCGCCAAAGCCCTGGCCCATAAAACGGTTACAAGTAGGTTTGAGGTTTAAAAGCAAACGAACAGGCAGCTGGGAGATCCCGAGAGAGAGAAGCAGGGGTCGAGCGGAGTCACAAATGCCACATAGAAAATCAAGAAGTCACCAGAATGACTCCAACAACAGACTGGACGCGGCAGCAAAGAAGGGTGAACTCACACGAGAGCAAAAGGCAACTGGAGTGAAGCAGGGGGGAAAAAAACTACAAGAAAACCGAAGAGCGGCCTGAGGGACCTACAGGAAAGCATCAAACCCTCTCCACATGCGTGTAACTGGAGTCTGAGGATGCAAAGACACAAACAGAGGCAGAAAAACACCCGAAGAAGTAATAACTCAAGTTTTTCCAATTTAATGAGGAAGTATCATACACACCTACGCGCTCCAAGGAGCCCCAACCGGGATTGTCACAAAGAAAACCACCTTAAACGGCGCAGGATCGAAATCGGACGCCAGAGGTAAAAAGGAGCTCTTGGATACGGAACGTCCAGCTTACTGTCATCAGGGAAGCCCACACGAAAACCCCTTCACATCCACGCGCACGTTCAAGGTGGAACAGCCTGGCCACTGAGATGATGGCGAGGACTGGGGTACCCCGGACCTTCACGTGCTGCCCGCGGGAGCTCAGAAAAGCTACCATCACTCTGGAGACCAGTCCACACTTTCTCATCGACACACACCTCCCCTCCGACCTGGGGCTTCAACAGAAACACTCGTGCGTGGGACTCGGAGAGGGGCGCTCAGGCCAGTTTTATTCACGGCGGCGGAAACCTACACCCGGCTGAGCGTCCCTGAGCAGGACGACAGACGTGGACGATGAGGTGCAGTCACACAGATGGACAGGGTGACAGACAGCAACCGGTCACCTACACACCCAACCGCAGGGACACTCGCAAAACCTCTCAGAGCAAAAGCCGGGCAGAAAAGCACACATACCTCAGTTTCAGAAAACGCTTTAAGCCCAGCACACGCGCTCTTCTGTCGGTGCAGAAGACCCCTGCTGTACAGACTTGTGATCCGGACACCAGGCCGCAGGTCAGGACCGGGCCCGCTGTGTGTCCGTCTGCTTGCACAAGCACGCGTGTGCACACGCACGCATCCTAACGGGGCAGGCGTGCGTCGAGGCGGCTCCATCTGGCACGAGCTGCAGACCGGTCACCAGGTTGCCGGGGGCCCTGCTGTGCGGGCCGGGCCGGGCACACCTGGTCCGTGCTCTGGGGAAGGCGCCTGTCTCTCCCGTGAAGCCGGCAGTGTCAGTCGCTGAATGACAGACGCCTCTGGTGTTGGAGCCCAGCACCCGCCCTGCCCGCCCCACCAAGCTGCACGCGGAGACTGGAGCCCAGCCCTTGCCCGTTGCTGGCTCAGAAACCCCGAGCCTGGGGCCGGGGAAGCCACAGACAGGCAGTGAGACTCCGCAAGCCCAATCCTGGCAGCCTCTGCAGCGGCTGAGGTACGGCTCTCGCTCAGGACAGGGAGGTCAACCCAGCCCCGAGGGGCCACCAGTGACACTGGCCCCGGCCCCGGCCCCGCTTACGGTTGCTGAGCCAAGTGCAGAGAGGGAGCCGAGCTCTCGCTTCACCTTGCAATGCACCCGCACCCACCAGCTAGAAGCTAACGGCTTCCACGTGGGTCCACCCACACGGGGGCCCAGACCCCCCCCCCCCACACACACAAAACTGGCCCTCAGCAACGCAGGGGTGAGGCCGGGCACCCGCCCCTCCAGCACAGCCTCCTCCTTTGGGGGCAGAAACTCACACGTACCTGAATTCCCAGTCCCGACAATTGGAAACCATCTGGGAGCGGTGACCGCGGCCCTGCCAGGACCTCCCCTCCCCGAGCCCCAGAACACACACACGAGTGGGCTCACCTAGCCGGAGCTCCCCGAAGTTGCCACAGCCTATCTTCTTCCCGACCCGGAAGTTGGGGCCCACCATCAGGACCCCCGAGCTGGTCCCCGAGCTCCGGACGCCATGGCTGGTCCGGCCGCTGGCCTTGGACATTCTCCGACCCTCCTCCGACTCCCCTTTCCCTCCTTTCTTGTCAAAATCCATAAGTTTGTGGTACCCTGGCCTCTCCACGGTGACTCTGCTGCCGAGCAAATCCCGGGTCTGTGCAGACCTGAGGTTGCGGGCGGCTCTTCGGGGCTAGTACACCATGGTGGCCCGGCGGGCTCCCTGCTAGTGAGACGTGGGCGCTTGCCAGGGCCCGGCCGTGGCGCTCATCTCGGTGGCCTCGGGGTCGCGTGCAGAGGGAGGACGCATTCTGTTGACCGGTCCCGCCGCCTCAAATCTCGTGGCTCCCAGCTGGCGGAGAAACGAAGGCACAGGTTAGAGTCTAGGTGGGAATCTGTCCCCCCGCCCCCGACGCAGCCCCGGGGTCCAGAGCCCCGGGGTCCCGAGCCCAGACTGGCAGGGAGACCCAAGACTGTGGTGGTAGCAGAAAACCACACCACAGAGGCTTGTGCAGCATAGTGGCATCCTGGAAAGATCTCTCAAGGCACAGATGCGACCGGGACTTTCTGGGGTGCCCAGGAGTGCAGTGACTCAGGCCATTGTGAATTGCACGTGTGAGGGGAGCTCTGACCCCCACCCCATGGCTCAAGCACAATTCTGCTGGCAGAGGTGACGGCCAGTCAAGTGACAGGGGCCCTAGAGCCTTAAAGCCAGGTGTGGAGACCAAGGCTGGGTGCAGAGAGGGCTGGGCCCTCTCCCCAAGCCAAGGGTCTGCTCCTCGGTAGAGAGAAGACAGACAACAGAGCAGAAGGTGCCCAAGGTTGGGAGACAGGCCCTCACCACTGACCTCAGAGGCCTCTGAACTGCACCCCGCACAGCACCCCACCCCACGATGTCCCTGGGCCTAATTCCAGGAGCCTGTGACCCCGCGGTCAGGTGGGGCTGCGGAGGATCCTGACCCTGGCAAGGCTTCACTTGGGCAGCAGCTGCCGAGGGAGGTCAGGCGGGCTCCGAGGTTGACAGGGCACAGGCCGTGCGAGCCACCGGGGTGGGACTGGCCTTGGCCCCTTGGGTACGAAGCTGGCCTTATGGAGGGCAGGGCAGACACTGAGCAGCCCCCAGGATGCAGGGGGCAGGCAGGCAGCCACCCCAGCTGGGTGCAGTGAGGGACAGGTGCCCACAGAAACCACCCGGGTCTGTGTCCCCAGGCCCAGCCCTCCCCAACCACCCCCCCACCCCCCGTCCCTGCAGCCTGTGGCTGCCACCAAGCTGGCCTCTCAGCCACGCCTCCGCCTGCAACCCCCGCCAGCTGCTCGCGCCAAAGCTGAAGGATCTCCTCAAAAAGAAACTACCAACGAGCTCCTCTAAGCGCCCCCTACCAAACGTGTCCCCCTTTACAGTCTGAGTGCAGTGCCAGGGGCCACACCGCCATCAGGCCCAGAGCGCCACAACCCAGCTTGCGAGTTCCCGCCCCACAGGCACCGGACGCCTTCCCACATCCTGCAGAGGCCGTGCGCCTCTGACCGTCCGTGAGCGACCACCAGAGCCCAGGCGACAGAAGACAGGGCAGTGTGGGCACCGCCGGGCTCAGCGCGGGTAGGGGCAGGCAGCGGTTTCACCTCGAGGGAACGACACCGAGGCTGGGTGAGGGGGGTGGGCAGGGCGTGGAAGCGCCCTTGCTGCGGGACGTCCCAGGGAGGCAGTGACCGTGTCACCTGACCCCAGTACTCCCTCGACGCTGACCGGCCCAGGACCGGGAGGCCCCCCTGGAGGGGGTCCGGGACGTGGTGCACACACACATGCCCACGCACACACGTGCGCGTCCGCATGGCTTAGAAAGCTCCTCCCACCACCCTGCCTGAGCCACGAAGACCTCAGGCCCTGCCTGCCTTGGGGGCCATCGCTCTGGTGCGCCCTGGGGACCCTGGGCCATCGCTCCAGTGGGTTCTGGAGGACCAGTCAGGAACAGGGCCCAACCCCAAAAGAGGATGTCTGCACAGATCCCCAACTTCCTCGCTCCATCAGTGGCATGGCCTAGAACAGGCAGGGGGGATGGGGTCTCAGGACGGTGGCTGGGCTCACCCAGGAAGGAATGTGTACGTCTGGGGCCGTCCCCCGCCCACCATGAGCGCCCAGAGGCCTGCGAATACCTCTGTCCACCTGAAGGTGAGTCTACACGGACGGACCCTAGTCTGAAGTTTACCATTAGAACCAAGTCCTCCACGGGCTGCAGCCGCCCTCCTGAGCTCATGCCAGAGCCTTGCTCCCCACGCATGGCGGGGGCATCAGGTCCAACCGAAGAGAAAAGCCAGAGAGCACTGCTTTCCTCCGCAGGGTGGAGGCTGCCTGCTTTGGCTTCGAAGTCCCTAGTTTATTGTTATTTGCATCACGGAGATACGATCCACATACCATACAACTCGCCCTCCAAAAGCGTACGATTCAGAGGTCTTCAATACATTCAGTTATGCAACCATCACCGTGATCCAATTCCAGAACATTCCATCAACCAAAATAAAAAAACCCCACCCCCTTCAAGCAGTCACCCCCCAGTACCCACGAGTCCCCCGCTTCGTGTCCGTGGATGAGCCCGTTCCAGACGTTTCTCACACGCGGGCTCACACCCCGTGTGGCCTCTCGTGTCGGGTTCCCTCCCTGAGCGTCACGTGTTCAGGGTCCGTCCACGGGGCGGCGGGTGTGGGCGCCTCGCTCCTGCTCGCGGCCGAGGGACGTGTGCGCGTGCGGTGGACCAAGTGTATCTGTTCGTCTGTCAGCGGACATCTGGGTCGTGTCCATCTTTGGGTGCTGAGAAGTGTGTGTGTGTGCGGACGGACGCTGGTGCACACGTTCCCGTGTGGACGCGAGCTTCTGTTTCTCCCGGTGCACGCCGGGAAGCGCACCTGCCGGCTCAGACGGAAACTTCCAACCGGCAGCACGACTTCCCGGAAGCCCGCACACCGCGCACAACAGTGCCCTCCAGCCCCGGTGCCGCGGTCTGCGGTGGGCGCGCTTCTGGGCTGCAGCCCCCCGAATGCCTGCTTTCCTTCCAGACACACACCTTCCGTCACAAAGTAATTAAGGACGTATGCGTGTGCACACACACACACGCACAGACACCATGGACAGACAGACACAGACACACACGGGCCGCCAGAGTCAATCAGATGGAAAATCCACGGGAAATCAAAGACCCCAAGGAGACAGAACTCGCCCTCATCTCATGATCTGCACTGTCCTGATGAGGGCAGAACTCAGGGCTGAAGGGCCCTGGGCGCGCCCCGAAGACGAAGCGGCAAAGAAACGTGGCAGAAGCCAGGAGTGGGACCTCCTCGGGGCCACACAGAAGCAGGCGGCCAGGGACGGCCTCCACGCAGACGAAGCCAGGGGGACACACACTCGGGGCGAATAATGATAGATGCGGTCTTTGTCCTGGGGCCTGGCACGCAGCTTCTCAAACCCTGGGCACCTCCTGAGTGATGGGAGGGTCTCTGCCCTTCTGAAGCAACCCGTTCCCGGCACACAGGAGCTCATGCCGGGACAGGGCACCAGGACGAAGCTGGAGAGGCTGCGGTGCAGAGCACAGGGTGTGGGGAGGGCTCGGCGACCCCCTCTGCAGGCAGGGAGACTCAGCTCCGGGGGGACTCCCCCCCCCACCCCACCCTGCACGCAGGCTTCATGGGGTAGGAAGTACCTGTACCACTCTGCCCCGAGGCACACAGGAGCCGCCCCTCTGGACGCCGCCCGCTTCTGCAGCTTAGCCCACAGCCCTCCTGGGAGGCCCCTCCTCGGCCATAGCAGCCCCTCACCCCCTGCGCAGCTTCCAGGTGGGAGGCACCTGCGCTTCCAGGTGGGAGGCACCCTCGGTCCCTACCCCAGGTCGGCAGGCACGCCCTCCATCTCCGCCCGGCCTCGCGATCTGGGGTGCAAACCCTTCCTGGGCGCGCAGAGCCGCCCTCTGTGGGCCAGGGAGGCCCGCGTGCCCCTGTGGGACGGCTTCGAGGGTCCCCTCTGAGAGATCCCTGTGACGCTGGGGGTCCAGGGTCTGGCAGCAGCCTCCACCAGCCTCCCCACTCCACAACAGGCTCCCTCTGCGTGCGCCTCCCTGCAGCCCCTCGTGGCCTCACGGTCCCAAGGGGGCCTCTGACGGCCCAGCGGGCAACAGAGACCAGGCGACCGGGCGCAACGCTGGAGGCCTGCTCGTGCACGCACCGCCCCACCGCCGGTCCCGGAGCCCACAGGTCCCTCGACACAACGCCGGCGCCCCCCAACGGCAGCTTCCCCAAGCCGCGTGCTGGCCAAGGGTTGGCTCACGTCTGCCCCTGTAGGTCTCCTTAAAACAGGGTGTACGGCCACCACGTGGGTCACCGCCCGCAGAGGACGGCAGGCGCCACGGAGGCGGGGGAGCAGCCCTCCACTGCGACCCCTTCCACGGACAGCCCGGAGGACACCGGCCCCTGTTCACGAGGAAAGGGCCACCACCCCACAACCCCAAAGGCAGCACAGACTTGCAAATGTTCCGGACGGTGGCCAAACTCAGCACGCCCTGGCAGGCCACCCCACCTAGCACGGGCCACATGGGAGCATTCTGGGTCCCCTCGGGACACTCTGAAAGCCAGGTGGGACCCGCAGGGGAATGGCAAGAGCGAATCACGTGCTGGCGGGTGGGAAGCAGGGACAGGGACGACACAGCGCCGCTGAAACAGGTCTGGGGCCAGAGCCTAGTGAGAACGATGCTGCTCCAGGTCCCAGGAGCGGGCAGGGGCCCAGCCCGGCATACCTGGGGGAGGCAGGGTAACCCGAGACCTCAGGGGAGCGGAAGTGTCTGCTGTCGGCCCAGGCCCAGCGCCAGAGCTAAAAATAATTGTCCTGGGGGAGAGGGCCTCCCATCCCTCACTCGGGCCGAAAATAAACCCCGTCCCAACGCAACCAACGTGGGCCCCGGTTCCTGACACGGGGTAGGAACCCCACCGCAGGACGGTGTCCTGCCCCCACCGCAGGGACCACTGCCCAGTGCCCAGGCAGAGCCCCTGGAAGCTGCCGGCCCGCTGTGGCCACACCGAGCGGGTTTTGGAGAGACTGCTCCGGGCCGGGGCAGTGCCGTCCTGCGAGCGCCCCCCCCAGCTGAGTTACCTGCTGTGGTTTTGGGGGCGTCCCCCATCTTGTCAGGGCCAGGGGCCAGCTCCCCTGGTGGAGGCTCCAAAAACCCCCTTCTCTGACCGGCCCCACTCAGTGATGTCACAGTTCCTGGCTGACATCACCAGCCCCGGCCCAGAGCTGGGGCACGTGCAGACACAGGCAGCCTCCTGCCTAAGCACAGGTAGGAGCCGGTGGTGGGCGCGGACTCAGAAGCACGCGCCTCGCTCGGGACCCAACCGGGCATCCCTGGGCACGCGCGTGCCTCCCGAGCTTGCTGACGTGTAGGCGAGGCCCCCTCCCCAAGAGTCACCTGGGCTCAGGGTCACAGTGCCCCAGGAGCCCCGAGCTCCCCTTGTGGGTGCCACTCCCCAGGAGCGACCTGGACCCCGGAGACACAGCCGACCTTGTAGCAGCAGCCGAGAAGTCCAAGGTCACCCGCGAGGTCACGTTATGACAAAGAGGAAGGAAGCGGCCCCAAAATGGCAGGCACAGGCGCCAGCCCAACCGGCCCCCCGTGACGAGGCCAGTGTTGACTCAAGTGAAGCAGAAACGGATCGTCACAGTGGAGCTACAATGAAGGACCCCAACCCCAAATAAACCGGGGAGGAGAGTGCACACCCCACCCCGACCCCCACAGCGGGGGCTGCCAGCTAGCCGGCGGGGTGAAATGAAAGCGGGAGAACCGTCATCCGTGGGAACCACAGACACAGGCTACGTGTGCCAAGAGGGTGGCCTGAGGTCACTTCTCAGTGACCAGGAGGGAAAGGCCGATGTCCAGGGTGAGCGTAAGCCCGCAGGCACACTGAGGGGGCACAGGGTTCCTGCCCAGAGTCCTGGCCGGGACGCAGGGACAGGAGACAGGCTGGTCCCATCACGGCAGGCGAGGGACAGAGGCACAAGGTGACAGGCTGCTGGGCCGTGAAGAGTAGGGGCGTCCAGAGCCTTGTACTTTCCTTGGGACCTCTGGACACACTGGAATTCTCCCAGAATTAATCAAATTACAAAAGAGAGGCAAGGTCCCGACCACAAGCCCCACAGCCTAGACTGTGGCCGCCAGGACCGAGCAAAGAATCGTCAGCAGCCGTCCTCCAGACGGTGGGGCCATGGCGAGGCCCAGGGTCACCTGCCGGCACCTCCTGCTCTATTTCCAGCGGCAGGAAATGATATCTGGGAGGCTGGTGACCGTGGGGCCTCTCTCTGCACCCAGCTGCGTCCGAACATTTCCGTAACGAAGGGCTGAAGGCAAACGGGAGGGGTCCGGGGTGATGGCAGGGATGCCCGCGTGGCTGGTCCGGGCGCAGGCCCTCCACCGGATGGCTCGCATGAGACACTGGGCCACTAATGGCACGAGCGTCCGGCTGGGTCCTGCTGCTCAGGCACCACTGACCCTCCCCCACCCCCCAACGCCCCGCACGCAGTCCACGCGGAGCCGTCCAGCAAGGAGTCACTGTCACGTCACCGGAAACACGCTCGGTCGTGCCGGACGTGTGCCAGGGATCGGCGGCTGCCCGGGGCTGGCGCACACTGTCCTGGAGGGCGCGCGTCTGGAACCAGCCATCATCAGCAAGCACCCGCCTGTGCCCACAAACCCCCTACCCGCACCTTTTCACGGAGCTACTGCCTGTCGAGGGGGCAGGCGCGGCCCACCGCACGTGATGGTCCCCAGGGCGCCGCTCACCTGGCAGGCCCACCGGCCCAGCGTGACTGCGGCCGCGACGCCAGCAGCACAGCAGTCCTTGGGGTGGGCGGGCTCGTGTCCCCAAGAAGTCACGTCCTGACCCCCAGAAACGTGACCCTATTTGCAAATCAGGGTAGGCCCTCTCCTCAGACCAGCGTCCCCGCGAAGAGAGGACACAGATGCAGGGAGGGGCGGTCACTACCTTCACGGTGACGGCACACTATCCAGAAACGACAAGACGCAAAAGAGAGAACAGGCAAAGCCCCAGAAGAAACACAAACGGCCCCACGACGGCGGGCCGCGTGCACCGGCCTCGGGAAGCGCGGGCTGGCTCCCACGCACTCCGGACTTTTCCATCGGTGCGCCCCGGAGAGCAGTTCCTCCTCCTCCGCCTTCCCGGGGCCACTCACTCCCGCTAGCTCACTCTGCCGTAAGGCACACGAAGACCCGTGTCGGTGACGGTTTAGTCGCGGGCAAGGCTTCCGGTCAACGGCGTTGGAGGACTCCGGCGTTCCACGTGGATTTGCGGCCGTCAGAGGCCGGCGCCCCCAACGCCCGTGTTGTTCAAGGCTCATCGGTGACGGAGACCATCGCCACCGGTCAGGCTGTCGGAGACTGAGAACAGGAGTGGCGTTCAGGAGCCACAAGAGCGCGGGAATAAAGACCGTGACGTCAGCAGAACCGTGCTTCCTAGGGGACATCCTCCAAGGGGGTGGAGGAGGCATCTGCACTGCCACAGGCCCGCAGGGGGACAAGGGACCGCCCACCGCTCTGCAGGTTCAGTGGCCTCCGCACAGAAAGGAAGCAGCGATGGTGCCAGCCCCACAAAGCACGTCCCTGTGTGTGGGCAGAGGTCCCAGAGGTGGCCTCTCGGGCTCAGGGGCCCCTCACAAGCTGGGGTGTGGGGAGAAACGCCAGGACTCCCGCGTCCGCCTTTCCCACGCAGGGGTCCGCTTTCTCCCTCCAGGTGAGCGCATACTCCACCATGAAAACAATGCACGACAGTGGGGGAGGAGGGGGGAGCGGGGGAGGGGGGTGGGTATGGAGTGGGAAAGAGGAGGGGGAGGGGGGAGGGGAGGAGCGGGGAGGAGCGGGGAAGAGGGGAAAGGAGGGGGGAAGGAAGGGGAGCCAGGCGGAGCTTAGCCTCCTCCCTTCTGCCCCAGGCCTGGCCACCCTCAGCGGTGAGCACGGCGTACAGCACACGCGAAGCCTCCGTGCAAAGGTCGGAGGTCATGGCGTGGGCCCTGGAAGGCCCCCAAGGCCCCTGCAAACCACCCAGAACGCACAGAGAGGGCACTGCCCCGTCTCTCTGGTTCTACTGGGGCTGCACTGGGCTACCTGCGGGAGGGACTCCCTCGGGGTAAGGACCACCCCTCGACCCACACGCGTCCCCCAGAACCAGGCACCCCAGTGACTCTCGCCAGGGCCGGAAGGGGCGACAGCTTCGTCAACGCAGGCGACACGGAGGCAGCAGCCCCCCCCGGAAGGAGTCTAGCGCGTGCCCCATGTGCCCCCCACTCAGCCCACGCGTGAGCCTCCACGGGGCCTTCCAGGGGTTTCTGTCCCCCCCCCAGTCAGAGCCACGCCGGCCGTTCAGGGCGGGCACCGCCTGGCAGGTCCCACGGTTGAGCGCGCTCCTGTGTTTCAGATGCCCACAGTGCTGGGTGCCAGTGGTGCCCACCTGCCAGGCTCCGAGGGGCTTCTCCCAACGTCCTTTCATGTTCCCCTGTAGGGTCAGCACGTGCTTACCCACACGCGCGCACGGCGTTTCCGCCACTTAAAACCACCAAAACCAGGGCACTGACTCTGTGTCCTCACAAGGCCCACGTGTCCCTCGAAGACACTGGACTTACCGCTCAGAGGGGGGTGGATGAGGGGAGCCCACGGCCTCGGGAGCCGGGAGACCTGCCGCATGAGGCTCGGGAGCCCGGCTTTCTAGAAAGTGCCGGGCAGCGGGGAGGCGGGCCTGCAGAGAAACCGGTCAGGGTGCCCAGAGGAGGCAGACGTGCCCGGAAAGGGATCAGACCCTGACCCAGGAAGGAGACACGAGTGGCCACTGTGGAAAACGGCCACCGGTTCCTCAAAAAGTTAAACACAGAGCCACCAAGTGACCCAGCAACACTGCTCTTCAGTGTCCACCCAAGAGAACCGAAAACACACGTCCACACGAAACCGTGTCCTCAGCAGCCGAAAGGCGGACACAGCCCACACGTCCACAGACGGGTGAATGGATACACACGCGTCCATCGCGCACGCGCACGTCCCCCAGGTGCATCCACCGCGCACGCGCACGTCCACAGATGCACGTGTCCCCCGCGCACGCGCACGTCCCTCGGCCGCAGCAGGACGGACCCCGAACACACGACGCTCAGGGAGGGAACCCCACACGAGAGGCCCCGCGGGGTGTGAGCCCACGTGTGTGAAACGTCCAGACAGGCTCATCCACGGGCGGGAAGGGGGCTCGTGGGGACCGGGGGCTCAGGGGGCTGGGGGGTGGCTGATGGGGATGGGGCTCCTTTTGGGGTAATGGGATGCTCGGGATTTGAACAGAGATGACGGTTGCACAACCCTGTGACTGTATTAAAAACCACCAAAGTGGGGCCTGGGTGGCTCAGTCAGTTAAGCTCCTGACTTGATTTCGGCTCAGGTCACAATCTCACAGGCTCACTGAGTTCAAGCCCCCAGTCGGGCTCCGTGCTGACAGTGCAGAGCCCGCTTGGGATTCTCTCTGCCCCCCTCCCCCATGCGCGCACAAGCGCTGTCTCTCTGAGATAAGCTTCAAACACACACAAAAAAATAAAAAACAAACCTACCAAGGTGCACATCCCAGTGAATTTGTCCGGTTTTGTGAATTCGTCTCGACTTAAACCAAGTAGAGAGTGTGATGTGTCAATAAAGCTGGTGAAAAAGGCACAGCGAGTGGGGAGATCCGTGCAGAAAGCCCACAGCCGGGGCCACGCCTCCTGCTCAGGGCCCGCGGGGCCACAGGAAGTGTATGACGCGGGAGAGGTGGGAGGGCTGGCTCAGCGACCCCAAGCTGCGCGCCTCAGCCCCTCTCCGAGGCCCTGGGCGAGCCCCCTGCCCCCACAGGCACAGCCCACGGGGAGGACACAGAGCTCACCTGGCACAGCTGAAGGCGCACCAGGCCCAGTGAGGGGCTCGGGGCGACAGCAGGACCGGCACTTAACTGCGCAGGGCTCAGCAGGAGCTGGCCGACCTAAGGCACACGGGACGCTGCCCTCCCCATGCAGCAGTGGGGACCGGTTCAAGACCCAAAGAAACCCCACAGCTGCCCAGCCCTTGCCTCTGGCCCCAGTGTGGCAGCCCCCAACCACAGTCCCCTAGGTCGGCCCCGAGACGGAACAGTCCCCAACACCCAGGAGACCGCACCAGAATTCACTCGCAGGACTGCTGAAAACTCAGATTCCGTCCGAGATGCTGATGCGGGTGGCCGGAGTGGCCGGAGTGTGGCCTGGGGGCCACTGTGAGACCGTGAAGGTTCCACTCCACACTTCACAGGCCAGTCAGCCACCTGCCCCAGCCCAAAGCGGCCCTGGCATCGGCAGCCAGGTAGAGCGGATAAAAACGCAAGGCGCGCAGTGAACACCAACTCCAGCTGAGCAACGGATACCTTTTGGTATGGCTACGCCCCTCGCGGTCTGGGGGACACGCTTATCCCCGGCAACATTTGGCTGGCTGAAACCGAGGTCCCTAGACACGGCCCACTGACAGACCTCCCGAGAGCCTCCTGGTTGCAAGGGCGCTAATTTTCTACTCAGTCCTGTGTACTTCTTAAGATCCGGCATTTCCAAAGAAAATTTAGCTTCCAAGGGGTGACGAACCGAGACTATAAAATACACACCCAAACGGGAAGAAAACAGCAAACCGTCTCAACAACCTCCAAGAGCAAGGACACGCTTATGTGACCCTAAATACATTGAACAAAACAAGATAAAGTGAGTTTCACCTACTGTGTTTTCGCCAAGGCCACCGGTGTCCTGTCAACTAGCCGTGTGGCCCGAGTCCCATTCCCACCGGGGGACTCCACCGGGGTCACCACCCAGCGACCTCAGCCGAGGAAGCCGAGGCCCAGGGGTGAGAGGCACCGGGGAGCAGGGCGCCAGGGCAAGAGCCACGAGGTGGGTGGGGACCAGCCGAGCAGGGCCCTCAGGTTTGGAAGGAGACAGTGCAGCATCCACTGTGGCTCTCTGCTCTCCACCAACCAAGGACATCTCCTGACCAGCTCCCCGGCCCACCTGGCTGCGGGGCCTTCCACCCGGAACAGAAGGCAGATCCCCCCTCCCCTCCCCTCCCTGGGCAGCAGGTACGAGTCCTCCCCCTGCAGCCAGGCGGCCAGCGAGGAAACCAGGAAGGAGCAGGACACGACAGAGTGGCAGGAAGGCACAGCTGCCCCCTGCGGGGCGGGCGTGGGGCGACCCTGACCACCAGGGAGCCACAAGGCAGCACAGGCCACCTCCCCAATGGCTGCTGGAATGACCTGCCCCCATCGCCTTCTCCCCACCTGCTTCCTCAGCCTTCCTGCTCCGGGGGGGCAAGGGAGGGCCATACTTTATAGGTCCGGGACTGGGACCGAGAGCCAAGGAGGCCCGGCCACACCCCCAGGGAGGCCCCGAGACGGGCTCCAGCTCACGGCAACAGCTGCAGGTTGGCAGGAAATCTCTAGGGCGGGGCTCTCACCCGGGACAATCCTGCCCCCAGGAACAGTGGGCGACACCTGGGACATCTGTGGCCGTCACGACTGGAGGGCTCCTGGCATCGCGTGGGTGGGGCCCGGGACGCCGCTCAGCCCCCACAGCGCCCAGGACGTCCTCAGAGAGCGATCCAAGCCCAATGTCAGCAGTGCCGAAAGGAAGAGAGCCGAGTCTAGAAAGTGTCCTCAGCAGAAATGTCCAACAGACCCATCAGTGCAGCTGAAGGAAAGAGAAGGCGGCCCAGAGCGGGGGCCAGCGGACTAAGAGGGTGGGCCGTGAGCGAGCAGAGCCACGAGCCCCCTGACCACCCTCCCTGCCGGTGTAACGGCAGAGGCACAACCCTGCGCCCCCCCGCCCCCAGTACGTTGGCTCTTCCTGAGTCGGCTGGGGGTGAGTCCTGAGAGCCAGCACAGACGCACAGGTGGCACAGTAAACACACTGTAAAGACATCTGCCCCCCAGCACAGCCCCTAAGCGCTTCTAGAACCAGTGAGACAGCCCTCAGGTGCCTGCGTCCAGGCAAACCACATCCCTGTCCCCCCCGCCCCCGCAGCCCCCAGACTTTCTGGAAATCTCTGTCTCGGAGTTCTCATCCCTGGGGCACCCAGGTGAACCTGGAGAAACTAACACGTCCTCAGTCCCTCTGCTGGGAAGCGACCGAGGGGTGCTGTCTAGAGCCCCTACGGCCACAGGCTGGCAGAAAAGTTCCACTGGGCCCACTCCCCGCTGGGTCAGCCACCCCGCCTACTCAGTGCCCAGCAGTCCGGTCCTGGGACCACAGCAAGCAGAGACCCCCGATGACAGGCACAGCCTCTGGGGCAGCACTGGGAACGCTTGCCCGTGGAGGCCATGTCCGCAGAGGGAAGATTACCCGGTCTCTCCAGACCCAAGACCAGATGAGCTGTCAGCTCCAGGAGGGTACACGACTGTCTTCGGACTCTAAGGTATCACAGCCCAACAGGAAGGCGGGTAACAACACGTCACGTCCCTTTCCACCTCTGAGACAGCAACTGCCGGCCCCGGGACCCCCCCCCCCCCCCCCCGGAACCACACAGGGTCTGGGAGGAGGCTCTGAGCAGCGCGGAAATGGCAGGCACCTGGCCCACCCGCCAAGAACGCTCCTGGAGCGGCGCTTCTGGGGGGAGCTGCCCGAGTGCGAGAAGCCCCCCCTCGGCAGGGGGGGGGGGGGGAGCGATGGCCCCTGGGTGTCCACCCAAGGTAGTGAGGCGTCCCTTCCCCACCCTCCCCTGCACGCACTCTGTCCACGCTGGTCCCCACGGCCACCCTCTCCGCTGAGGGACTCGCTCCTCCGGGTCACTGCGGCTCTCGAGAACCTCGGGAGGTGTAACCTGAGAGCCGACCTTGCACCCCAGCTCCGGCCTGCTAGTTGACTTGACTGCCTTCTCGCGCCACCAGGAACTCACAGGAATAACCCAGCATTCGACTATGGCTGTGGCCAAGCTCCCAGAAGGGAAAGGACCTGTCCCAAGGGGGAAGGCTCCCAGAGGGGACCTCCGGCTGCCCCCCCGAGGTTGAACAGAGCACGTGGGAGGCCTTCTAGAGGAGGGGACCCCAGACAAGGCCTGGACAGGAGCGGCGTGACAGCCGGGCCCAGAGCCACGGTCTGTTCTTGGGAGCAGGAAGACACGGGGTTTCTGAGGAAGGAAAAGATGTGCTGTCATCCCCACCCTGTGACAGCGCCTCCGGCCCTGCGTGTGGACCCCCACGCCACTAGGGCCCTGCGCGAGCACGGCCTGCACCAGAAGCTTCTGTAGAAGCGGGGCAGGAGAGAGACGCAAAGGCAGGCCACCATCCACGGGGAGAGTGAGGGCGGGGGAGTGCTTACAAGCAGGCTCCCGCCACACCCACTCCTGCGTGGGCCGGTCCTGCGGGCACCGGGGAGCACAGGCGTGCGCGCTGTCTTCCACACTCAGAGGGTCACTCGGGGCTCGGCCCAACACGGGCTCCCCAAGCCCCCAAAGGGGAAGGGAGCAGACTCGAAACCGCCCTAGGTGGGGTCCTCCCACGCCAACCAAGACTTGGTTCGGGTGTCCCCTTCCCCAAAGGTTCACGGAGTGTGCCACACGTCAACATTGCCGGCCAGTCATCAGAGCGCTCCCTGGCATGTCCCGCTGCGTAGCCCAAGACCCCAAGGCATTCATCGGGTGCGACGGGCCACCCGACACTGACGCGGACCCCAACCCCAACCAGCACGCCCACACTGGCCTGCCCAATGCCACCAAAGGCCTGAAGGCTGGCGGCCCCCAGCACCCCGTCTCTCCTGCTCCTTCCCCAGCCCTCTGCCCATCACCTGACCCATGGCCTTGATGGACTTCTAACTCCTCATAGGAGGAGACGGAGCCCCAGCTGCTCAGGCCTGGGTTTTCAGGGCCCACCTGGAATGAATCTGCCAAGAATCCACCACAACCAGGACAAGGGACCCTGGCTGCTCGTGAGGTGGCCTGGGACAGCTCCATGGAGGCCGGGGGATGGGCACCAAAGTCAATCACGGGACAAGAGGTTACTGGGCATCCCAGGAGAAATGCCACCCTCCATAAGTACAGCCCTGAGGGAACCGGGTCAGCGGGGGCCCCCAGACCTGTCCCAAGCATTTACTCAGACCCACCAGGAAATCCCCATGGACACAGGTGACACCGTAGGTGTCTGGAATGTCCACTGACTAGCATGCCGGCTTCCCCAGAGCGGGAATGAGTAGATGGGAAGGCTTTCAACTTAAACAAAAAAAACACACCTCACCTACTTCCTCTCTCGACCCACAGATAATTACTATGTAATTAAGAGGAAAAGGAGGAAAGCCAGCTGGAACCGGAACCAGGAGTTCAAAGAAGTCTGTCTTCACAGGGGCTCGGTCCTCCCCGAGCAGGGACACGCCCAGGACCAGGCAATGAGACGCTCATCCCCAATCCGCTCGAGAGAAATGAGAAGTAGTCAAAATCCGACCACAAGCCCCTTTACCCAAGAAGGTCCGACTGCCACCCTGAGGCAGAAAAAGCAAGCCCTGTGCCCCATGACTACTGCGAGCCCGGAGCCCCTGGGGTTCTGCCCACCGCTGGGGCGGGGCGGGTGTGTCCAGCCAGCTCCTCTCACACCTCCCTCCCCACGGCCCCACGCAGGTCACACTTCCATCAGCCAAATGCAGCACACACAGCGGGGCCCCCCAGCCCCTTCCAATTATCAGGGCTACTGACACCATTCTGGGAAGGGGGGGGCCGATCATCTCAGGTGTGTGCACCCCCTATGCACTCCCAGAGGTGCTGCAGTCAGTCCCCAGCCATCACCCTGCCCATCTACTTGCAGAGCCTGGGGGTCCCTTTCCGGGGGCACAATTTGGAGACACGAGCGAAAAACAAAAACAAACTACCAGGGAAACCGCAAACTTCCCCCTTTCAAACCTGCGGGTCTGGCTCCCAATCTGTTCTCGTCACAGACACCACCTCCTTCGGCGACCAGATCAGGTCCCTGCGGACATCACCCCCCTACACTGGAGCCTTTGTGCTCCCACTCATCTCTCACACCCACGAGCTACAGGGACCTGAGCCTGGCCATGTCCTTCAGGGTAGGCACAGAGGACCCACGCAGATGGAGCCCCAGCAGATGGATGATGTGTGGACACCCCCGGAGGCCAGGGTCCTCTGTGGGGAGACTGGGAACAAAGTGCTGGAGCCCTCCAGGGCCACTGTCCACAAACAATGCCATCCAGAGGCCAAGAACCCCCAAGCCTGCCTAGGACGACAGCCCCTAACATGAAAGCTTCCCCAGAAAGTTGGGGCAGAAGGGGGCAGGGAGATCAGCGTGGCCACCGCCCCGGGCGCATAGACACCTCACCCCCTCCCTGATCCGAAGTGTTTCCGGAAAACAAAACCGGTGGCAAGGGCGGAAGGGGGAGGGCACAGCCACACCGAGGCAGCAGTTCCCAAGCAGTGCCCTGCAACAGGTCACCCTGGGCGAGACCCCTCCTGCTGCGATCTCGGGCTGCACGCCCCTTCCCCACCCCAGTGCTCCCCACCCCCCAGCCCCTGCTCTTCCCTCAGGGCCTTCAACACCACAAAGCCAGGAATGGATGGGTGCGCTGGGGCAGGGGTCCAGGGTGAAAGATGGAGGGTGGGGGACCTGGGGAGTGGGCACTGGGGTCTGGAGTCAGGAGACAGTGGAGGAGAGCAGGGTCTGGAGTCAGGGCACACCGGGAGTGGGCAGGAGGGTCTGGAGTGAGGGGTCCATGGAGGACAGCAGAGTCTGGAGTGAGGGGTCCGGAGAGAACAGCGGGCTCTGGAGTCAGGGGGTCGGGGAGGACCGTGAGATCTGCAAGGTAGGCGCCAGCCGGAATGAGTAAGGCCTGAGCCCGGGGAAAGGGGCAAGGTCTGGAGCGAGGAGGCGGCGGGTAGAACGCGGGAGTCCCCGGGCTGCGGGGGACGTGGGGTTGGAGTACGGGCCCCGGGGGCGGGGGTGAACAGGGTCTGGAGTGAGGGGTCCGCGCGGTGGGGCGCGGCGGCCCGGGCGCGTGGCCGTGGCGGGGGCGAGGGCGCGCGCGTCCTTACCTCGGGGCCTCCGCCGTGGCCGTGGCCGTGGCCGGCCGGGCAGCAGGCGGCCCGGGCTCCCTCAGCAGCGCGGCGCGGGCCCCCGCTCCGGGCCCCGCTCGTGCCGCGGCTCCGGCTCCAGCGCCCGCTCGGGCCCCCGCTCCCGCGCCGCCGCCGCCGCCGCTTCCGCCGCCGCCGCCGCCGGCCTCCGCATGTTGGCGCGGGCCGTCCCCGCCGCGCGGGCGCCCGGCTCGCCCCGGTCTCGCAGCGTCGCCCGCGGCCCGCGCTTACGCCCCGGCGTCGGGGGAGGGTCCTCACCCACTGCGCAGCCGCCGTCCGGCCCGGGGCGCGCGACGGCTCAGCGCGGGGCGGGGCTTCGAGGCCGCCCGGCGCCGCCGCACGACGGCCGCCGCGCTTTGCGGCCGCTCCGGGGCTGCCAGACCGCTGCCCGCGGGGGGTTTCCCGGAGGCGCGCGCCCCGCGGCTCGGGTGGGGGCAGGGGAGAGCGCGCGGGCGCGCGGGGAAGGAGCCGGGCAGCGTCCACCCTCCCGGGGGCGGGGCTCCCGCCGCTCGCCCGGGCCCGCCTGCCGTCGCCATGGCGACGCGTGGCCGGCCGCCCCGCCGCGCTTCTGTGACGTCACGGTCTCGCCACCTGACGTCACGGCCGGGCGGTGGCGCGGGGCGTGGCCGGCGCGGGGACGGGCCCGGAGTGACCGGGACTCGGTGGGGCGGCGCCCGCGAGGCGCAGCTGAGGGCCGGTCAAGGCGGGGCGGGGGAGCGCTCCCCGGGCCGCCGCCGGCCGCGCGCCGCGGCAGCGGAAACTCGAGGGGCGGGGGCAGGTCCACCTGATCTGGCGCGGCCTGCAGGGCTTGCCCTGGGCTCCCAAGGTGGCTGCCGGCCAGGACCCCGGGCGCGGCTTTCCCGGGGGGTCCGGGCAGTGAATAATGGGCAGGGCCCTTCACGAGGTCTTGTGGGCAGCGTGGGGCAGGGCCCAGTACTCTGGAAAAAAGATGTGATCAGGTGGAAGAGTGCCGTCCTGCTGGTGGCGGCCAGATGGGATGCAGAGGAAACCGGCTGGGAAGAGTCCAGCCGGAAGGGCCAGCGGCCGGGTGCCATGAGCGGGCGGGGCGGGGTGGGGGTGGGGGGCAAGCCAAGCGCTCGCAGAGGCTGGCGTTGGTAACCCAGGACTTCAGCCACCTCCATTCCACCTCAGTCGGTACTTTCTAATTGATGAACTTCTTTCCAGCTTCTCTCTTAACTCAGGCAAAAGAGCCTGCAGGGGAACCATCCCCTGATGGGAACCAAAATTTACTCCAACAAGCAAGAGGGACTGCCCTCAGCCAGCAAGACCCCACTCGTGATGGACCCGGGGACAGCGATGTGCTTGACATCACTGGCCACACGCTCATACCCACTGACTTTGTCCCACAGTTTCCTTATATAAACCTGGAAGTATTTTCGTCATTTGGGAGGGGGTCTTGAGACGCTAGTCTGCTTTCTTCCCGGCGTTGGCCTCACTGAAAGAAATTTCTCATTTTACCACCACTCGGGTTCTCTGCCTTTGGATTTTGTTGGCAGCGAAAGGCTGGACCTGGCCTGTTTGGGACCCCCGGAGCCAGGTGCTTTTGCACCCCTGGACCCCCCCCACCTTAGGGCTTATCCTGCCACACCTTTCTCCAGCCCCCTTGCCCTGTCACCACCTCCAGGGAGCTCATGCCACGTTCCCGAGTTGTCCTTTCTCACCACATCCTGACCCTTTTCCATGAAGAAGTCGATTTGTTTAAAATCAGCCTCCTCCTAAATACAGTGCTCAATGGATTACTAGGAAAGAAAGGAAGAAAGGAAGAAAAAGAAAGAAAGAAAAGAGAAAAAGGCAGAAAGCAATCTACCTTGTCCACCGGCCAGGCCAGGGACCACATCTGCTCTGCTCACTATGTCTGTGCACCCAGCAGCAGGCACTCAGTCTGTGTGTGATCACTGCGTGTGGCAAAGGAATGACGGAATGGATGAACAGAGTTCACAGTCCTTCCAGATTCTGGAGCACTCAGGGGTTTGTCTCCTCGGACTTCCTGGCCCCATCTCTCCTCTCCTCTCATTCCTTAGGAAAATCTGCTCTCTGCGCTCAGTTCCCAGGGGGTCAGGAAGCATGGTGGCCGCTTCTCCAGAGGAATTTCAGCCTAGCCTTAACCCTGAGCTCCAGCCTCGCCCCTGTAAAAAGCTGCGTGGCTATGCAGCTGAAAGATCACGGGAAGTGAGGCCAAGTCTGGGGTTGTGCCAGTAAAAGGCTGTGTGACAATGCACCGATCACCCACCCTCTCTGGTTCTCCGCATCCTCATCTGTAAGTTAGGACTATCCACAGCCTCCTCAGGTATATTATGGGAATTCATGGACAAAGAATTGCCAGCACAGGACCCTCTGCCTCAAATGAACATCTCTCTAATCGCTCAGAGTCTCTGAAAAAGCAAACGGCCTCTGTGCTTCCTCATTTTGGACCCACTTCAAATGTGGTCCACATGTTCCTGCCTCCTTTTAGCTTTGATCATGGGGACACCATTTGGAAAGCTGGGGTGGGAAGCAGCCCCGTGGGAGCTCTCAGCACAATAAGAACATTGTAAAAAGGGTGAGCTGCTCTCTCCATTGCCCATCCCCCCATCCGGAAAAGCCAAACAAAATCCCAGCCTCCCGATAAATCCCAAACAGCTGTGGATTTCAGGGAGGACATGGGCAGGAAGCGACCCCTTCTGTTCCTTTACCCTTACGAGAGGCAGGCCCATCTCTCTCCCTGTCCTTGGAGAGACCCCAGCACAGGAACAGGCCTGCATCCTGGGGTCCAGTGACAGCGTACAGGCACAAGCAGGTGCCGGGGGTCACTTTTGTCAAATTGAATTGGATTTTCGCTCCCTGCAGCCAGGCCTTTCCCCCTGTGGGGCAGGGATGCAGACGTGCACCTTCCCGTTTTCGAGATGTGGAAACTGAAGTTTACAAAGGAGAAGTGGCTTGCCCGCTGTCCCCTGGCTTCAAACTTGCAACGCTGGTGGGTAGCACCTGCCCCCACTGTTCTCCCTCCAGTCCCCCATCCCCCCGCTTGGGGGGAGGTAGCACCCCCCACTCCCAGTCCCAGTGTTTGTGGTGGAAGAGAACGCTCAACCCAAGGTGAGGCCTGGTGCCACACGCTCACAGTTCCGTCTCTCTGTGAGCTCTGGAGGGGAAACCGAGGCCAGAAGGCACGTGAGAGGCAGCCAGTGAGAGGTAGCCAATGAGAAGGAACCCAGGAGTTTCTGGGAGAGAGTGCAGAAGCTCCCGCGCGTAACTGCCCACCCCCAAGGTCTCCCATCCTCTGAGAACGGACCCCAGCAAGGCTGTACCATGTGACCAACCAGCCACCTCTGATTGGCCCAGAGCGAGCCAATCAGCTCCTCCTCTGGGATTGCGGGGCGGGACGTATCTCTGTCTGCTTATGTTAAATGTGCCCCGGATAGTGGTCTTCTGACCTCGTGTGGCTTCTCCGGCATCTGACTCTGGTGGCGTTGAGATGCACCATAGGTGAACAAGCGTGTGCCCCGGCCTCCTGGGACCTGAAACTTCTCGTGCTAAAACCCTGAAAGTCCCAGCAAACCAAGATGGCCTCGTCACCCGAGCATGGGACACGCAATGTGCTATTTGTCACCACAGATCCCAGATGAGGAGCGCCTCCACCCCACTCCCAGGGGGCCAAGGCCTGGGCGAGGTAGAGGGTTGAATAGCGTCACCTCCAAAAGTCAAGTCCACCTGAAACCTCAGAATGGGACCTTATTTGAAAATACGGTCTTTCGTCTTTGCAGAGAAAATTAAATTCAGATGAGGCCATGCTGGATCAGGGTGGGCCATGACTCAATGGCTGGTGTCCTTAGAAGACACACAGGGACAGAGTGGACACCCGAGGCATGCAGCCACAAGCCAAGGCGCGCCTGGAGCCTCCGGAGCTGGGAGAGGCAGGACGGCCCCTCCCCTGCAGCCTCCAGAGGGAGAGCAGCCCTGACACAGGCTTCGGGGCTCCAGCATTTAGGAGGATAAATCGTTGTCTCAAGCCACCCAGTTCGCGGTGCTTTGAAACGGCAGCCTCAGGAAACTCCCACAGACGTGGACCCAGAGTTGGCCACTGTTTTGGGTTGAGTTGTGGTCCCCGAAAAGGTATGTTGAAATTCCAACTCCCATACCTGTCCAAGACCAAGGTGTCACAGGGCTATTCCTGCTGAGGGAGAATCTGCCTCAGGCTCTCGCAGCGTCGCTGGGAATCACTGCAACCTTGGTGTTCATTGGCCCCATCGTCACGGGGCTTCTCCCTGCTTGTGTGTCCTAATGTCCCCTTTTTACAGACACCTGTCGTATTGGATTAGGGCCACCCTCCTCCAGCGTGGCCTCACCTTAACTTGAAAAATTACTCCTTCAATGACCCTATTTCCAAAGAAGGTCACCTTCTGGGATCCTGGGGGCTAGGACTTCCAACATACAGATGGAGAGGTACCCAACTGAACTCGTAGCAGGGCACAGATGCAAGCACACGGGCCCACGGCACGGACCCGCCACGGGGGGTATGCACACGGGCACGCGGACCAGCACCCACCACGCTCCACCTGAGTGAGGGCACAGTCAAGGCCCTCCAAGCCCCAAAACACGGACGACCTGAGACAGGCTCAGTGCCTTCCAAAGCGTCCCAGAGGGACGGAGCCCCGACTGCCTGCACCTCTGACCTCCCTACTGGCTCCTGCCCTCTGGTCTCCCACATAAAGCTTTCACCCCCAGTCTTTATGTTGGGCCCAGACAGGTCACAACACAGTGAATGCAGCGGCGACGGGAGAATAGAGCTGCCCTCTCTGCAAAAGTGAAAAGAATACGACTCATCCCTTTTTCTAAAAAATGTTATGTTTTTAATCTTAGAATGTAATGAGCATATTTTTAAATAACATTAACAAATGTTAAACTTTGTCTTAAATTCTGGTTAGTCCTAGTACTTAACTGGGAGAGGCAGGACGGACCTGTCCCTGGAACTTGCAGAGGGAACACAGCCCCACGGAGACCTTGATCTGGGATGGTCCGGCCCCCAGGATTTGAGAACGCTGAGCCCCCACACCGCCCCATCATCCCCGCCAGGGCCTTTCCGCCTGCCTCGCCTGGATTGCAGGCTCTGCCCTCCAGAAGGTGGGAGGATAGACGCCTGTGGCTTAAGCCCCCAGTTCACGATCTCCTGGAGCAGCCACCCAGGCAAACTGTCCCACTCTCAACGCCACCCCCGTCCTCTGTCCTGACAGGTCACCTGGGGGCCGAGGACACGTGCACTCCTTCCTCCGGGCCTGGGCGTCCATCTCCTAGGCCGTCCCCTCCTCCTCCTCCTGTCACCAACACCATCTCCCACCCAGCCCAGGGACACCTGCAGTCAAGGCACATCCACGCAACCCGTGTCCCATGTCCATAGGCGCGTCCCCCCAGCACAGCGCACCCCATCTCTTCATGGTTTCGTTTCCCTAATATCTGCGGGGCGCCTTCCTGCTGCAGCCGAAACATTTATCTTCACAACTCAGGACATAGCCCAGGACGCATCACAGGGCTGTGGGGATCACTGCGATCTTGGCGTCCCTTGGCCTGTAGAAGCATCACCCCATCTCGGCCCCATCGTCGCGGAGCTTCTCCCTGCTAGTGAGTCCCAACGCCCCCTCAGTCATTGCTTTAGGGCCCACCCTACTCCAGCGTGACCTCACCCCGACTAACTATACCTGCAACAACCCTATTCCCAAATAAGGTCCCCTTCTGAGGTCTGAGGGTCAGGACTTCAACATACGGATCTGGGGGGAGGACACAGCACAACCCACACTGCTTTGCCCGGGGCTTTGCTTTGTCTGCTTTCTGTCCGCAGGTCTCGTTTCCTTCCTGTGGTGGCAAAGCGTCCTGCGGAACAGGACTCCGCCCTCCCTCCTGTGTCCACGCGGGATGTCCACTCTGCCGACAGGCCGCCGCGCTGAGCCCTGGGGAGGCCCCTCCAGGTGGGTTTCCGTGAGACCTTCCTGTTTTTATTCCAGACACTTCCACCATTACTTTTCCTTCATGCCAAGTGACGCTGGTTTCTCATTTTCGGCAAAATCCCTTTTTCAAATTAGAAGTCGAGCAGCTGGGGGGCTCAGTCGGTTACGCGTATCTGACTCTTGGCGATTTCAGCTCAGGTCATGATCCCAGGGTCGTGGAATCGGGCGGGGTGCTGAGTGTGGAGGCTGCTTGGGATCCCCCCGCCCCCGCCACGCTCTCTCTCAAAATTAGAAAGTAATAATTAAAAACAAAACCAAAAAAACAGCTAAGCATATAAAACCAAGTTGATTGAAAAGGAGGACAGGAGGGAAGCACACCGTGGAGGTCGATGGGCAGGGCTGAGGGGGTGCCTGTGCGGGGCAGGGTCCATGGGCAGGGCGCAGGGGCGACAGGCCACCGGGGCCGTGCGCCGGGTAGGGCAACGCCGCGCCAGCCACAAACGGCCCCGCAGAGGCTCTGCGATGCAGGCAGGACTATAGTATTTATTTCCAGGATCCTCCCCCATAACAAAACCCACCGCGACGTAACAAAGGTGCCCAGCGCCGCAGGGACACGGGCTGTGCAGGGGCGAATCCGTACGTGCGCACGCACGGTCCTCCAGGACAGGCTACCGCCTGGCGAGCCGGCCATCGGGAGGGACTCGGCCCCACGGTTAGTGCAATGCATGCCTCTCACGGAGGCTGAATTGGGGACTTAGTTAAGGGACCCCCGGGAGACCCAAGGCTTGGGTTTTCCACGCAGGAGGCCTTGACCTTCGGGCACCCAGACCCGGGCGCTTTCTCAGGGACCGCGGCCACCTTTGGACACCACGTGGTGTTCAGCACGAGTAGCCAAAGCAAGCAAGCGTGTGTGGAGAACAAGGCTGGCCGTCCTGGGGCTTGTGGAGAGGCCGGCGACCTGGTGCGGCAGTGTGGGACGGAGAGGGTCCCCGTCCTACCCCGAGGCAGCCAGCTGGGAGGAGAGGGGCAGCACTCGGGGCGCCCGGGAAGCCTGGCCAGCAGGGGCGAAGAGCCCACTACTCCTTTGGACCATCTGTTCACAAGGGTGCTGCGGAGATCCCCATGGGACATTCGGCTGCTCCGTCTCAGAAGGAGCTAGAACAATCGGAGGGGAGAAAAGTGGAGTCTTGTTCCGGTTCCTCACTAAGGCACAGGTTTGTCCTGTCTTCTTTCCTTCCGAAAAGCCGTTCTCCTGAGAAACTCCATTCCCCGCTTCCTGCAGCTCGAGCACAGGGCTGTGAGGCCACAGGCTCCGAGCGGCCGGGGGCAGGCGGTGAGCGTGCGGGCCACCCGCCCTCTGCCAGGCGCTGCTGCTTTCCTCGGCTTGTACGCGGAGGGGAGAGGCCAACGGCCCCCCACCCTCCCCCAGAAGGATTCTGCCCCCGGTTTCGGATCTCGACAGAGGTCTGCTGCAAGTCCCCAGGAGGAGAGCCACTGCGGGCAGGAAGGCTGGAGCCAGGCTGGCCAATGGCCCCAGCACGGAGCGCACGGGGCAGGCGGACAGGGAAGCCCAGCTAACGAGCCTCTGGACAACCCCGGAGGCTGGTCCACAAGAGCCCTCTGGCTGCAGGTGAACAGAGACTTAGAAGGACGAGGACATGGGCGACTCGGCCACACGCCAAGCCCGTCAGGAACGAGGTGAGAAGGCAGAGGGCGAGTGGGCGGACACGGGGCAGTCAGCTCTGCAGGTAGGGCGGGTGGGTGGCCTGCTGCTGCCTTGTCCGTGGGGAGGCCTGTGGTCGGCCCTCTGAGACCTCGACAGGAGGGGGCGTGGGCGTTTCGGTAACCAGACAGGACTCGCAGCCAGGGAGGCTCCTGCTAGGCAGCAGAGGCTGGACCTCCACGCCTGAAGGTGAGATGAACACGAGTGGGCCCCACGCTCTGGCCGGGGGCGGGGGAGGTGGGCGGCGGGGGCGGGCAGCAGGGCTGGTCGGCCCCTCTAAGGCCACTGGCTGCCAGCAGCCGGGTAGCTGGGCACGGTGGGGTACTCGGGCAGACTATTCCCCGAGAAGTTGTTGTACTGAGCCTCCCGAGACGGCGGGTTCCGCCAGGTGCCCGCATTCCACTCTGTCTGTGCCTTCTGGAAACTTCCACCGGCCCCCCGGTAGATCCTGTGCACCTGCAGGGACAGAAGGTGGGGGTGGGGGGCAGAGAAGAGAAGCCAAACTGAAGTGCACGTGACCAAGAGAGACCTCGTGCTTAAGGCTGTGCTTTTCCTAAGCGGACTATAAAATACCAGAACGATCCTTGTGGAGACTTCAGGAAACGCGTGGAAGCTGAGGCCGTCCCTCCTAGCTTCTCTCTGTGGACCGCCCCCCCGGACACCCACCCTCGGGCCCCTCGTGATGCTAACAGCCATCCCTGGGCGGGACCGGTGGCTTCCAGGCAGAGACCCCCAGAAAGGACTAACTCCCCACGGCCCAGCAGGCCTGTGCTGACAGGCCCCCCACTGCACCTCTGGGAATGCGGGGCAGTACGAGAAACTCTAGAAGTCCTGGAAAAGTCAGTAAGCGAAAACTGGCATTTTAACTCAATGCTCTTGATGCTTAGTGACGCTGAACACTTTCCTCGTTTCTCACTGGGATTTGCCTTTCTTCTTCCACACGACTATTACTAAATATGTTTCTTCTCTTGGAGGCAGTGGGGGGTGTGCAAGACAGAGCCCGCACGGGCCTGACACCTCCCGCCCCCCGAGGCCAGCTCACGAGGCTGGCCCTCAGCAGCATCTGGACCCGGACTCCGGGGCTCCCGCCACCCTCGCCGGCAGGGGGCTCGTGTCCCGGAGCTGTCTGTGCAGACACGAGGTTTGCGCCGAGGACCTGCTCCCCTCCTGGGGTCTGGGGTCTCCGCCCGAGTCCGGCAGAGGGGCCTGCTGACCGACACCCGGTGAGAACCTGGGCGCTGGGTCCCTTCGTACCCCCTGGAGACCACACCTCACACGTGGTCACATGCCGTTTTGGGGGGACACCTGGGAGAGGATTCTGGAAGCTTAGCCTGGTGTCCCCACCCCCACCCCCACCCCACAAGCCTCTGCCCTTAGGTCACTTTGCTTCTCATCCTTTCTCTGTATCAACCTAGGCCTTGGGGAGACTGCTGAGCCCTGGGGGTCCTCCCGACATGCCCCGCCCCCGGGGCATCTCTTTGTTTTGGAAGCACAGGCTCTCCTTCCGTCCAGGCAGCCTTTCTTTCTGGCCCAAGAGCCCTTTTCAATTTGCATTTGCTTTCTATTCTGTGAGGTTTGCTGCTCGGAAGTCCCTGGTTGGAAAGTCGGCTCCTGCAGGAACCTCGTGGTGGAACCGCCTGGAGGCTCATTCGCGCGTTTTCTGCCGGCCCCTCCCTGCCCTCAGACTGTCCACACGGCTGAAGGCATCTGGGGTGCAAACGGTGGGGGGGGAGTGGCAGGATCCTTCTGTCCGCCCAGCCAGGTGCACCCGGGAGAAAGCCCACGTAGGCCAGGAGCCCCACTCAGACAGCTAGAGGCGCGGGGCCAAACGCTCACGCCACTCCGCGCGCAGAGCCCGCACCGCTCCTCTTTCCCACGGGGACTCCACGCACGTCCCCGCGCCCCAGCCTGTGACCACCACCTCCGGGAGGGCTCGAGGCCGCTGGCCAGGTGCGGCCGGCTTCCCCAGCACCGCTCGGTGCGCGTTCCTGCTGCGGCCTCCGCACACCCGGGGCGGCACCGCCCGCGGGAACTTTCCGGCACAGAGACGGCGCCCCAGCCCCACACGGCCGGCAAGTATCTGAGATGCGGTGGGTGGGTGCAGCGGATCCCCCCGCTCTGTGTTTAGCTTTACTTAACTTTACCTCATGTGACTTTAACCGTAAATGGCAACAAACGTCCGGTGGCGGCCACATCGGGCCGCGTGGAGTACACCCTGGGACACGAAAGTGCGGGGACACTAGTGGGTGGGCCCCAAAGGCCGGCGCGGTCATCATCAGCCCACACTCTGCGGTTTCCCTAAGCCTGCCTTAGCAGAGATCAGCTCGTCATGAACATCAGGACACGTCCTGGAACGAGGAGGATATGGGCCCCCAGGGCCCGGGCGATCCGGCAACCAGACGCACCATAAGATGCTGGAAGTCCCGGGCCCAGAGGACTCACCTTTATGATCGCGATGGCCATCATGGCAGCTGACATGGAGAACATGATGGCCGGAAGCAGCATGACCACGGCGGCCCCGACATTGGTCTGGAAGAACCCGACTGCCGCCAGCCAACCACTGCAAGGGGCAAGAGAGAGCAGCATGGGTGCCAGCACGTCCACCAAACAAGGGCCCAGCATCCTTCATATGTAAACAGCTCCAACAAATCAACAACAACAAAAACGAATGGCGGAGAATGGGCAATTTGTGCAAGGGCTCGCAGGGGCCAATGCACACATGAAATGATGCTCAAACCCAGCAGTGGGGAATGCAAGCTAGAACGCGGGAACGTGTGGTGTGCGTGAGGGGCTGAAAGGAGCACTGCACTGGTGGGAGCATGTCCCTTTCCAGGAGCGTGTCCCTTTGCGGGAGCAGTGGGAGTGGCCTACAAAAAGCCCTAAGAGCTCATTTCCTGCACCCCGGCTCTCCTCCTCTGAGAATTCACACCACGGCAATGACTTATAATGAAAGCCAGGAGTAACCCAAATGTTCACCAGCCAGAACACAGCCACACGACAGAATGCTGAGGAGACGTTCACAAAACCAGAGCAGAAAAGAAAGTTGAAGATGAGTCAGGACAGCAAGACTCTATGAGACCCGTTCTGTCCATGGCACATGTGCAAAGTGGAAAGAACACCCACGCCCGCCTCTGGGGGGGGAGAGACAGAAGATAACCATTGTCGAGACTTTATCATTTTACTGATTTTTTTTTAAAGTAGGCTCCACGCCCAACGCAGGGCCTGAACTCACGACCCTGAGATCAAAACCTGAGGTGAGATCAGGAGTCAGACGCTTAACCCAGTGAGCCATCCAGGTGCCCCTTGAGATTTCGTTTTTCTAAACAGGTAATAAAGACACACGGCTCAAGGTTCAAGAAACCTAAAGGCTAGGAAATTATCACCAGTTCATTACTATTACTGAAACCATATGCTTTATTCAGGTTTCATTGCTGTTCCCCTGGCGTCCCTGTTCCAGAGCCTGTCGTGTGGCCACATCCACTGAGAGTCCAGCCAGGTCCCCCCCGCACAGGCTTCTGTGGCCACCCCCGCACTGTGGGAGCGTCACACCCAGAGAGGTGGCTGCCCAGCACACACGTGGTGGAGCCCCACATCTCCAGGGGCTGCCCGTATTTGCTCGCGCCTTCCGGAACAACACGAGGACCGCAGCGCTCAGCAGCACGTGGGCTTTCCCGCACGCATGTTTAGGGACGATGCCACGCTCCCACCGAAAGGGAAGCTGTGTCTTCCTCACCCAAGTGTGTGAAGTGGGGCAGAGGACCCCTGGCCCACAGGCCCATTCTGTGCTGGGTGCCGGGGCCGAGAATGACCCTGGCGGTGGGGACAGGCCTGCTGCCTGTTCCCACTCAGCCTGGGGAGGTGGAAAAACTACTGGGGGCGCCTGGAGGGCTCGGTCGGCCAAGCGTCCGCCTCTTGGTCTCGGCTCGGCTCGTGATCCCAGGGTCAGGAGATCAAAGCCCCATGTGGAGCTCTGTGCTGGGCGTGGAACCTGCTAGAGATCCTCTCTCTCCCTCTGCACCTCCCCAAAATAAAATTAGAAAAATGTTTGAAATAAAAAACTTAAAAAAAAAAACAAAAAAAGAAAAGCCACTGGGAGGGGAGACTCGGCTGGGTGTTTAGGCCGAGGGAGAGGTAGGGGGGTGTGGGCACAACTAGGCAGCCGCAGGGCCAGGTGGGCACCAGGTGCTCCTAGGAGGGGAGAAACGCTGGCTCTGCTGGGGGTGTCACCTTGGGGACAAACATCCTTCCACCAGATCTGGGGCTCTGGAAAGAGGGGCCGGTGGGCGGGGGCCCCAGCCTGAGGACCGTGGTCTCCGGGGAGGGTGAAGGCACCCACAGGCTGAACGTAGGACGGGGAGCCTGCCCCAGCCTCCCAGCAATGAGAATAACCTCCTTTATTACCCAGGATGACAGCACTCAGGTTCTAAGGACAGCAGGTGACAAACTGGCCCCCGTCAGGACCGACTGGATGAGCGACGGAGCCTGCTGTATGCCATCCTTGTCGGGGAGACACCACGGCATCAGGGCTGGGGAGCAGGGAAGATGGAGAGGGCAGGGCTCAGGGAGGAGATGAGGGGGTGCTGGGTGTTCCCCCAGAGAGTCTCAGGAGATCGCGGGGCTGGAACCAGGGAGAGGACAACATGCACGTAAAAGAACGGTGCGGACACAAGACCTAGGGAGTCTGGCAGCCCCCCAGAAGGTCAACTCAGCTGCCGCGTCACCAAGCAACCTGGCAGCCCGGCGCACACCCGAGACACCGAGGCCCGTGTCACAGCAGCACTAGTAACGGCAACGTCCAGAGACACCCAGAACCCGTGAGCTGTGGACGGAACGACAGCGTCCACCGCGCACGCGCACAGATGACCGTGTCTACCGCGCATGCACACATCCCTCGGCCGCGAGCAGGAGGGAGGCGCCCACCCCCGCCGCCCCACCGGCCGACTCTGAACACACGACACTCAGGGAGGGAACGAGACACGAGAGGCCACGTGGGGTGTGAGTCCACTTGTGTGAAAGGTCCAGAAAAGGCTCATCCAGGGACAGGGAGGGGGCTTGTGGGGGCCGGGGGAGCGGGTGGGAGTGACGGCCAACCGGGGCGAGTTGTTTTTGGGGCAATAGAACATTCTGGCACTAAACAGAGGTGATGGCTGCACCACCTGTGAACGTACTCTAAACCACTGAATTGTTCACCTTAAAAGTGAATTTCTGGTCTGTGACACGTACCTTACCAAAGCCACTATTCTAAAAACTGAACTCTGGGAAACTACAGGACAAGCGAGCCTCTGTTTCTTCGATGAATCAATCAGAAAAAGACCGGGAAGAGCAAAGACAGAAAGCGACTCATGGAGACGTGCGCGCCTCATCTGGGTCTGACCCGGATGGACGGCTGAAGCAGAACGTAACTCAATGCCACGTGGCATCCTGAGCAGGGGGCAGCCGTGGGGACGCGGCGGAAATCCAAACGCGGCCCACGTCCGGGCACCGGCACTGCAGCCGCGCACACCTGGGGTCGTACCAAAGGCGTATCAGACACCCCTGCTGGCGCACGGCCACGCGCTGTCCTGTCTCCGCGCCTTTCTGTAAACCTCCAAGTAGCCTGACGTAAAGTGCCCTGTTCAAGGGGCGCCTGGGAGGCTCAGTCGGTGAAGCGGATGAGTCTTGATCTCAGGTTTGTGAGTTCAGGACCCACGGTGGCCATAAAGATTACTTTACAAATAAAATTGGGACACTTGGGTGGCTCAGTTAAGCGTCCGACTTCGGCCTAGGTCATGATCTCGTCGTGGTTTGTGAGTTTGAGCCCCGCGTCGGGCTCTGTGCTGACAGCTCGGAGCCTGGAGCCTGCTTCGGATTCTGTGTCTCCCTCTCTCTCTCCCCCTCCCCTGCTCACGCTCTCTCCCTCTCAAAAATAAACATTTTAAGAAAAGTTTTTTTAATTAAAAAAATTACTAAATAAAGTTGAACTCATGAACCAAGCCACCCAGGCGCCCACCCAATGTGGGTTTTGAACTCACAAACCCGAGATCAAGGATTGCACGCTCCACGGACTGAGCCAGCCTGTTTAAAAAGACAGGATCTCAGCGAGCGGACGGCACGAAGGACTTTAGGTTGGTCTGTGAGGCGTGAGGCAGCATCACGGTCTCGTATGTAGGGACACTGCGTAGGATACTTGTACGTCCTGAAAGTTCTTCTCCTTTATGAGTTTGCGGGGAAGCGTCTGCGGAGGAGATGACCCACGTGTGGAGCGTGAGGGGGGCAACAGACCCGCAGAATACAGAGCTGCTGCGCAGCGCGGCCGGCACCCCGAGAGCACCCTCCGAGGACGCGCTGGACCGTCTCCGGGAAGCGCCCAGCGGCTGCTCTGTGTCCCATGCGGAAGGTCGCGAGCAGGGACTGGCCCGGGGCCGCAGCCGCGGTCCACCCGGCCACCGGGGACCAGGAGGACGGGGAGACCCTGGCCGGGCTTTCAGGGGGA
This sequence comes from Leopardus geoffroyi, assembly GCF_018350155.1. Lineage (NCBI taxonomy): Eukaryota > Metazoa > Chordata > Mammalia > Carnivora > Felidae > Leopardus > Leopardus geoffroyi. The sequence goes on along the minus strand of NC_059331.1, from coordinate 1,185,078 downwards.
GTGCGGTTTGGTGAAGCGCACCTTCGGTCCCAACCCCCTGCTCCGCGCCCTGAGAAGGCCAAGGGGCCGGCGAGGGGGCCGGGGGTGTGCCAGCACCAGACAGTCCACCTGTGTGACAGTCAAAGAAGCCAGAGCAGGGCGGGGGGGCGGGGCGCCCCACACACTTGGGGAAATGAAAGCGCCCGGAGGCCCTGCCCTGCTTGTGCTGGCCCCAGGCCTAGCCTTGCGACAGAACGGGAGCGGTGACGAGCTTCGGGAGAGCGGATGGGCCTGCAGCGTCCCCCTCCCCCCGCCTCCCCCTAATTTTCCAGAGCAGCTCTCTGCCCAGGCGCACCAGCTGGTTGGTCACCGTCCCCTGCTCTGTTTGGCCTACACTCAAAGAGGGCAGGGACGCTCCTGAAGTCCTCTTTCTGCAAGCCGACCCCCAAGGAAGGTGCCCACCATGCCAGCCCAGTGTGGAGAATGGCGTGGGGGTGGCACCGGGCAGAAAAGAGCCCGCACGGGCCTGACACCTCCCACCCCTGAGGCCGGCTCGCGAGGCCAGCCCTCGGCAGCATCTGGATCCGGACTCCGGGGCTCCCGCCACCCTTGCCGGCAGGGGGCTCGTGTCCCGGAGCTGTCTGTGCAGACACGAGGTTTGCGCCGAGGACCTGCTCCCCTCCTGGGGTCTGGGGTCTCCGCCCGAGCTCGGCAGAGGGGCCTGCTGACCGACTCCCGGTGAGAACCTGGGCGCTGGCTCTCTACGCCCCCTGGAGACCACACCTCCCACATGGCCACATGTTGTTTTGGGGGAATTAAGCGCCTCTTGGGGGACACCCTGGGAGAGGATTCTAGAAGCTTGGCCCAGTGTCCTCGCCCCTGCCCTCCATCCCTTTGCCCTGAGTTCAAATTACTTCCCATCCTTTCTCTGTATAAACCGTGGCCTTGGGGACGACAGGCTGCTGAGCCCTGGGTGTCCTCCCGGCACAGCCCCGCCCCTGGAGTCCGAAGCCAGCCCCTCACTGGCCCTGTAGACCGAGATCTGAGAGGGCATCAGAGAGAGCTCATCTGCCCGACAGGTGCAAAGACCCAGAGGGAGGGTGTATCTTGGAAACGGTCCCAGGCGAGAGGGGACTTCGAGCCTCTATAAAGGGGGCAGAAGACACGGGAGGGAGCTGAGGAGCAGGTCCAGGAGGCCACCAGCACCCACCCGGGGCCTCGAGCAACAAGACAGCACACGTTCAACGTGCGGTGACCAGGACAGAGCCTCGTGGCTCTTCCAGGGCACAGAGGAAAGAGTGACAGGAGTGAAAGCCAGGAGGATGGCAGCAGGGTGTCCCCAGCTGAGAGCTGGAGACACGGCGAGGGCCACGGCATGTGACACCCGCCCTCAGGGGACGAGCTCCCGATACCGAGATTTCGACCAAGAGACCGAGCAAGACACACATGAGCACAGAGGCGCGTGATGTCACAGTACTGACCAAGCAGAGCCACACACACGCAGCCGTGGCTGTCGCCCACAGGACGCTCGGTGCCGCAGACGTGACCTGGGGGTGCCCACATCCTCATCCTGGGACTTGTCCCCTCATGCAGCAGAGGGGACCTTGTCAAGGCCCCCGAGGCGGGGTGACCCTGGGTGCCCAGGGGGCCCAGCATCCTCACGAGGTCCCACGAGAGCAAGGCAGAGCCAGGCGACCCGAGCTGCTGGCCATGAGGATGAGGAGAGCCCGTGGGCCGAGGATGCAGCGCCTCTGGGAGCCGGGAAAGGGAGGAGATGGGGCTCGCTGGGGCCCCGGGCGGGGGGGATTCCAGCCCTGCCCGCACCTGGCCGTGAGGCCCGTGTCAGATCCCGGAGCCCAGAGCTGTGAGATAAACCTGCTTCCCTCCGAGTCACCACGTTTGCCGTGATTTGTTCTGGCAGCCACGAGACCAGGTACGAACCCGTCCAGGCAAACTGAAGGCCGGCCCTCTCTCCGGCTGTGCCCTGAGCCGCTCCTCCCAGGACATGCCACCGGACCGCACTTCCCAGTGGCCCCGGTGGCCCGCGAGCGCGTCCTGGGCAGAACCTGGAGGGCAACAACCCCCAGCCCCACCCCACCCCCCACCGCCCCGTGCGGGTGCTCACGATGGCCGGGGCACCGCTGAGCACACACCCGTCACACCCCTGCGCCACAGCCTGGGGGCCCGGCTCACCACGCGCCCCATCCTGAGAGGCCGATCGCCTGGATAACGGTCAGGACGAACTGGGCTCCGAAGATGAAGAAGAACGCCATGAAGTTGAAGGAGCTGTCGGCCCTGCGGAGGGAGAGGAGGGAGAGGACGGCCGTCACTGCGCACGTGCACGGCCAGTGAGGGGACTGGCTGCCTCCCCGGGTCAGCCCGGGTCTCGGGGACCACCTAGGGGCAAACGCGGCACGCTCCTGAGTCGTGGGGCCCACTGGGGGCGAACATCCACAGGAGCCAAGAGGTGCCAATGACCCAAGTGTTCGCAAACGTATGAGCAGCCAGACACAGGCACACGTGTCCACTGTGCACGCGCACGTCCCTCGGGCCGCGAGCAGGAGTGAGGTGCCCGCGCCCGCTGCCCCGCTGACGGACCCAGACATGACAGGCCACACGGGGTGTGAGTCCACGTGTGTGAAATGTCCAGAACAGGCTCATCCACGGACAGGAGGGGGGCTCGTGGGGGCTGGGGGAGGAGAGGGGGTGGAACAGGGATGGAACGTTCTGGAACTGGAAAGAGGTGATGGATCCACAACCCCGTAAAGATACTGGAAACACTGATACACGAAGCGTCTCCTGACGAAGTTATTAAAAGACAACGGGTCGTGGTTGGCTGTAGCCCGCAGACCGTGGACATAACCTGTCCCCCCCCCAACCGGACAGGAGAAGGGACCCAGGCACCAGGCACAGAGCAGGTGCAGGTCCCGAGAGTGAGAGCGGGAGCTGCATGGACCTGAGCTCACGCGGTCAGGCGTCCTGGCTCGCCCCGCTCCGAGCCCCAGACGCTCCGAGACTGCCCCGCACCCCCACTCACCGAAAGGCCTTGTACGCAGGCCGGAACCAGCACACGTAGCCGCAGGGGGAGAAGAGCAGTAGCCAGACCAGGGCCAGGCCAAAGTTGGCTCCCGAGCCGCCTCCGATCCACCAGGCCAGGCAGGCGATGAGGTTGACCCCCAAGGTGGCACAGTAGACTGGGTGGGGGGAGGGGGGAGAGGCGAGGAGGGTGAGCCTGGGCGGAGGGCTCCGGGCCGGGCCTCTCCCACCCGCCGGGAGAGCAGGGCTGCGACTCTGCTCAGCGTGGGCACCAGGGGGGCCAGAGAACAGCTCAAGGGACATCATTGTGTTGGAAAAACGGATTTATCCCAGAACCCTTGGGCTCTCACCGCCCGGGAGGGGGCAAACTGTGGCCCGGAGGTGCCCCATGCCCGCCCCCGCCCCGCCCCGGCCACTCACACAGCCACAGCTGGTAGATCTTCTTCACCAGGAGCTGGTGCTCAATGGGTATCTCGTCGGAGAAGTTCTGGTAGAAGCAGGGCTTCAGAGGGATGAACTTGGGCAGCGGCGGGAAATTATTCTCCTTTTCTGCAGAGACAGAAACCACCGCAAAACAAAACCAGGCTAAGGGACCCAGTGACAGGCCCACACACGTCCCTGTCCTGGTCCTCAGAACCCGTGGACATGTCACCTCACGTGGCAGAGGAGACCTTATCAAGGCCCCTGAGGCGGGGGTGACCCTGGGTGCCCTGGGGACCCAGCGTCCTCACAAGAGGGAGGCAGAGAGCCGGGCGGACCCCGCGCTGCTGGCCGTGAGGATGAGGAGGGGCCGCGGGCCCAGGATGCGGCGCCTCTGGCAGCCGGAAAAGGGGGACACGGGGCTCCCTGGGTTCCCGGGGGAACCGGCCCTGCCCACGCCCGGGTGTTAGGACTTCGGAGCCCATAATCGTGGTTTAAATCACTACGTTGTGGTGATTCCTCAGAGCAGCCACAGAAGACACGCAGACTCAGTGGCAGAACACAAATGCCGGTGACAGCTGCCTCGAAGGAAGGTTCTGGCATCCTGAACGTATGAGCTTCCTGGGGAAGCTCTAAGAAGTGACCACAAACTGGGAGGTGTCAGCTGTAGGGATTTGCTCTCTTCTAGTCCTGGAGCCCAGAAGTCTGAGGTCAAGGTGTCACTGACATCATACCACCGTGTGGCAGGACACGACTCCCAACTACCTCGGGGGGCCAGACCACGAACAAAACAGAGAGGACCCCTGCCCTCGAGGTGCTGCCCTCCTAGCCAGGGGGAGCCCGGCAGTAATCGCAATGGATGGACGACACTGTGGCATATAGGAGATGTCACGTGCAGGCCACCAGGGATGTGTGCTGGGTGCTGGTTAGCTGTGATTTAAGAAGGGGGTCAGGGTAGGCCTCACTCGAAAAGGCAGAATTGGAACCAAGACTCCAGAAAGCGAAGAGGAGAGGCCGGTGGTTCTGGCCCATACAAAGGCCCCGGGGTGAGTGCCAGGTGCTCTAGAGGCAGCGGGGAGACCAGGGGCCGGAGGGGAGGACAGGTAGAGGCAGACCATACCATACTGGCCACAGAGAAGCCCCAGGCATCTACCAAGGGACACAGAAAGCCGTGGAGCATGCCAAGCCTGAGCCCGGCGGGGTTCGACCCCACCCCGAGCTTGCTGGCTCTGCGCCTGGGTGATGAGACACGGGGAAGGGCCTCCCCGGCACAGCCTCCGTGCCACGGTCACAGGTCACAACCCTTCGCGGTTCCTGCCCAAGGCCCCAGCAAGGACCTCACCTGGCCCCTGCCCCGCTGCTCTCCCCTCTCCTGACGTGTGACCCCTCCCCCCGCTGCCCACAGCAAGGACGGGGTGACGCCTCCAGCGGCCAGGTGGCCAGCACACCCTGTGCCGAGGGGAAGATAGAAAACCACCAGGCGAATCACAGGCCCCTTGAAACCCTGTCTTCTTGGCAGATGAAAAGCCCCCGGGGAACGTCGTGCGCAGATTTGGGACTCGGCGGCCTGAGTTCCAATCCCAGCAGCAGCACCACCAGTTGACCCCAGGCACCTAGGGCCCCAGCCGCCATACACCTGAGCTCGGGGGCAGGGTGACCGTGCGTGGAAGGCGTGTCCCTGTGGCGCCTGGCCGTGGCTTCAGGGCCCCACCTCACGTGCCCCACCCCTCCTCCTGAGCGGGAGGGGGGCAGGCAAACCCACGAGGGAGTGAGGGTGTCATCTTACACACGTAGGGATGAACCCTGATGTACCAACCTCACGCCTACACTGATGTCAACCGCCAAACGGGCCCCAAGGCAGAAGGCCTGGCCAGGCGAGCTACTCCTATGGAGACCGGCCTCTCCCTCTAATCTGGCTCCAGGCTAGGAGGCAGCCCCGACACCCGTCGTGGGAGGAGGGGAGTGAGGTGTGCGCCCCTCCCCACGGTGGGGGGCATTACGGTCCGTCCGACCACCAGGGGACGCTTCCCAGAGGAACAGACAAGCTGGATTCCCCGCTGCAGGGCCTCCGGGCGAGACTTACCAGACATTTCCGCTGTGACAACTGGCGGGGCCGAAGCCTACAGCCACCTGGAGGGGAGACAGCCACAGTCAGGGGGTCCCCCAGGCCACTGGGGGACCCCCACACCAGCTGTGTGCCCAGCAGCACCCACAGGTGGAGTCCTCACCTCCAGGCCACCCCAGGGATGGTCTGGTCCCAGAGGCCAGTCCCCTGCACCACCTCCCTCCAGAGCCCCGTCGGCAGCTGGCAGGAGAGGGGTCAGCCTGTTGCCAGGTCACACACCAGCCAGAGCCAAAATGTTCCTGGGACGCCCCCCCAACCTACCCCATGCCCTCCCCACCCCCCAGGCTTTCGCTTTATCCACGACTGGCTCTGAGCACCTCCTCGGGGCCACAAAGCCCAACTTGTGAGACACTGAGAACTGGGTTTGCGCTCACTGCTACGTGACACGCAGTCACACAACCTCTCTGGCCTGCAGTTGTCGCCCCTGCAAGCCTTGCAGAGCTGAGGATCGCGTCACGACCCGAGCCAACCACATGGCACCCCAGCGGCCCTTCTACGTGCAGCCACGTGAGCTGGTGTCACACAGTGGCCCCACGTACCAGGCTGCCACTAACACACACGCCCGAAGAGAACACGCCGGTGCCCGAGGGCTCTGCGGGCGGGCACCGCCATCTCCAGGAAATGAGCCACAATGCGGCCTTGCCCAGCACCCACCAGGGCCTCACGGCACAGGTGAGCCCGGCGTGGGCAAGGGAACCGTACCTGGAGGCGGGCAGGGGGACGGGAACCCACAGACGTCTTTCTCAGGCACAGCCCAGGTGAGAAGGATCCAGTGACGCCGAGTTTCCAGGGTCCACGCCCCCGAGACCCTCCCGCCCACACCGCCCATCCACTGCACCAGCTCGAGGTCAGACCCCCAGCCCCGGCCCCAGGGGCTAGGACGGGCTGGGAGCAAATACCCCAGGCTCCACAGCGGGCTCAGAGCGAAGCTGGCCCGGTGATCCAATCACGCACGGCTGCTGAAGGGACACACGTCGCTCCTAGCACTACCTGCTCTGCGGCAGACCCCCGGCTCACCCCCTCTGGCCATCTGTGAAGGTCAGGAGACGGGCTGACCGGAAGGAGCCTTTCGGTGGGGTGAGTCCGGGCCGGCAGGCTACACCCTAGTGTAAACACATGCTGGCCGGCCACGCCCTTCCAGACGTAACACACAGGCAGAGGCCCCAGGCCCAGGGCCACGCTCTTGCCCCACTTGGCTCAGAAGCTCCCCTTCCCCTGTACAAACCCCGCACCCTGGAGGAAGCGGTCACTCCGACCCAGGCACCCTCGGCCACCACGGCCCCATGCCTCTGTCAACAGACACCGACCTGGTTTGGGGGTGTTTATTTTCACACGTAGAGCCGCTCTGTGACACCTGACACACAGGGGACACCGTCCCAGTGGACCCTCGGGCTGGGGGCAAAGGGCAGCTGGAGGAAGGAAGTCCGAGTGCCCAGCTCCCCGGCCCGGGCCGGACCCCCGCTAGGCTCAAGCCCAGGGAAGAGCTCGGTTGGGCACAGATGCGTCCCCACACACCAGTGGAGGCAGCACAGGGTCTGGCTCCGGGCTGGGGGACGCGAACGTCCCTACAACCGACCGGCAGGATCACGGCCAGGACGAGGAGGGACGCAGGGGCCCGCCGGTGGAGTCTGCCGGGAGGCTGAGATGCCAGGGGAGGGCCCGGCAGGCGCGGCCGCCTACACGAAGGGGTGCAGCCGGCGGCACTGGGCTTCCAGAACACCACGGAACACCTGGAAGCGGTGGTTGAGGTCCGGCCGGGCGTGGATGCGGAAGCGGGTGCCCAGCGCACCGTCGGGCGACGGCGCCCCGTAGAAGACGCGCTGCACGCGGGAGTGTACCAGGGCCATGGCGCACATGGCACAGGGCTCGCGGGTCACGTAGAGATCGTAGCCGGTGCACACGTAGGGCAGGCTGTCCCCGAGCGCGTCCCCGTCCTCCTCCAGCTTGCGCACAGAGCCCGCGCGGACGCCCTGGGGGCCGACGACGGCCGGGGCGAAGGAGCAGGCAGGGTAGGGGCGGAGGTCGTGGGCGCCGCGCCCCTGGCCCCGGGCCACCAGGTCGATGCACACCATGGTGGCATGCAGCAGGGGGCTGGCCGCGCTGCTGCAGTCATGGCCCGTGGCCAGCACGCGGCCCGAGGACGGGTCCACCACCACCGCCCCCACGGCCCTCAGGCCCCTGGCGGCCGCCTGCTGCGCCGCCCACACGGCCCGCTCCATGTGGCCCTGCATCGCCGCCTGCTCCTGCGCCGAGAAGAGCCGTCCGGCCAGGGCACGGGCCACCTGCCTGTCCTCGTGGAAGGACGTGGGCCAGTGGGCGCGCGCCTCCTCGAACTGGCCTCTGGTCAGGGGCGGCCGGGCGGGCACGGGCACCAGGAAGGGCTGCCCCAGGCCGCGAGGGTCCACGGCCGGCCGCGGGAGGAGCTCGGCCAGCGATCGTGCACCCGGGGCCGGCCCCGCCAGGCACAGCAGTATCTCCAGTGCGTGCGGGCGGCTGGCATCGCGGCTGGGCCGCACCCTCTTGAGGTGAGGCTGGGCGGGCAGCGGGTGCACGGCCGACACCTCCTTGAGGAGGCGCGAGGTCTGACGCTTGTCGAGGACGGGCGCGGCGTAGGCCAGCACCAGCTCCACGTCCTGGGACTGCTGCTCGGACAGGACCGGGAGGGCTTGCCACGGCGCGGGCGCTGGCTGGGGGCTCGCGGCCTCCTCGTCCCCACGCTGCTCCGCGAGGCCCGGGGCGGGGTCCATCCTCGGCGGGGCTCCGACTGTGGGAGACAGAGATCGGGGCAGAGCATCATCCCTCAGCCGCAGGAGTCCGTCCCAGGTCCCAGCGTGCGGAATCCGAAGTCCGGGAGCTCCGCCCACGCGACGCGCACCACCGGCCGGCCGCGCTCGCCCTCAGATCCTACTAACTCTTGGTCTGCAGAGCTTAAGCCATCACTGGCATCCTTTTCTCCCTGTGCGAGGTGCCACGGGTGAACGTGAGCAGTCTCGTGAAGCGTCTTCACGCTGACTACGTGCTCAGGTGCTCACGTTCCATGTTTCAGGTTAAGCGAACGCATCTTTACAGTGAACTTCACCTGTTTCTTTGCGCATTTTTTTGGAAACACGGCTTCTAAAACGCTTAGCGTTTCGTGCGTACCCCGCGTCATAACCTCATCGGTCAGCACCGCCTCGGGTTACATCGGAGCTAAACCACTGGTCCTGTCGACGAGATTCAGGGGCATCAAAGGTGCCACCGTGTGCCCGGAACACACCGTCCTCTGGAGTCCTGGGGTGGACCAGCCCCCGCCCCTTCCCCGTGGACATCTCACAGCTGTGGGCTTTCACCCTCTCTGATGCGCCTGAGCCGCCCAGAACCCCACCTATTCATCAGTCGGGCCCGCTGGAGGGCGCAGGGCACCCTCACCCACCGCGGTCCGTCCTAGGCTCATGATACAAATTTGACAAACGCACAGAATCGGGGGGGCCCGCGGCAGCCACGAGAGGCAGAGCGCGGAGAGGGGCCCCGCGTGCACTCCCAGTGCTGTGCCCGGCAGGGCCCGCGGCACCGACCCTGAATCTGCTCCCGGCACACACCACGCTCAGGACCCCACGGCCCGCACCCATCACGAGGCTCCCACTGTCTCCACGGCAAAACGCCGTCTCACCTGTCCTCCAGGAGCACAGCCGCTGAGTAACACAGGCAACAGGGGACTGTCGGGGGACGCCGCCGGCGGGGGTGCCGCTCTGAGGCAGAAGGGGGAAAACTCGCAGCACAGTCACCGTGTGAGCCAGTGACCGCTCCCCTCCACGCCCAGGCGTGTGCCCACGAGAGCCGAGAACACACGTCCACAAAGAACCCCGCACACGTGTGTTCACGGCAGCCAGACGGCGGATACAGCACAAGCGCCCTTCGATGGATGAACGGACGGATACACGCGTCCACCGCGAAAGGTTCACGTCCCTCGGCCGCGAGCAGGAGCGAGGCGCCCACCCCCGCCGCCCCGCGGACGGACCCCGAACACACGACGCTCAGGGAGGGAACCCGACACGAGAGGCCACACGGGGTGTGAGTCCACGTGTGTGAAACGTCCGGAACGGGCTCGTCCACGGACGGGAAGGGGGCTCACGGGAGCCAGGGAGGGGATGGAGGAGTGACTGGTGATGGGGACGAGGCTTCCTCTGTGGGGGGCATGGAGATCTCTGTAAGAAGACAGCGAGGAGAGTTTGGCACCCCTGCGGAGGTACTGAAAACCCCAGAGCCAGACGCTTTAAACGGGTGAGCCGCAAAGCGGTAAGGCTGCTAGAGAAGCGGGGAGGGGGAAGGACACGGGGCAGGCGCGAGGTCAGCAGACTCCACGCGAGGCCCAACCACTGGTGCGGTCCCCACCACGTGTCCTCCCAGTGACACAGGAGGGAGCTCCTGGAACTGTCCCCGTTCCACAGGACAAAGACAAGGCTCTGTGGGGTGCAAGGCCTTGCCTGGGGCCACAGGCAGGCAGAGTCGCGATCTGACCAGGCTCTGGCCAGGCGGGCCAGCTCACCGCCTCTGCCTTCGGAGCCCCTGTGTAGGGCAGGGGTCCTGAGCCTCTCCCACAGATAAGAAAGAAGCAGCTTCAGGGCACCCGGTGGCTCAGACGGTTAAGCGTTGACTTCAGCTCAGGTCAAGATCTCACGGTTCGTGAGTTCGAGTCCCATGTTGGGCTCTGCACTGACAGTGTGGAGCCTGCTTGGGATTCTCTCTCTGCCCCCCATCCCGCTCTCTCAAACTAAATAAACTTTAAGGAAAAAAAAAAAAAAAAAAAAAAAAATGAAAGAAAAAGAAAGAAGCGGTTTCAGGAAACAGTGACCCGCCTGAACCCCCAACCCCAACGTCCTGGGGGGAGTGCCAGCACGGCCGCAAGCAGTGTCCACGCACGCGTGTTCGGTATAAACACGCCCAGGGATGTGGAGCAGGATGGGGTCGGCTGCTGGACCTGGGCTCCTCCTCTGTCCCCAAAGCCCCAGATGAGTCCCCAGCTCCAGGCACCTGGCTGCCTCTACCCCCCACACACTCTGCTGGCCTCGCCCAGCTCAGTCCCCACCCTGGCATCTCCAAGGACAGCCGTGGCGGGCTCAGAACCGCCTGTTTTCATTTCTGGTTGCAGCGCCTCTGCCTCTGGTGCAGAAGTCCAGGGGCCGGGAGCACTAACAGCATCGGCGGCCCCCAGAGGGTGTGCTGGACCAGGGAGACGGGCCCCTAACCTCAAGTCCCCTTGGCAGCTTAGGCACCTCCCCACTGGAAGCACGGGTGCTCCGGGACCCCCCGAAGATACGGGGCAGCTGGCTCTGGGAGGGAGACAGAAAATGGCATTTATACACCCAGGAAAGCGTAGGCTCGAGGCCTCATCTTGTCCCTGGGTGACGAAGGCAGGCCAGAACCTGGACCTGGGTGTGTGTCCTGCCCTGTCCTAGAAGTCCACACCCAGCCCAGCTGTTCCCTGCCTGTGAGACCTTGGGCACCTGCCCTAGACCCCACCCTCAGTGCCCCCTCTGAGAAATGGAAACCCATCACCACCTCCCAAGGCTAAGAAAAGCCACATGAGCTCCACGCTGTCCCAGGGTACAGCTCCCAGGAGGCGCAGTGCCCTGTGGTGGGCAGTCTAGGAAGGCTCCTCGGAGGCGGTGACCCCAGCTGGACCCAGAAGGCAGGCGAGGCAGGGTGGGGAGTCCTTGGCAGAATCTCCGAGGGCCAGAGCCCTGTGGTGGGCAGTCCAGGAGGGCTCCTCGGAGGCGGTGACCCCAGTTGGACCCGGAAGGCAGGGGAAGCAGGGCGGGGAGTCCTGAGCAGAAGGAACGGACGGCCAGAGCCTCACACACGCCCACAGGGCGGTAGCTCCTGGATTCCAATACAGTTTCCAGGGCTTGGCTGCCACCTGCATCCCTAACAAACTCCCCATTGGAGTGGGGCCGCTAAATTCGAATTCTGGACATGCGCAGAATTTGCGAGCGCGGTGGGGTCCCTTGTAAGCTCTGGGGCTTGACGCGAACATGGACATCGCTTGTCGTGTACACGGAATTCTAACCTCCCGGCGCGTCCTGCGCTTCACCTGCCCAACCTGGCCACCCTACAAACGGCCCCTCTGTGTGTGACAGTTCGCGAACACTGGGCATGTGGGGTGTGGTAGGAGACCCCTTATCCGCGGAGCCAGGGTAAGAGAAGGCCTCGAAAACCCATTCTTTCAATATCAGGAAAGTTTAATGTTTGCCACGTTTACCAACGTTTAAGACGCCAGCAGCTGGCGGGAAGCTAGTGAAAGGGAGGACCGGAGGCAGAGGGCTGGCCGCGATGACCCCAAGCACGCGCACAGGGGAAGGGGAAGGGGAAGGGGAAGGGGAAGGGGAAGGGGAAGGGGAAAGGGAAGGGGAAGGGGAAGGCGATGGGAGGAGAGGGGCAGCTGGCTGTACGGGGCCTCCACCCCCGGCCGCAGGGGCGCGCGCACGCGCAAAAGGTCGACGGGCGCGGGGAGCGGCGGCCCGCGGCCCGGGCGCCCCGCGCGCACGCGCACACGAGCGGATGCCCCCGGCTGCCTCCTCGCGCCCCGCGCGGCCGGCGCCCCCACGCCAGCCGAGGCTCTCCTTGACTGCCCCGGCTCGCTGCCCGTGGGAGCCGGGGCCGCGAGAACCGAACCCCCGGGTCCGCGCGCTTACCTGAAGAGCCGCACGCGAGGACTGCGCCTCACAAGTCTTAGCAACCGACCGCTGCCCCGCCTCCGCCTGCGCCGCGCGGCACGACGGGAGCGTAGTTCCAGGGGCGGGGTCGGCGCGGGACTGGGGCGGGGTCCGGACTACAATCCCCACAAGGCTGCGCGCCTGGCCGCCGAGCGCCGCCCTTCTCTCGAGTGCGGGTGAGCGCGGAGTTGAGGGTTCAAGACCTCCTGCGGGCGGCCAGAAAAAGAAAACCTTGGCTGCCGTTTAGGGAGTCAGAGTAGGGGGACTGAGGCAGAGGGGCACACGACCCCCGCTGTGACGCTCCCCCAGCCCAGGTTGCTGCTGCCACGTGGCTCCTAAAAGGGCTGTCCCCAGAGACCCAGATGGATGGGTCAGGTTCCCATAAGGGTCTAGGACTGGGCGATGCTTGGCCTCAGTTTTCCCATCTGTACAGTAGATGAAGGGGACCTCTTGACTCTTTTAGGCAAAACGTCCTAACTTATGAGCAACTCCAATTATTCATTCTAGTTAAACAGATGTAACCCAGCCGTTCTCAACCAGGGGCAATGCGACATTGGCCAATGTCTGGGGACATTTGTGGTTGTTACAACTGGGGGTGCGCTTACCATCAAATGGCATCAAAACCGGGAGGCCAGGGATGTCCCTCCACACCCTGCAGTGCACAGGACGCCCGCAACACAAGCAACCCCAAATGTCCACAGAGCAGAGGTTGGACGACCCTGGTTTAACCCCGTTGCTGAGTAAAGAGAAAAATACAGCTCTAAAAGCACCCTGGGCGGGGGAGGGGGGGGTACTGGAATTCCATTTTCTGGATGCTTACTTCCTGCAAGAACCAAGGGACACCCCCCCCCCCCCCCGATCTGTCAGATGTCTATCCATGGAGGGGGTGGCTGCAGGGGAGAACCCTAGCTGCCACCATGTCCCTCAACCCTGCGGGGCCCTGAGAATCAATCCGCAGGTGTTTCTCTTAGTTTGCAAAGCATCGTGATGTCCGCGTTTATTCCTGGTAAAACAACATCCCAGGAAACAATGCTGCTCACAGCTGGTCACTTTCCTTTTTCTCTTACAAATAAAAACTCAGATTAATATGTCCTTTAGTGTTCGGGCTTTTTTTTTTTTTTTTTTTTTAACGTTTATTCATTTTTGAGAGAGAGACAAACAAGAGTGTGAGCAGAGAGAGAGGGAGACACAGAATCAGAAGCACGCTCCAGGCTCTGACTGTCAGCACAGAGCCCGACACGGGGCTCTAGAATCTATGAATGGTGAGCTCATGGCCTGAGTTGACGTCAGAAGCTTAACTGACTGAGCCACGCAGGTACTCCAGGTACAAAAAACAAAAAAGGTGTTTTTTGTTACACAGATCTCTCCACCCTGAAGGTGTCCCTCAGACTAATGTAGAGCCCCTTTTGCTGTTTTTTTTTTTAAATTTTCATGCTGTTTGATAGGCATATTAAAAGCAAAGACTAGATTTTCTGCATGTAAAAAATGAAACTCCTCAATGTATTTTTCTGCCTATTTTTTTATTATTTAAAACAATTTATGGGGCGCCTGGGTGGCTCAGTCGGTTAAGCGTCCGACTTCAGCTCAGGTCATGATCTCACAGTCGGTGAGTTCGAGCCCCGCGTCAGGCTCTGTGCTGACAGCTCAGAGCCTGGAGCCTGCTTCGGATTCTGTGTCTCCCTCTCTCTCTCCTGCTCATGCTCTGTCTCTCTCTGTCTCAAAAATAAATAAAAACATTTAAAAAAATTTTTTTTAAACAATTGGGGGGGGGGGCACCTGGGTGGCTCAGTGGGTGAAGTGTCTGATTTCAGCGCAGGTCATGATCTGACAGTTCGTGGGTTCCAGCCCCGTGTCAGGCTCTGTGCTGACAGCTCAGAGCCTGGAGCCTGCTTCAGATTCTGTGTCTTCCTCTGTCACTGCACCCCTCCCCCCCATCAATAAACATTAAATACAAAAATAAATACATAAATAGAATGTACATAGTACAAACTGGGAGCCAGGGGCTGGGGGAGGGGCAGTGGGGAGGGGCTGCAAAGGGGTATGGGAGTTCCTTCTGGGGTGATAAAAATGTTCTATGACAAGAGTTGATGCGTGTGCAACAGTGTGCATGCGCTCTCTGCACCACTGAACGGGACCCTCTAAAACAGCTAACTTTATCTCATGTGAAATTCACCTCCAAAGGAAAAACAAAGAAAGACATACAGGGTAAAAAGAAGTCATCTTTGCCTTCCTACGTCCTGTCTCCTTGCCACCTCCATCGCCTTCCAGGACAGGAATGGGCACCTTCTCTGAAATCCTCTGGCCCAAACCACCTGTCTGCGGTGCGAGGCCCCCTCCCTCAGGGGATACTGCGGTCAGGCTGTTGCAGACACGTGGCCTGTAAAACGCATCCCTGCATCAACACAAAAAACTCCAGTCTGAGTGGGAAAAACCAAAGGAGACCTCTCCCCGCCCGCCCAAATCCTTCTCACAAAAGTCAGCACAGTCTGCATGCTAAGGGTAGCGCTGAGCCCAAGAGGGGGGGGCTCTCAAAAATAAATTCATTAATTAAATTAATAAAATTAATTAATTAATTAAAATTATGTATTTAAGATGAATCAACTAAGATTATTTATTTTAAATAAATCCATTTTTACTTTAAATTTTTATTTTAAACATGAATTTTTTTTTTCAACGTTTATTTTATTTTTGGGACAGAGAGAGACAGAGCATGAACGGGGGAGGGTCAGAGAGAGAGGGAGACACAGAATCGGAAACAGGCTCCAGGCTCTGAGCCATCAGCCCAGAGCCTGACGTGGGGCTCGAACTCACGGACCGCGAGATCGTGACCTGGCTGAAGTCGGATGCTCAACCGACTGTGCCACCCAGGCGCCCCTTAAATTTTTATTTTAAATTAAAAAAAATTTTTTTTAATGTTTATTTTTGAGGGAGGAAGGGAGAGAGAGAGCATGATTGGAGGAGGGGCAGAGAGAGAGGGAGAGGATCCCAAGCAGGCTGTGAACTGTCAGCTTGGGGCCCGACGCGGAGCTCGAGCTCATGAACCGTGAGACCATGACCTGAGCCGAAGTCAAGACACTTAACCGACTGAGCCACCCAGGTACCCCCAAAATAAATTTTTTTTTTAATATTAAAAATAAATAAAGAGAAAACAGAAGCACCTGGTGATTCAGTTGGTTAGCATCCAACTCTTGGTTTCAGCTCAGGTCATGATCTCACAGTTGGTGAGATTGAGCCCAACATTGGGATTCTCTCTCTCCCTCCCTCTCTGCCCTTTTGTTCGCTCTCTGTCTCAAAATAAATAACTAAACTTTTTAAAAAGGCCTCAAAATCATTAATCCATCTTTAACAAAAATTTAAAAAGTAGAGGCGCCTGGGTGGCTCAGTCGGTTGAATGTCTGACTTCAGCTCAGATCATGATCTCGCGGTTTATGAGTTCAAGCCCCACATTGGGAGGGTCCGTGCTGTCAGCTCAGAGCCCACTTCAGATCCTCTGTCCCCCTCTCTCTGCTCCTCTTCCGCTTGTGTTCTCCCAAAAATAAATAAATAGTTTTGAAAAGAAACAAAACAAGACAGACGGGATCGCTCACACATCCCCTTAAGAGCCCCGTGTAGCCTCCCCAACCGCTAAGAATCGCGTGGGCACCGTCTCACTCACCTACTAAAGGCAGCATGTCTGCATCCCTGGCCTCAGTCCTGATAAGCTGTGCAGTTATTTGAGGGCTCCCTAAAGCATCCACACCCACAGCCTCGCCCCACCCCTCCCTCCCCCCCATCTGAGGGGCCTTGCCTCCTCCAGGTCACTCAGCGAAGCAGGGGTGGCTTGTTGGTAGCGGGCCTCTCAGCGACACCAGGTACAACCTGAACTCCTTTAGAAATGCAGCCTCTTGGGCCCTGACCCAGACCCGCCGAATCAGAATTCTGGGTTGCCCCCCCCCCCCCCCGCCACCCCGGGGGTTCCAGTGCTCTTGACTTTGAGAACCAGGCCCTGAGAATCAGTAACTTTGCTCCCCCACGTTTGCAATGTCTGGAGATGTCCGTGGTCCTCACGACTAGGGGTGTTCCTGGCATAGAGTGGGTGGGAGCCAGGGATGCTGCTGAATCCCATATAAGCAAGAATCATCCACCCCAAGTGCCAATAGTGCCAAAGTTAAGAAATCCTGCCCTAGAGCCCACGATGTACTAACCATGGTGAGGGACCCTGGACTAGGGTCCTGGGGCTCCGAGCCTCAGTTTCCCCACCTGTAAGTTGGAATGATGACAGCACCCATTCGCCTTCGGCTGTTGCAAAGACAGGGACAAGCCAGGCCAAGGAGAGACCCAAACCCCGGGTCTGGGGTGGGGGGCAGGAGGGTCTATTCGGCGGCAGACCCCGCCCCGTAAAACGGAGCCTCTTCTCCGACTTGGCGATATCTACTTGGGGCAATAGGGGCCCTTCCTCAGCAGAAGGCAGTGCCCTGCGTCAGGGGTTGGAAGAACCCCCTTGCCCCTGTACCCCCCCACAGCTCGGTCCTCTACGTCCCAACGTGGAGCCCGCGTGGCCCCGGAGCTACGGGGAGGGACTTGCGCCACATCCCGCCCCCGCTCTGGAAGAGCAATTTCTATTGGCCATCAGGCAGCGGTAGCCAGGTCCTATTGGCCGAGAGGCGTGTAGCGGCGAGTGATGGACGGGCTGGGGCGGGGCCTCCAGGGCCCTGCCCGGGATCTGCGCCTGCAGGCAAGCCCTGGCTCGGCGCCGGCTGGGTGGGGACAGGGGCGGGGCTGCGGCTATGGTGGGGGCGGGGCTTACAGAGCGCCCCGCCCACCGCCGGACGGGCCTGCCTGGAGGTGAGTCTGCAGGTCCTCAGCCGCCACCACTTTTCCTTTCTCAGACGAAGCAACTCGGTCGGTCCCTGCTACCCGCCTTTATTTAACATGTTATCTCTGCCTCCGATTTCCGCTCAGGGCGTGATCTTGTCCTTTTGGGGTTCGAGCCCCGCGTCGGACTCTATGCTGACAACTCAGAGCCTGTCTCTCAAAAATGAATGATAAATGTAAAAAATATTTTTTTTAATGTTATCTTCAACACTGTGGGGTGTTGTTGTTGTTTTTGCATTACCTTTGATTTTTAAATATATTCCAATAAAATAGTATTTACAGGGGCGCCTGGGTGGCTCAGTCGGTGAAGCGTCCGACTTCAGCTCAGGTCACGATCTTGCGGTCCGTGAGTTCGAGCCCCGCGTCAGGCTCTGGGCTGATGGCTCAGAGCCTGGAGCCTGTTTCCGATTCTGTGTCTCCCTCTCTCTCTGCCCCTCCCCCGTTCATGCTCTGTCTCTCTCTGTCTCAAAAATAAAAAAAATAAAAAAATAAAAACGTTAAAAAAAAATAGTATTTACCTCCATGACTGTTTTGTTTTTGTTTTTGCGTCTTGTAAATTTGGGGCCCAATTTGAGCTTCTTGCTCTCTTGACCCAGGTCCCAGCTCTACAGAAAGGGTCATAGGCAAGTGAGTTCAGTGGATCCACATTTGGGGAACTCTGATGCTGGGGTCAGAGTCATTACTGACCTTCAGGGGATGGAGAGGGAGGGGACCTGGCTCCTCTGGCCTTAGAGTCAAAAATTGAGTAATTAGAGGCACCTGGGTGACCCAGTCGGTTAAGCACGTGACCTTCATATTGGATCAGGTCATGGTCTCACGGTTGGTGGGCTTGAGCCCTGTGTCCTGCTTTGGAGTCTCTCTCTTGCCCTCTCTCTGCCTCTTCCCTGCTCACTTGCTCCCTCTCTCTCTCTCTCTCTCACTCTCTCCCAAAATGCATAAGTAAACTTAAAAAATTAAGTAATTAGACACAATTATCAATTTCTGCAACATCTGTATAAAGATAGAATTCACATACCATACAATTCACCCATTTAGGGGCCCCGGGCTTCTCGGTCAGTGGAGCGTGCGGCCCTTGATCTCGGTGGTGAGCTCCTGCCCCACGCTGGGTGTAGAGATTACTTAAGTAAATAAAAACTCACCAAAAAATGCACCCATTTAAAGTGTACAGTTCAGGGGCGCCTGGGGGGCTCAGTCGGTTGAGCGTCCAACTTCGGCTCAGGTCACGATCTCGCGGTCCGTGAGTTCGAGCCCCGCATCAGGCTCTGGGCTGACTGCTCGGAGCCTGGAGCCTGTTTCGGATTCTGTGTCTCCCTCTCTCTGCCCCTCCCCCCGTTCATGCTCTGTCTCTCTCTGTCTCAAAAATAAAGAAACGTTAAAAAAAATTTAAAGTGTGTACAGTTCAGTGATTTTTAGTACATTCGCAGGGCTGTGCATCCGTGACCATAATGTATTTCAGAACATTTTCATCTCTCTGAAAAGACTGCATCAGCAGTCACCCTCCACACCAGACCCCTGGCACCCACCAATTCCCCTGACTCTACGGATTTGCTCCTTCTGGACATTTCATGTGAGTGGGACACACAGCATCTGTCCCTTTGTGTCTCCTTTCACTGAGTGTGATGTTCTCAGGTCTCACCCCCTCTGTGTGCCAGCACGCTGCTCCTTTTTACAGCTGAATACTATTCCAGCGCGCTGGACCACATTCCGTTCATCAAAGGGTGAACATTTGGGCTGCGTCCCCTTCTTGGCCATTGCAAGTAGTGCTTCTGGGAACACGTGTGCACAAGTTTGTGTGCGGACATGTGCTTTCATTTGCTGGATCGGATGGCAACTCCGTGTTTAACCCTCGGAGGAGCGGCCGGCCTGTTTTCCGCAGCGGCTACACCGTTTCGTGCCTCCACCTGCCTGTGTGCAAGGGTTCTGACGTGTCCGTACCCTCACCAGCACTTGTTATGGCCTGTCTTTTTTTTGTTTTTTAACGTTTATTTATTTTTGAGACAGAGCGTGAGCTGGGGAGGGGCAGAGAGAGAGGGAGACACAGAATCCCAAGCAGGTTCCAGGCTTTGAGCCATCAGCACAGAGCCCAACGCGGGGCTCGAACTCACGGATCGTGAGATCATGACCCGAGCCGAAGTCGGACGCCCAACCGACTGAGCCACCCAGGCGCCCCTGATGGCCTGTCTTTTTGAAGGTAGCTGTCCTAGCAGGTGTGAAGAATCATCTCACTATGCTTTGGGTTTGCATTTCCCTGATGACTCAAGATATGGAGGTGACAATAATTATTGAACACCTACTATGCACCAGCTCCTTTCCTGGGCTCTAGACACAGGGCTCTGGAAAACAGACTTGATCCTTGCCCAGCAGAGCTCCTGAGCAATGGAAGGGGACAGATGACAGTCAAGGAGGACAAAAGAAGGGAGAGGTCATGCCGTTGGGGTGAGTATTCCGCGGAGGGCTGGAGGCAGGTGTGGCCTTCACAGGGACTGAAAGGCTAAGGTACATGAAGTGGTCAGGGAAGACATCTCTATGGAGGTGACACTTTCCCAGAGCCCCAAACAATGCAATGTTTTCTGTGGGAGAGCATTCCATGCATGGGGAACAGCCAGTGCAAAGGTCCTGAGGCGGAGCCTGGCTCAGCATAGTCAAAGCAGGGACAAGATCCTGCAGGTTGGAGTTTGGTGAACTCAGAGGTTCACGGAGGAGAAGCCAAGAGAGCCAGAGAGTGCTGGCACTTTGCAAAACCCTTTGGCAGTTTCCATTAAAGCTATATTCATGCATATTCTCTGACCACACAAATCAACTCCTGAATAGATAAGCACCTGTTATGGACCTAACTGTGCCCCGCCCCCCATTTATACCTTGAACCTGCCAAGGGCTCAGAATGTGACTGGTTAAACACGGAATCTTTAAAGAGGTGATTACATTAAAACGAGGTCACAAGGGCGGCCCTGATCCAGTGTGACCGGTGTTCTCATAACAAGAGGAGACGGGGACACAGAGGCACACAGAGGGACGACCCTGTGGGGACACTGGGAGAAGACAGCATCTATACACCGAGGAAAGCGACCTCAGGAGAAAACGGCAGACACCCTGATCTCAGACCCCCCAGCTCTAGGAGACAGGGGGTGTGACCAGCTCCCCCACCCGTGTTATAGACACGTCCGCACCATAGAGTTGTTTCACTCCCTAAAATTGCCCTGTGCCCCACCCGTGCCCACCCTCCCCAGGCCCCGGCAACCCCACCCCTCCGTGCTGCCTGCCTAGCTCGGCCTGTGCGTGTGTACTTTGACTAAGCTATGCGGGTAAGTTACATGCACGCTACTTTCTAAGGCATATCTTCATTGTCTAAATGTTATTTCCAGGTATGTCTGCGAGGATGTTTCTGGATGAGATTATGACGCGTGTTGGTGGCCTCAGCAGAGCAGAGGCACCACCCCCTGCTGAGTGGGCATCCTCCAGTCGGTCATGGACCTGAACTCGAAAGAATGTGAAGGGAGGGAGAATTTGTGTCTTCTGCCTGGGCCCTGGGGCTGAGCCCCGGCCTGGGACCCACACCACCAGCCCCTCCCGGGTCCCCAGCCTACGGATGACAGATCGTGGGACTTCCAGCCTCCATAACTGCACGGTCCAATTCCTCATAGTAAGCCCCTGTCCGTATAGCCGTTCTCATGTTCTTTTTTTTTTTTTTTTTTTTTTTGAGAGAGAGAGATTTCGAGCACCAGCAGGGAAGGGGCAGAGAGAGAGGGAGACACAGAATCCAAAGCAGGCTCCAGGCTCTGAGCTGTGAGCACAGAGCCTGACTCGGGGCTCGATCTCACAAACAGTGAGATCGTGACCTGAGCCAAGATCAAGATTTGGACGTTTAAGGGGCGCCTGGGTGGCTCAGATGGTTAAGTGCCAGACTCTTGATTCCGGCTCAGGTCGTGATCTCACCTTCGTGAGTTCCAGCCCTGCATTGGACTCTGGGCACGGAGGCTGCCTGGGATTCTGTATTCCCTCTCTCTGCACCCCCACCTCTCCCTCAAAATAAATAAATAAACTTTACAAAAAAAAAAAAAAAAGACACTTTTAGACACTTAACTGACTGAGCCACCCAAGCATCCCATTCTCATATTCTTTTTTGTTTTTTTAAACCTTTTTGGCATTTATTTTTGAGAGACAGAAGGAGACAGAGCATGAGTGGGGGAGGGGCAGAGAGAGAGGGAGACACAGAATCTAAAACAGGCTCCAGACTCTGAGCTGTCAGCGCAGAGCCCGACGCGGGGCTCGAGCCCACGAGCCGTGAGACCATGACCTGAGCTGAAGTTGGACGTTTAACCCACTGAGCCACCCAGGCGCCCGCTGCATTCTCATATTCTTATATGTCCTGTGGTTCTGTTTCTCTGGAGAACCCCGACTAATACAAGCTCCCGGGGGCTCCTCCCAGCACCCCCTTCTCTGCTTCCAAGCCCTACTCCCGCAGTGGGACAGACAGGAGGGACAGAGGACAGGAGGGGCAGGAGGGGCAGTGGGACAGGAGGGACACGAGGAGAGGGGGACAGGAGGGACAGGAAGGGCAGTGGAACAGAAGGGACAGGAGGCCCAGGAGGGACAGGAGGCATGGGCGGGGCAGGGGTGAGGAGTCTGGCCAACTTGGGAGGAGGAGAGGGCTGGATTCCCGGGAGAGGCTTCCTGGGAAGTCCCTGGCCTCCCGGTGCCCCCTCCTGTGTAGCCCCCCCTCCCCACCCCACCCCTAGGCCGCTGGGTGAGTGGTGCTATTTTAAGTCACCCCCCACTTCCTTCCTCACCCCTGTCAGGAGCCCACTTCCTGACTGGGTCTCGCTCGCTCTGTCCTCTCAGGGTGGGGTAAAGACAGACTTGCAAGTTGGGGTGTTTCTAGGGCCCCAGACCCGGAATTTGGGCTTCCCTGTCCTTTGCGCAAACCAGGAGCGGCCACGTAATTTGCAGATCACAGTTCAAAATGAGAATACAGGGCCCGTTGTTCAAAAATCAGTAGGAATTTCAAGACAGCAGCCACAGAGCAATAAACCACGAGTGGGATCCTTCGGAGCCTGAGGCTCTGGGCGACTGCACAGGTCCCAGCCCCCCGAAGCTGGTGCCGCCTTGAACATCTGGGGCTCTCCCCACACCTCGTGGCTCCATAAACTTGTATTTATCTACTTTATTGTGGTTAAATACACATAACACCAAATTCACCATCTGAACCCTCTCCAAGCACACAGCTCAGCGGCATCAGGCGCACTCACACTGTCGTGCAGCGGCCCCCACCATCCGTCTCCGGAACTTTCCATCTCCCCAGACCGAGACCCTGTCCCCATGAAGCACGGACTCCCCGCCCCCTGCCCCAGCCCTGGCTCCCACCATCCGCTTTCTGTCTCTGTGGACGGGACTCCTCTGGGGACCCCCTGTGATATGCGGTGGCAGGTGGCAGGACGTCCTAACTTTCGTGGCAGGTGTGTTCCCCGGTTCAAGTCCCTGCTCTCACTCTTGGGCAGATGCCAAGAAGTCTAAACATTAATTAAAAAAAATTTTTTTAATGTTTATTTATTTTTGAGAGAGAGAGAGAGAGAGTGTGAGCGGGGGAGGGGCAGAGAGAAGCAGCCTCCAAGGGCAGCCTCCAGGCCCCGAGCAAGCTGTCAGCGCAGAGCCTGACACGGGACTTGAACTCATGAACCGCGAGATCGTGACCTGAGCTGAAGTTGGACGCTTAACCAACTGAGCCACCCGGGGGCCCCAACATTAATTTTTTTTAATTTTTTTAATGTTTATTTATTTTTGAGAGAGACAGAGACGGAATGTGAGTGGGTTAGGGGCCGAGGGAGAGGGAGACACAGAATCGGAAGCAGGCCCCAGGCTCCGAGCTGTCAGCACAGAGCCCGACGCGGGGCTCAAACTCGCGAGCTGTGAGATCATGACCTGAGCCGCAGTCGGGTGCTCAACCGACGGAGCCACCCAGGCGCCCCCCAACATTAATTTTTTTAACGGCCAGTCTTCTTTAAGCCATTTCATTTTATTTCAGCCTCCGCCTGATCATAACAGTCAAACCTATCCTCTGCCAAGCAAGACCCGAACAAACTCAAAAGACGCACCAAAGTTCAAAGAACAGAAAACAGCCACCAGAAACCTCATCTCCCTGCGCTGCTGGCCGTTCTCATGGCGGCGTGTTTTTCTCAGAGGGGGACCTGTGGGTTCTTCCTTTCCCGGACCTTCGACCTTCTCCCTGGAATCCCCTTCCTCCAGGGATCTTCCCCGCTGGTCCCTGCCCACCGGCTGCCTTGGGATGGGATCATCCTTGTCCTGGGAGACAGGACCGAAAGCAGGACACTTTATGCGTTGTCTTCCGGACCCTTTATTTTGAACCATGCAAGTATATTTCCTATATAAATGCAAGTAAACATAAAATATTAAAAACAAGCAAACAGGGGCGCCTGGGTGGCTCAGTCGGTTATGCGTCCGACTTCAGCTCAGGTCAGGATCTCGCGGTTTGTGGGTTCGAGCCCCGCGTCGGGCTCTGTGCTGATGGCTCGGAGCCTGGAGCCTGCTTCGGATTCTGTGTGTCTCTCTCTCTCTGCCCCTCCCCTGCTTGCGCTCTGTCTCTCAAAAATAAATAAACATTAAAAAATGTTTTATAAGTACACAAGCAAACGAATAAAAAACAAAACCCAAAGAGCCTTGTATTGGTCTCCATATCACAGGGCTGCATTTTTGTTTGTTTGTTTTTTTTTTAATTTTGAAATCAAGAGTAGACCACGATTTTTTTTATTCTGTCGCCTGCTACACTTTGAGGATGTTGTTATGTGCTTCACCGTTGTAACTAATGCAGGATGGACAGCTATGGGCAGAATTAGCCGCCCTCTTTCTGTATTATTTGCTTAGATCCTGAGAAGGAGAATTCTTTTCCTCCCCTCCCACCCTCCCTTCTCTCCTTCCATCAACATTTATTGAGCACTTACTGAATGTTAAAACCTGACTCAGGCACTGGAAATACAACCGGGAACAAAACAGCACAGATGCCTTTCCTCTTGGAGCTCACTGGCTAGGTCGATGCTTCTTGAACTTTCTGGGCGATGGACACATTCTCTATCTGTATCATCTGGGAGCTACCAGCTGCCCTGTGGCTCTTGAACACTTGAAATGGGTCCTTGCAACTGAAGAACTGAATTTTAAATTTTATTTACTTTTTTAGTGTTTATTTTTTATTTTTGAGAGACAGAGAGAGAGAGTGTGTGCACTCAGGCACGTGAGCAGGGGAGGGGCAGAGAGAGAGGGAGACAGAGAATCCCAAGCAGACTGCCAGAGCCCAATGCGGGGCTCGATCCCAGGAACCACAAGATCATGACCTGAGCCAAAATCAAGAGTCAGAGGCTTAACCAACTGAGCCACCCAGGCAGCCCAAATTTTATTTACTTCTAATCAATTCATTAAAAACATTTTTTTAACGTGTATTCATCTTTGAGAGACAGAGAGAGACAGAGCATGAGCGGGGAAGGGGCAGAGAGAGGGAGACACAGAATCAGAAGCAGGCTCCAGGCTCCGAGCTGTCAGCACAGAGCCTGACGCAGGGCTTGAACTCACGAACTGTGAGATCATGACCTGAGCTGAAGTCAGAGGCTCAAGGGACTGAGCCACCCAGGCGCCCCCTACTTTGAATCAATTCATTTAAATTTAAATAACCACATGGGGCTAATAGGTTCCTTATTGGATGGCATATGGTTGGAATTCAGGGCTCCAGGGTGGGAGCATTTTTAAGACCATTGACTCCTGTGACCGAGGCTGTGTCTCAGGTCAGTAGAGGAGAAGTCCAGGGTCAAGACCGCTTGAGATCTATGCTGGGTGCCGCTCAGATGCTCACAAAAGCTGTCGGATTATCCTCATCCCAAGTGTCATGCATCCACGCATTTGTCAGACATCATGGGGGACAGTTGGGGACATGGTGAACGAGAGCCTGGGTCGCTGCCCTAAGGAGCTCACGGAATGTGGGGAAGACGGGGTAATCAAGGAAACAACCCCCCAGAATGACCAGAGATCAGGGTGCCTGGGTGTCTCAGTCAGTTGTGGGTCCGGCTCAGGTCATGAGCCCACTGTTCGTGGGATTGAGCCTCACATTGGGCTCTGTGCTGACAGTACAAAGCCTGCTTGGGACTCTCTGACTCTCTCTCTTTCTCTCTTAAAATAAATAAATGTAAATAAGAGATCACAAATGGTAAGTTCTATGATGGAAATAAATGAGGCCACGGGATGGCGGTGCATGTGGTAAGGACTCTGGCTGGGGGTGGTCAGGGTGGGCTCTCTGAGGAGGTGATGTGTGAGTGAGGCCTGAGGCCTGAAATGAGAAGATGTTGGCCGCGGGGCTATCTGGGGACAGGGCACCTCAAGCAGTAGGTGCTGCTGGTGCAAAGGCCCTGAGGCAGGAACAAACTTGGGAAGGCCAGCATGGCTGGGGCTGAAGGGGTAGGAAAAAATGGGCTGGCGTCTGGACCATCCAGGACCCTTGGGAAGGGAGGAAAATGGAGGTGACTGTCCTGAAACATTGGGAGGTTTACAGCAGTGCTTGTGTCTTTGCAGAGTTTGCTCTGGTCAGTGGGGGAAGCTCACCGAGCTCAGCAGATCTCATCTGGGTGGGAATGGAGCCTCATCCCCACCTCCTGGGCCCTCCCCCCTTTTCACTGGTAACCGCCAGCACTCCCCTTGAGGCAGATTGGTGCAGCCCACAGGGAGAGGGGCAGGAGAGGAAGGAGGGCTGGAGAAGGAGGCTGCGGACAAGCCTCTTCCTGCTCAGAGAAGTCACGAGGACATCAAGGAACCTGGCATAGTTGTGACCTTTGGAGTTCAGAGGAACTTGAGCTTGACGGAGGCAGCTGGGCAGGGGCACTGTGGGGTCCCTCTGGACAGCCCCCTGACACACAGCTGGGGAAGGTGGCCAGAGGAAATCACAGGAAGCCACCCTGGGCAGCCTGGACCCCCGAGCCCAGGTCCTCTTCTGGCCCCTGTCCGGAGATCTGGGGCCCTGGGGGAGGGCTGGCTGGGAAGCCCAGAGCTTCAGGCTTATCTCTGTAAACAAAACTGAAGATTAGAGTCCCTGGAGAGAAGAGGGAGCTGGGGCTTGCGGTGGGAGCATTTTTGAGCTGGTAAAGCCCTGCATGCAGGCAGAGGTGGCAGAGTGGAGGCCTGGAAGGGCAGGGCTGTCCAACTAATTCACAATCCTGCCTCCAGGCTGGGCTCTGTTGGCTTCTGCAGACTCTGCCTCTGTCCCTGTCACCTCTTCTGAAGGCTGGGCCTGATCACCCTCTCAACAGAGGCTCATCAGTAAACTTCCGCCACGTTCCCCATTTGGCTCCCAACTCTCATCCTCATTCAGCTTCTGTTCCTTCCTTGTTTAATGTTCTGCTCCCTCCCTGCAGCGGGAGCTGAGACTGGACTAGGGCCGGGGCAGGAAGCACTCCCTGAAGGCACAAAGTTTAAGGGACACAAAGAAAAAGCTCAGCTACGAAGACTCAAAGCTTGTGCATTTCTTTCTTTAGAGTAGGCTTGATGTGCAATGTGGGGCTTGAACTCAAGACCCTGAGATTGAGAGTCAAATGCCCCGCTCACTGAGGCAGCCAGGCGCCCCAAGGTTCATAGTACTTTTTAAAATTTTTTGAACATTTATTTATTTTTGGACAGAAAGGGAGAGAGTGTGAGCGGGGGAGGGGCAGGGAGAGAGGGAGACACAGAATCCGAAGCAGGCTCCAGGCTCTGAGCTGTCAGCACTGAGCCTGACGCGGGGCTCGAAGAACCCACAAACCGTGAGATCATGACCCGAACTGAAGTCAGATGCTTAACTGACTGCCCCCCACACAGTATTTTAATCCAATATTTTAAAAGCTGAAACTAGGGGCACCTGGGTGGCTCAGTCGGTTGAGCGAACGACTTGGGCTCAGGTCATGATCTCACGGTTCATGGGTTCAGGCCCCTAGTCAGGCTCCGTGCTGACAGTGCAGAGCCTGCTTGGGATTCTCTCTCTCTCTCTGGGTGTCCCTCCCCTGCTTGTGCTCACTCTCTCTCTCTCTTTCAAAATAAATAAATACACTTAAAACAGTATAAAAATAAAAAAATAAAAAGCTGAAACGAATGCAAAATAATCCACGATAGACAAAATATTAAGATTTTTAAAAAGGTAGGACCAGACCCTGCACTAGCATGACCTTGCCTCGCCGTCCTCACCCTGTCAGGGCCCTGGCTCTAGTAAAATTTTATTTTTTGATAGTCCATTACTATTTTTATCTTGATTACAGAGTTTTCTGGCGCCTCTGTAAATTTCGTTCCGAAGCGAGCGCCTCACTCGCCTCACTCTACTCCTGGCTCCGGAATGAGTGAAAGAACGAATGAATGGCCGTGTCTCTGCGGAAAACCTGGGCTGCAACCCTTAACTCCGCCCCGCGCGCCCTGCCACGCCCGCCCACGGCAGCCGAACCCGCCCACCCCACCATGCCCCGCCCCACCAGCGAGCCAGGCCCGCCCCCAAGCCCACATCCACCAACCATAACTAGGCCCCGCCTACTCCACGCTCGCCCCCGCCTCCAAGCCCGCCCCCCGGTCCCCGGACGCCTGCAGCGCCAGCGCCTGTCCGCAGCCCCTCGGCCCCCGCGCGTACCTTGCGTCACTTCCGGGGCGGTGGCGGGATCGAGGCTCATTTCCGCCTGTGGGGGTGCGGCGGCGGCGGCGGCGGCGGCGGCGGCGCAGGAGGCCGGGCCGGGGTGCCGAGGGACCGACGGACTCACGGGCGGCGGCCGGGAGCCATGGAGCGCGGCCCCGGGGCCGGGGGGCGCGGGCCTCTGCGGTGAGTGCCGAACAGGGGCGAGCGCGGCGGCGCGGGGAGACCTCGGTGCCGCCCGCGGCCGTTTGGGGAGCTGGGCCTGCCCGCGAGGCCGGGACAGCCGGGTGGGACGCCCCCGAGACCCCTCACTGCTGGGGAGGCCGCGGTCCCGGCTGTAGGACCCGCCGACCAGGGACCGGGACCGTGGGCCAACGTGGCGACCCCGGCAGAGCCCTGTCCCCCGGTCCTTTGAGGTCTCGGATGTGGGGTGAGCGCCCACCCCTCTGGTGACGCGGCCCCCGCCTCCGGGCCGGGGCCGTCCGAGTCGCGGACTCTACCTAGTTTCCCGCCCCAGCTCGACACCCGGGCCCGCCGCAGCATCCCTTAGCGGAGTCCTCCTTCCTAAACGTCTCCCGGACGCCTGTACCCCTTCGCGGGCGTCCTCTGGCCGCCTGGGACACCGGGGTAGGCTTCCCGGTCTTCCCTCCAGTTTGATCTCCAGGTTGCAGCCAGGGGACGTACCGCAGCCCCTAACCCGTGGTGTCCGTCCATGCTCCGCCCAGGACTCCAGGGCTCCCCGTTTCCTCCAGGATGAAGTCCAAACTCTGCAGCAGGGCTCACGGGCGCGGCCTGACCCAGCCTGACCCAGCCCTGGCTCCCTCTGGGACCCCTCTACTCACCTCTTCCTCCCAGCGTCCGCTCGACAGGGAGATCAGCAGTTCCTGGAACTCGCCGTCACTTCTGGGGTTTTGCAGTGCCCTGTTCCTTGCCACTCGATCACTTTCTGTGCACCTCTCAGACTGCACCTTACTCCAGGCAGCTTTCCCACCCTGACTGGCTGGGTGAGGTGCCGCCAGGCCGAGCGTATTTAGGTCATCCTGGAGTATCGCAGTTGTTTGTTTCCTCGTTGGTGCTCAGAACACCAGCAGCCCTTACGGGGCCTGGCGGCAGAGTGCCCAGTCCGCGCTCGTGGACCGAATTGCCCCGCTCGCAGGGCATGCCTAGGGACACTCATAAATGTCACACGGGAGGCCCCAGGCGTTCATGGCCTAAGAAAAGACTGTCCTCCTTCCCTGTCAAAGCCGGCAGACTGTAGCTTCCCTCTTTTCTCTTTACCTCTTGTCACTTGCTCTCTTGTTCAGCCAGGGTTCACTGGATAAGAACAGATAGCTGTCCTGCCCTCATGGGGTTTCTCTTTGATTGCTGTCGGGGGTGGTCAGACAGGTAAATACAAGCTGTGGCAGGTGCTGTGGGGACAGACTGGAACCAGGAGAGCTTGTGGCATCTCCCCGTGGTTTGGAAGGCCTCTCCAGGGGCACTGGAAGGTTGATCTGAAGGGTGGGCAGGACAGGGGGCAAGGGCTGGCCAGTGGAGATCGGGGGAGGGGGTCCCTGGCAGGGCAACTGTCTGGGCTCTGGCTTGTCTGGGGAGATCGAGGGGGAGTGAGGCCGCAGAGGTGGGCCCTGGCAGGCTGTGGCAAGGCTTCAGTTTCTACCTGGAAGTGGCAGGAGACCAGAGGGCGTCCAGAGAAAAGGTGTGCTTTCTTATCTCAGGTTTGTGCCGGGAGAGGGATTCTGTGGCTGCTTGGGGAGAGTGCGGGCGGGCAATGAACAGGACCGCACAGCCGTCCAGGTGCAAGGTGGTGGCTGCGTGGACCGGGCGTTGGTTGGATGGAGACCCATCAGGCCCCGGCAGAGGGGGAGTGAAGGATGGCATGCTGTGTCTCTGGCTTGGGCAGTGGGGCTTCTCCACCTTGGTGTGCCCCTTCATTTCCCGGGTTGCGGGGGGCTCCTGCCTGCCCACGGACTCTCAGCCAGGCCTTCTTTCAAAAGCAGTCTTTGCTGTGCTGCCCCAACTCCAGACCCTCTAAGCCTCCCCAGCACCAGGGCAGTGTTGCTGTTTGGGCCTGGATCTGAGAAGACATTGAAGCTGCCTGGGCTTGGTTGACTGGTTGACACTTGGGGACGGATAACTCCCTTGGGGTAATGGGGGAGGACATCCTGTGCTCTGGAGAGCGTCCATCAGCATCTCTGGCCCCCACCCACTCAGGAATGGGAACACCCTTCCCCACTTGTCACAACCCAAAGTGTCCCCAGGAGTTGGCAGGTGTCCTGGGGACAAACTCTTACCTGGGAACAGGTACGACAGACTCTGTCCTCCAAAGGATGCTTGCACGTAAAGTGTGCGTCCCGCCTGCGAGTTCAGGGACCCTGGAAGCTGCCTGGTGTCCCCTCCTGGTGTCCCCACCTGGGCTCTCCCACTCCCTCCTGTGTGCCCAGACTCTGGGCAAACTCAGGCTGTGGCTGTGGCTCTCTCCTGACCTTGGCACCAGATCACAGGCCCAGAGGGAGCACGTGTGTCTCTGGGCCTCAGCCTGCTCTGGTCCGCCCTGAATCTGTGTGTCCCCGGCCCGGTGGTTTTCAAATGCCACGGCCCCAAAACTGCGTGTGCCAAGGTGCTGTGCTGCTGAAAGTGAGTTGTGAGCGTTCCAGTCTGTAAGGAAAAGCCTAGTAAGTGGTTATTTTCTCAAGGCTTTGTATTTCTTACAGTCTCTGTTGGCAACTCCCTGTGGGACTGTTAGTGATTTAGCTGTAGTCTGTGACTTACTGTGCCGCCTCTGAGCCACGCCCCCCCGTCCACCACCTACTTCTCGCTAAGTCCCCGTGGGAGGCAGTGTTGTCTTCCCCAGTAGGTGAGGAAACTGAGGCCCAGGGAAGGAAGGAGCCTTGCCCAAGGTCACAGAGCCCTCCGTTGAGCTGGAGAAGGAAGCCATTCGGGCTCCAGTGCCCCCCTCCCCCGCAGCCTGGCCCCAGCACAGGGCCCAGCCATTGTCCGAGCTCAGTAGGCCTTCCCAGCCTCTAGATGTATCCTGCTTTTGTTACCAGAGCCTTTGTTTCTTGTATTTCCTCTGCCTGGGCTCCACTGTCTCTGGACATTGCAGTCCTGCCCCTCGAGGCCCGGCCCCTGTGAGCATGCTCTTAGGTCCGAGTCCCTTCAGTTGGCAGTCTGTCCTTGCCTTGGCTGCGGTGTGTCACCTGGGGTTGGTGGCAGATGAATCCTTGAAGGATGGCCTGGAGATGGGCTGGGGGGGGTGGGGGAGTCTGGGCCGGCTGTGTGAACAGAGGCGTAGGGAGAGCACCGGGGTCTCTCTGCGCCCAGAGCAGGGGCTGTGTGGGGGAGAGCTGGCGTGAGCCAGGGGTCTGATTGCCCAGTACAGCCTGCTGGCCGAGGCTGGGCTGACTGGGGGGGCTTACCTGGCAAGAGTTGGTGGCTGCATGCTGGGAAAGGGTGCGGCAGGTGGTGGTCCGGTTAGCTTTGGGTCCCACAAAGGGCATATGGGGGGTACCGTGGTCCTTGTGGATGACGAGCTGGGCCCTCAGGCCCATGGGGCGGAGAGTAGACCAGTTTGAGTGGGAGAGGGTGGACTGGGCTGCAGGGAAGGCCGAGAGGCTCGGTACAGACAAGATCGGGTCACCGTGTCCCAGCGGAACCCCGAGGGAACCCCGTTTCTCGCTCCCCCCCCCCCCCCAGGGTTTCCCTCTGCAGGACGTGGAGACGCAAGGCTGCAAGGCTCCCGAGGGCTCGGCTTGGACCACGATGGGGCTGGGCTGCAGCCTCCTAAGGGGGCTCTCGTCTGGGGCAGTGGCTGGGGGCTGCCCTCCGCCCTGCCCGCGTCTCAGAGCACCCCCACCCCTCCCCTGCCAAGCGAGGCCCGCCCTGGGGCCCGGCGCCCGCCATGAACGGCCTGTCAGTGAGCGAGCTCTGCTGCCTTTTCTGCTGCCCTCCCTGCCCTGGCCGCATTGCTGCCAAGCTCGCCTTCCTGCCGCCGGAGCCTACCTACTCGCTGGTGCCCGAGCCCGAGCCGGGGCCCGGTGGAGCTGGAGCCACCCCCTCGGGGACCCTGCGGGCCTCCGCCGGCAGCCCGGGGCGCTGGAAGCTCCACCTGATGGAGCGTGCTGATTTCCAATACAGCCAGCGCGAGCTGGACACCATCGAGGTCTTCCTGACCAAGAGCAGCCGGGGCAACCGCGTCTCCTGCATGTACGTGCGCTGCGCGCCCGGCGCCAGGTGAGCGTCACGGAAGGACGGCACGGGGTCCGGACAGTGCCCGGAGGGAGGCCCGAGAGGTTCCCGGTGCAGAAGCAGAATGTGTCCCGTCCTCGGGCCCCTGGTGTCCTGTCGGAGGCCGTTCCCCGCGGGCCGGAGCCGGGGCGAAAGCCCGTCAGGCGGCACAGGTGCCCTGGGGATTCTTGTTGCCAAAGGGGTGGCAAATGGGATCCACCAAGAGCAGGCCACGTGGGACTGCCTGGGCCCTTACTGCCGAGTGCCCTGCCACGTGCAGCCCCAGCCCCGTCACGGAGGAGTACCCTGGGGCCGGGGGGGGGGGGGGGGGGGGGCCAGTTCCTGGGTGGCCTTGTCGCACCTGCCTGACAAGGAGCCGCCTGCTTCAGGGTCTCCGTGCTCACCTGCCCAGGGAAGGGCCCCTGGGTGCTTGGTGCTCAGTGAGGACTTGGCATCTGCTTCAGGGCCAGGGCACTTGAGGCCTGGCAGGTGGCTCAGGCCAAGTCTGCCTCCTCATCAGCAGAGTGTCCTTGAAGCCTGGAGGCACGGCTCTTCCTGAGTACAACAGCGGGGAAAGAGGTGGGGCCCTTCAGGTGTCTCTGCCTTTAGACCGGGCGGGGTCTGAGTCCAGATCTGAGTTCAAAGGGCAAGCTTTCCCCTTTTAGCTAGGCTGGGGCCCAGGGGTGCTGGAGGAAGAAGACTGTAGGAGTGCGTTGGCCAGGATCCAGCCTGTCGGGGTGACCTGGGGCAGGTCCTGATGGCCAGCAGCATTGCAGGGCGGAAATGAGTTTTGGGGTCATGTTCTGTAGGAGGGGAAGAGATGATGTGAACAGGGATTGATCTGGTTCGTTTGTGGGGGCAAGGGTGGGGGCCAGCTGTCGAGAGGAGCAGCCGCTGTCTCATTCTCTGGAAGGTTCCAAGCAGCGGGCACACGTGCATGCCATCCTTGGGCTGTCAGAGTCCCTCTCAAAGGAGTGATTCCAGAGGAGAGAGCTGCTGTCCCCAGGCAAGAGAGGTGCGGCGGTCACTGTGCTGAGGCCATGGCCAGCAGTCCCCTTTCACGGAGGGGGAGCCATCATGGCCAGAAGAGCCAGGCCGCTTTGTGGCAGAGGCGGCCTCTCTCCCGCATTAGTGCCCTGGTCCACGGGGCGGCTGGGAGCCTCCCTTGCCCTCTGACCTTCCGACCCCCCAGGTACACGGTTCTCTTCTCGCACGGCAACGCGGTGGACCTGGGCCAGATGAGCAGCTTCTACATCGGCCTGGGCTCACGCATCAACTGCAACATCTTTTCCTACGACTACTCTGGCTACGGCGTGAGCTCGGGCAAGCCCTCCGAGAAGAACCTGTATGCCGACATCGACGCCGCCTGGCAGGCGCTGCGCACCAGGTGAGCTGTGTGTTGGGAGTAGCGGGTGAGCACCCAGGGCCTTAGGCCGGCCTCCCTGGGGAGGCCCTGGGGGGTGGTCCTCAGGAGAGGGCCATCAGCGGCCACACTGGGCGGCAGGGTGAGGTCTGACGTGTGTCCCCCTGGTGTGGCGACAGGCATGCTGGTGTGTGGGGAGGTGGGGCGGGCAGTCTTCAGATCTGCCCTCCCCTCCCGGGAACCCCTTGTCCGGCAGGGGTATAGATGGGCTGTACCTAGGGGAGTGGGGGCTCTGCCTGCGCGGGGCGGATAGAGGACCTGGGCCAAGGAGGTGGGCTGTGTGGGCTCTGAGAAAATACTCAGAGTCCTGGGGCCAGGGAGCATTTGGGGTGCAGGGAGGAGTAGGGCTGCTCTGTCATGGTTCTCAGGGCTGACCCATGAGGCATGCATGGCCACTGACGGTGGCCTCCTCCTCGGGGCAGGGCTCCTCTGGGCCTAGAGGGTTCTGAAGAGTTGCAGAAGGTTCTGTCAGGCAGTTTGGTGTCCAGCACAGCATCTGGGGGCCGGCGGGAGGCTAGCAAGCAGAGGCACATACCTCTGTGCTTGACTGAGGGCCACCAGGGCCTCGGCCAAGCCCCCTTCCCTGGACCCCCCCCTCCCAATCCTGTTTATTTAGATCCCAGACAGCCCCTTTCTCTCTCACTGAAGCTCATTTGCTTGGTCTCTGAGCCCAGAGATTCCTCTGGAAGGAGGCCACCCTGACTCTGTCCCTCCCAGACATGGGGCCCTGTCCACTGCCGCCTTGGGGCTGCCCCATCTCAGCCCTGCCTGCCCGACCTGCCACTCCCCCTCCCCCCCCTCCCCACCATTCCTGCAGGGACCAAAGTCAGCTTGGCCTGGGGAGGTGGGGACCCAGGTTGCTGCTCCTGCTGGCTGCTGGTGGCTGGCAGAACCACACTGCACTGTGGTGTGAGGGATCTGAGCTCTGTCCATCCAGCCCATCTGTCCTGCGGCCAGCACTGTCCTCCAGAGACCTGATCCCGCAGAGAGAGAATCAGTAGGAGGGCAGGAGGCTTGGGCCCCACTGGTGACCAGGGGCTGGGGAGGCCTGGGGAAGATTTGCTTCTCCGTATGCCTCTCGTGTGTCCGAGTGTTAGGGCTGGACCGGCTGGTGCTCAGTGCAGTGGTAGCTTCCGTGTCCGGGGAGCAGGCTGAGGAGGAGCGGCGGGGTGGTGGGCAGAAGGCCACGTGGCATTCCTGAAGCTCAGGGCCAGGCGATTGTTAACCTGGAAGGCCGCCGGGACAGAGACAGGTGTGGATGGCCCCTGGGTGGACAGGGAGGTGGACTCTTGCTGCCTGGGGGGGGGGGGAGCCGCACAGGTGAGATGTAGCAGAGGGGTGTTCCTTTGGTATGTCGGGGTCCAGGTCTGTGGAGGCCTTGTACCTGGGGAGGGTGGCTAGTGGGTCCCCAGGCAGATGGGAACGGGCATTTGCAGGCTGTGGAGTTGTCTTGGGGCTGGGTCAGCTGTGCTGGGGGTGGAGGGTGAGACTCTTGGGGGTGGTGGCAGGGTGGGGGAAGAGGCTGGGGCCTGGACGCGGGAGCTGGGGCTGAGGAGGCTCGGGAGGCCACGCTGGAGGGAAGGTGCCCCGAGAAGGAGGTGGTGCCTACCAGCCTGCAGGAGACCCCCTTCTTGCTCTGCCTGTGTTGTGATAAGGTGGACGTGCCGACACCAAGGGGCTGCAAACGGGCCGATAAGTCAGGGGCATGACTGCCATGATTTCCCGTGGCTAAGGGATGGGCGAGGAATGCCAGGAGGGACCTGTTCCCTATGTGCTACTGGGAACTGGGTGTGTCCCTGGGCAAGTGTGTTTGGGGGGGGGGGGTAGGTGTTGGGGGGTGGAGAGCAGGAGAGGCCTGGGGCCTGCCCTGCCCCCAGGAGCCCAGGCGTGGCCTTGGGGCCCTCACCAAGGGCACTCGGCATGTGTGATCCAAATTGGTACTGTTGGTGAGGCAGGGTTAGGGCCACCTGTCTGCACACCTACCCAGGCCCTACTTTCCTACTGAGCAGACTTGTTCATTAATGGGGACAGGGGTGGGGGTAGGGGGCTTGTCACTGGGCCCAACCCTACTGCTTGGAGGCTGTGCAGGAAGGTTGGAGGGGGGACTGCCCCAGGAGGGCAGGCGGGGGGGGGGGGGGGGGTGCGCGGGCGCGCGCGCATGCAGCTCACTCGCCCAGGCTGCTGCTGGCCGCGGCTGATCCTGCCCCACTGCCAGGTACGGCATCAGCCCGGACAGCATCGTCCTGTATGGGCAGAGCATCGGCACGGTGCCCACCGTGGACCTGGCCTCTCGCTACGAGTGCGCTGCAGTGGTGCTGCACTCGCCGCTCACCTCAGGCATGCGCGTTGCCTTCCCTGACACCAAGAAGACCTACTGCTTCGATGCGTTCCCCAAGTGAGAGAGGGGAGGGTGGGTGGGGCGGGGCGGGCGGCCGGGGGCGGGGCTTCGGCGGGGCGGGGCGCTGCTTCCAGACTTGACGCGCCCTGCCCTACAGCATCGAGAAGGTGTCCAAGATCACGTCACCGGTGCTCATCATCCACGGCACGGAGGACGAAGTAATCGACTTCTCCCACGGGCTGGCGCTCTATGAGCGCTGCCCCAAGGCCGTGGAGCCGCTGTGGGTGGAGGGCGCCGGGCACAACGACATCGAGCTCTACAGCCAGTACTTGGAGCGCCTGCGCCGCTTCATCTCCCAGGAGCTGCCCAGCCAGCGCGCCTAGCCTAGCCGGGAGCCGCACCGGGACTTCAGCAATAAGGCGGCGCCTGGACCTTGCCCCCGCCCCGGCCCGGGGGCTGCATGTGAACCCTCGGGCACCCCGGTCCTCCGAGGCAGCTGGAGGGTTAGGGGGCCGGGACCTGCCCCAGCCCAGGGGCCGTGGACGATGTACAGGCGCGGAGCTACGCTCTCCTTTCCTTTTGGAAGCAAAAAGAAGGAAAAACGTGAACACAAATTAAAGATTTAAAATTTTAGGATTCCTCTCCCTTTCGTGGTTCGTGCGTGCTCTCCCAGGGGCCGGCGAGTTGGAAGAGGGAGCTGGGCTTCGCCCCTAAACTTCCAGGACATTTCGGCACAAATGCAGAGATCAAGCCACTGCTACTGTGGAAGAAGGGTTGGGCTTTGAGGCCCAGCCGAGGCACCCCTTGAGGCTCCTGGTTGCTTGGGTGGTGATGGAGGGGAAAGGCAGCATTTGAACCCGGGACCCGTGCCTGCCTTCTCCGGTGCGCCTCCTGGGAGGGTGGTGGGCTCCCAGCATATCAGGGGTGGCAACAGTGGGTCTGAGGTCAGCCTGTTCTGGGGCCCCGGTAAGGTCACCCGTTCCCATGTAGTAGAAGAGGATGTTGGGGTCTGGGAGATATAGTGCAACCTCAGGGCTGCCCTAATTGTCCCGCCCATCCTAGGTGTCCCCTATAACCCCCCCCCCCCTCATTCCCCATTCCCGGACCCCCACAGAGAGTCCCAGTAGGGGCTCTCCAGGAAACGGGGCTAGGGCTGGGGCCATCCGAGCTATGTCCTCCTGGGGTGTCATTGAATGCAGGGCTGAGCCAGGGTCTCCCTGGACCTCAGCTAGAGGCCCACTCACCACCAGCTCCTGGAGTGCCCTCTGCGCCACCCTAGAGCGGGAAGGCCTGTCATTCCTGGCAGCTCAGCGTGTGTTGCGGCACCAGGCGGTGGCGAGGCCAGGACCCACAGCTGCTTCCACATTGCCCTAGTCCGGGGCTTCGTGGGTTTCGCGGCCCCTTTAAGGGGGGGAGGTGCTTCGGTCCAGGGGCGGGGCGACGCCGAGAGGGGTGTGGCCAGGGCGGAAACGGAAGAGGCGGCTTTCGCGCGCTCAGCGGCGGCGGCGGCGGCGGCGGCGGCGGCCGGATCCCGGAGGCGGTGGCGGCGTCGGTGGTAAGTGGCGGCGGCTCGGACCCCGGCAGCCCGCCCGGCTCCCGCGTCCTCCTGCGCGCCTCGTCTTCCCCACGCGCGGAGCGGGCGTGTCCGGAGCCAGCGGAATGGACGCCGAGCGGGGCCGCGCGCCTGTGGGACTCGGTGCTCGGGGTGCTCAGAGCGCGCAGGCTGCTGCCACCGTGGCGGGGTGACCGGCCGCCGACGGCGCGAGGGGTCCCCCCCACCCCCTTCAGGCTACTCTCGGGGCCCACCCTGCCGGTGGAGCCCAGGCCCGGCCCTCTTGCTGGGAGTCTAGTGTCATTTGTGATAAGAAGGGACGCTTACAAGCAAAACTGGACGTGAGATGTGTACTCGCTGGAGTAGTCTAGGGGCCCAGCTCTCCTCCGCCCTTCCCACCACAGGGCCTTTGCTCGGGTTGGTCTTTGTGACTGATATGCCCTCACTACGTCCCGGCTTCGTGCGGATGACTCCAGCATGGCTAATGTTTCTTGCTACAGTATTTCTTCCCCAAAGTGCATCCGTCCCCTCGTGCTCCCCCACCCCCACCCCGAGATGCTGCACTTGTCACAGAGCATGTTGTCTTTTGATCCCATCAGAATGCAAACTCCCTGAGAGTCCGGGATCCACAAATGCATCAAGTTGAAAGCAATTTGCTTAGAATTGGAACAAAAATGTTTTCAGATACACAGAGTAAAAAATTTGGAGTTCGTAACGGTGTTGGGTGAAAATTGGCATCCTTCCGACCCCTGACCTCCAAGACCTGGCTCCCCTTTCCTGGGGCAGTTTCTTATATGTTAACGCAGAAAATCTATGTTTGTACATCCAGTGTATTTATACAAAACTCTGCTCACTGTGCACGGGATCCTGTTACTCAGCATAGCTTGGAGAGCATTGTTTGTGTTCTGACGTAGAGATCTAGGTCGTTTGTTTGCATCGAAGCACCATATTGTGTTAGTCCTATAATTGGGTAGAAATTTAGGTTCTTTCTAGGCTTTTTGTAATAAGCAGCGCTAGACTGATTATCCTTGTCCAAAAGTCTTTGTACCCAAGTAGGAATGTTTTTGTAGGCTACATTTTTTAGTGCAGGAGTGCTAGGTCAAAGGGCTTTTCGTAGGTCTCTAAATGCCTGTGTGATCTCTCAACAGGGTCATACCAAAGGAGGGGCCTAGGGTCCTGCACCGCTGATGCTTGATTTTGCAGATCTGGTAGGCGTAAAATAGTATTTTTTTATTTTTATTCTTTTACATTTATTTATTTATTTATTTATTTTTTCCCAACGTTTATTTATTTTTGGGACAGAGAGAGACAGAGCATGAACGGGGGAGGGGCAGAGAGAGAGGGAGACACAGAATCGGAAACAGGCTCCAGGCTCCGAGCCGTCAGCCCAGAGCCCGACGCGGGGCTCGAACTCCCGGACCGCGAGATCGTGACCTGGCTGAAGTCGGACGCTTAACCGACTGCGCCACCCAGGCGCCCCTATTTTTATTTTTTTACATTTATTTATTTATTTTTTTTGATAGAGCAAGACAGAATGTGAGCGGGGGAGGGGCAGAGGAGAGAGGGAGACACAGGATCCGAAGCAGGTTTCAGGCCCTGAGCTGTCAGCACAGAGCCCGACCTGGGGCTGGAACCCACGGACTGTGAGATACGACCTGAGCTGAAGTCGGACACTTAACTGACACCCACCCAGGCGCCCCAAAGTAGTATTTCATCGTAGCTTTGTTTGGGTTTCCTAGAAGTATAATCAAACATCTGAATGGTTTTGTCAGATTTATTTTTATGTTATTTCTACCTCTAATATAGTCATTTCAAAACTGGAAAGTCTGTACATATAAACATGTATATATTTATTTTTAATGTTTTTAATGTTTATTTTTGAGAGAGAGAGAACGAGCAGGGGAGAGGCAGAGAGAGAGGGAGACACAGAATCTGAAGCAGGCTCCAGGCTCTGAGCTGTGAGCACAAAGCCCGACGTGGGGCTCAAACCCCCAAACCATGAGATCATGACCTGAGCCGAAGCCAGATGCTTAAACCGACTGAGCCAGCGAGGCGCCCCAACATGTATATGTTTAAAAGCCATGTGTATTTTATATTCTTCAACCATTTTTCCATTGGGTCGGTGGTGTTATTGTTTTCTAAGAGCACTTTACATATGAAGGAAATTAGCCTATTTCCTGTTTAAAGTTTTTTTTCCCCCTCAATCTGTAATTTGTTTTTGACTCGGACTGTGTTTTTTCCTTTGATTTCTAAAAAATTCATAGTCATTTGGCCAAGCATTTGAAACCATTATTAGTCATTACTAGTTTTTTTTCATTTATGGCTCCTTCATTTTGTGTCATGCTCAGAAATATTTTCTCTACTCCAAGATGATAAAACATTGGATGTATTTTTCTCGAAATGTAATGGTTTCTTTTTTAAATATAGATTTAAAATTTTGGTGTAATTTTGGAAAGTGCTTCTGGGAAGGAGTGCGGTGGGAACCAGCAACGTGCCCCCCCCCCCAAATCGTTCACCCCAAGTCCATTTCTGGCAGAGGCCACTCCCGCCCTACTGAAGTGTTGCCTTTTTAAAAACAAATTTTTTTTTTCATGTTTATTTATTTTTGACACAGAGAGAGAGAGACAGGGCATGAGTGGGGGAAGTGTTGCCTTTATCGTACGAGTGTGAGTGGTCTGTCCCCAGACTCTGTACTGTCGCAGTTCT
The DNA here is from genome assembly GCF_018350155.1 of Leopardus geoffroyi. Lineage (NCBI taxonomy): Eukaryota > Metazoa > Chordata > Mammalia > Carnivora > Felidae > Leopardus > Leopardus geoffroyi. The sequence goes on along the minus strand of NC_059331.1, from coordinate 1,145,096 downwards.
TGGAACTCCACTGCCTTCTTTACCGAGGGTCCCAAGACCCCGCCTCCCCTCGGTAAAGTCCAGGGAGGACTCTCAACTTAGAGTCAGCAGTTGAGGACTTGGACATATCGCGCGCAATGCTCGTTCCACATGACAGTCTCATAGAAAGGACTCTGAAAGCTTCAGTGTTTGCCCCCCCACCCCCACCCCCCGGCCATGCACAGGGCACAGTGGTGACCTGGGTTGACGCAGGTGGCTGTTCTCAGTCTGATTTGAACAGCACCGGCCCTTGGGGAGTGCTCACCCTGCTTTTTTCCCCTGGTCCTGCCCATTGCTCGGAAGGGATAAACTAAGGCAGGCCTCTGTGGCCCCCGGGCCCCGCTGTCTCCTCTTTCCATGTGGAACCCTGGGAAGGCTCACCCTCAGCCCCTAGACTGGGGGTGGGGGGGTGGGGGAGCTGGGGAGGGGTTGGGCCATGCCGGAGCGGTGATGGGGGGAAGCCTGTGGTACATTCCAGGATGCGCCCCCCCTTCCTTTCTGCTTGGTATGGCCCATGGGCCAGGCTGCCTGGGAGAAGGGCCAACTTTCGGTTCTCCATTTTGTGGATTTTCCAGAACACATGTGTGCACACCCGGCGGCAGCCTTCCCCTGCTGCCCGGCAGGTCCCTTAGCGCGCACCCCGGCAGGGCGCCCCGCGGCTCACCGGCACCTTTGGTCCCCCCCCGAGACACCTGACCCGGCACACCTCAGACGCGGGCCCCTGGTCGCATGGCCTGGGCTCGCCCCGGGGCCCGGAGACCCCGGGACCCACAGCCTGCGTGGGGGGTGACAGACACAGCTGCCTCGCCGGGCGCGGGCCCCTTTCGAGGGGCGGGTCTGGGGCAGTGTGGGTGCCGCTCGCCCCGGCCGTGGAGCCCAGACCGGACTTCGTGTGGGGTCCCCAGCACCCGAGGGCCGGTCCGCCCAACCTCTCCTTGCCCCTGGCCACCCTGCTTCCCGGCGCCTTCGCAAGGGAGATGGTGGAACCCCGGCTGCTTTCTGTCTCCGCCCATCTCCGCGTGAACTGTGGGCGGGGGGCAGGATTCCGGCAGAGCACCCCCTTCCCTCCAGACAGTGGCCGGCTGCTGGAGGAGCGCTTGCCCAGCAGGGCCCGGACCGGAGACGGGGCCTCTGGTGGTGCCCCTACCGAGCACCCTGATCCGAGGCCTGGGCGCTCCTGCGGGGCGGGTTACCCGTCGGGGTGCGGGACCCACCTGGGAGCTGGGGGGGCCCTGTAGCCGGGGGTGCCAACCCAGCGTCAGGATCCCCTTCCCTTACACTCAGCACTCCTGTCTCAAGCGAACTCTGGGCCACCGGGGTGGCTGTCCCACCGTCCCCACTTACAAGGGACATGGCCCAGGAGGAGAAGTCTCGGGGATCCCAGCTGGGCTTAGGCCCTGGGCTCCCGTGGTGCTCAGTCTCTGGACACACACGTGCCCCTGCCGGACAGCGGGCTCTGTGCTGTCACACCCCAGTGCGTGGCACCAGGCAGAACACACACCAGAGCCACACGTGTGTCCATAGCGCGTGCCCGTCGGGCCTGGGTGGTCGGGGCCTGGCCGCTGTCGCTCAGGGATGCTGAGCCGGGGTACCCTCCGTGGCCACCGCCCAGCCCCGGGGTGAGAGGAGGAGAGGGCCTTAGGGAAGGGCTGTCATGTCGCTCTGCAGCCTGTCCTCCCACAGCCACGGTCTCCAGAACTTAGGAACCCACGTTTGGGCTCGTGCCTTCTTTTTTCCCATTGCAACCGATGCAACAATATGCAGACCTGCCTGGTTCCGTGTGAGTATTTGGGGGGTACCTTTTGGGGGGTACCTTTTTAGGAGTGGAACTGGTGGGTCAAGAAGTACATTTAGTTTTTTTTTTTTTTTTTTTTAATTTTTTTTTTCAACGTTTATTTATTTTTGGGACAGAGAGAGACAGAGCATGAACGGGGGAGGGGCAGAGAGAGAGGGAGACACAGAATCGGAAACAGGCTCCAGGCTCTGAGCCATCAGCCCAGAGCCCGACGCGGGGCTCGAACTCACGGGCCGCGAGATCGTGACCTGGCTGAAGTCGGACGCTTAACCGACTGTGCCACCCAGGTGCCCCAGAAGTACATTTAGTTTTGCAAGACGAAGCAGGGGGGTGTAAAAACTCCGTGGTGCCTCCATGGCAAACTCCCCATACCTCAGGACCCCGTACCGTGTTTGCTTGTAAGTTTTCATCTTTCAGCCTGGGGGGCTCAGTCGGTTGAGTGTCCGACTTCCGCTCAGGTCGTGATCTCACAGTTCGTAGGTTCAAGCCCTGTGTCTGGCTCTGTGCTGACAGCTTGGAGCCTGCAGCCTGCTTCCGATTCTGTGTCTCCCTCTCTCTCTGCCCCTCCCCTGCTTGTGCTCTGTCTCTGTTTCTCTGTCTTAAAAATAAATAAAAATTAATAATTTTTCTTAAAATAAAATTTTCATCTTGAGGGCACCTGGCTGACTCAGCCAGTGCAGCCTGCAACTTCTTGATCTCAGGGTTGTGAGTTCGAGCCCCATGTTGGGTGTAGACATTACTTAAAAAAAAAATTTTCAGGGGCACCTGGGTGGCTCAGTCGGTTGAGCGTCCGACTCCGGCTCGGGTCATGATCTTGCAGTTCGTGAGTTCGAGCCCCGCGTCTCGCTCTGGGCTGACAGCTCAGAGCCTGGAGCCTGCTTCGGATTCTGTGTCTCCCTCTCTTTGCCCCTTCCCCGCTCATGCTCTGTTTCTCAAAGATGAATAAATGTTAAAAAAAAAAAAAAATTTCAGGTGTGCCTGGGTGGCTTCGTCGGTTGAGTGTTCAACTCTTGATTTGGGCTTAGGTCAGGATCTCATGGTTCCTGAGGTTGAGCCCCGTGGATGGCTGTGCCCTGACGGCATGGAGCCTTCTTGGCATTTTCTCTCTCTGCCCCTCCCCATCTCGCTCTCTCTCTCTCTGTCTCTCTCTCTCTGAAATAAACATTTAAAAACCCTTCATCTCGGAATACTTTGGGCTCTACAGAAAAGACAGCAGTGAGTCCCATCTACGTCTCACCTGGTGCCCCTCATGTTAACATCTTGTCGGAACCAAGAAGTTCACGTGCGTTAGCGTTAACCACACTCCAAACTGTATTCCAGTTGCTTCGCTGATGTCCTATTGTGTTCCAGCATCCCTCATGCCGTTTACCCATTTTGTCTCCTGAGTCTCTTAAAATAGGACACTCCTTCATGTTTCTTGTGTTTCATGACCTTGACAGTGTTGGGGACTAGTCAGGGGTTTTGTAAGATGTCCCCTGACCTGGGCCTGTCTGAGGCTACGTGAGGGTTATGGGTTTGGGGGAAGAACGTAGAGTCGAGGTGTCCTTTTTGTCACCTCCCATGAAGAGTCCTTGATGCTCCCCGGACATCATCCTGAGTTTGACCTTGATCTTGACCACCTGGCTAAGGTGGGGTCTACCAGGCCTCCCCACAGTCAGGTTACTGCCCTCCCCTTCCCTGCTCTGTTCTTTGGAATCCAGTCCCAGAGTACAGCCTACACTTCAGTGGGAGGGACGTGTTTAGAAAAGAAATTTTCATATAGAAAACCATAAAAAAGAAAGGACACATGGCCTGTAATTGCACTGTTTAGGTACCTGCTGACATTTAAAGAGAACAAATAATACATACACACGGGTTCCCAAAAAGTTGAATTGCATAAAGTAGTATTAAAACTATTGCCGTGGGTGCCTGGGTGGCTCAGTCAGCCAAGCATCTGACTCTTGATTTCGGCTCAGGTCATGATCTCACGGTTTGTGGGTTTGAGCCCCAAGCCAGGCTCTGCGCTGACAGCACAGAACCTGCTTGGGATTGTCACCCTCTCCCTCTCTCAAAATATTTAAACATAAACAAACAAAAAAACTATTAAAAAGAAAGTCTTCACTTAAACAAACAAAAAAAAAGCTAAGGTCATTCCAGCACGTGTATACACACATTCGCACACTGGAGCTTTGATTCTGACCCTGACCTATCTGGGGCACCTTCCTCGTGGGCACACGGTCTGGGGCATCCGCAGCAGGGACGTCCCCACTGTTTGGAACTCTCCGCTCACCTGTGCCCCCAGGAGTCCCTCCCTCCCACAGCTAGTGACTGCCCCCTGCCCCTGCTTGGGTCTTGCAGCCGGGTGAGAGCCCTCCTGACTCCTTGGGAACCATCAGGGCAGGGTAGAGACCGGCCCCCAGTCACGGGTGAGGAAACTGAGGTAGCAGAAAGAAAGCACTGGCTGCCGTGGGTGTCCCAGCAGGTGTGGACTCAGGCCGCCTCTGTATTTTCCCCAAACCCTGTGCTGCCTCAGCTTTGCCCACAGGCAGGCCACTTCGCCGTTCTCCCCCAGCCTTGGTGTCCTCATCTGTGAAATGGGGATGCCACTTGTAGGGTCGTAGTGAGAACAGTGACAAAATGAGGCAGAGGTGCGCATGGGGTCAGAGTGGGGCGGGGATGGTCGAGCTGTGCGGGTGATAACTGAGCACAGGTCCCGCGGATGCTGCACGGGCTCCCACGCAGGGACTCCTGCCCACAGAGCGGCCGGCACAGCCCACAGATGAGGTCTGAGATCCCAATTACTGCCAGGAGTAACGACTTGTGGGGCCACCCTGTGGGGAACAACCAGGACGCAGCCCCGACCGCTTTGCGCACATCCTCTGCAAGAAGGTGCCTGCCTCTGCCCTGAGTGTGGCCTCGACCCACACCTGCTGGGGGGACCGCGTGCTCCAGGCCCCAGGTGGGGCTGCTGATGCCATGTTTCCCCAACCACCCCCCTCTTCCTCCACTCTGTAGGTCGGTGCCCACCTACCACCTATGCCCTGATCTGACTCCCAGCTGCCTTGCCCTAGACCTTGAGCCCCTTGAGGGCAAGATGCTGGGGGGAATGGCTCTGAGCTCAATAAACATCCCTGGAAGCAACAAATGATTCCTGGCCTCTTTCTTGTCCTGGTCGTTGCCTAAGTGCCCGGTGCAAGCTGTGGGTGGGGGAGCCTCAAGGTGCTTCTTGCCTTGTCTGAACTTGGAGGGCCCTTTCTGTAAAGACTGGGCAGCACCTAGGGGTGTGTGTGGAGGGGATGTCTAAAGCCCCTGAGGGCTGCTGAGTTGGTGGGAGACTGGGGAACCCGCCCAGGTGGTTCCCCTCCTAGACCTTTAGAGGCCCAGGGGCCCCAGGCCGGCAGGAACGAGGGCTCCCAGTGCCCACCTGGATGGTCCACGGCCTGTCAAAGGGGCTGTTCATCTCTGCGGCCTTCAGTCTGCCGTGTGTCCCTCTCCCGCCCTCCTCAGTACGGCCACGTGCAGGGTGGGGGGCGCAGGGAGGGGCCGAGGGAAGACAGTCGAGGATGGGGCCAGGGTTCCAGCCTCTGTCCACACGCGGGCAAGCAGCTCTGTTCCCAGGAGCCCACCCTGGCCATTGCAAGGCCCTCACAGCCAGCTTAGGAAGGGGCGGTGCTATCGTCACCAGGGAGGGGGCCACCTTGTCCCACTTCCGCGTGACCCCCCCCCCCCCCCCCGGACTGCTGGCTAGGCTGACCCCGGCCATCTGCGTCCTAGCTGCTGTCGAACTTCCTGGCCTGGACGTCCTCAGGGGTTCCACAGGCCCCACTTTTCCCCTCCGAGTCCCAAGGATCCCTGCCCAGCGTCGGGGAACGATGTTCCCAACCCTTGTGTAACGCCGGGCCGGAATGCTCTGCCTCGCCGAGGGGTCCCGAGCCCGGCCCTTTGCAACCCCACCCGTCTCCTCTTCCCGATGCCCCGACCCCGCTCCTCCTCCAGCGGACACCGGCCTTCCCCACCCGTGAGCGGGGCGCAGGAAGAGAGACGAATGCAGGTTCACTGGGCGGGGCACCCCACTCCTCCCTTGTCCAGCCGCGGGGCTCCGGGAAAGGCGAGAGGGATTCCCGCAGAAGGGGGCGAAGGAACGAAGGGGAGCGCGGTCCGGCAGGGCCCAGGTCTGGGGAGAGAAGAAGGGGGGGGAAGGGTCGCGCACGTGGCCGGGGGGCGGGGCTGGCCGCTTCCGCACCCCCACCCGGCCACGTGGGGAGCGAAGCCCTCCCCCATCGAGAACGGGGGCGCGCCCGGGGCCGGGGTGGAAGCGTCCGGGGAAGGGGCGGGCTCCCGCCGGCCGCGCGCCCTGGCGTGGGGTGGGCGCGCCCGCGAGGGGGCGGGGCGCGCGCCGGGGAGGGAGGGAGGGCTGAGCCGGGAGGGGGTGGGGCCGTCCGGGGAGGGAAAGGAGGGACGTGCCGGGACGGGGCGGAGCGCTCCCGGGAGGGAGGATCATACCGGGGGAGGGCGGAGCTTGCCGGCGTGGGGAGGGGGTACTCCGAGAAGGGCCCGGGGGCGCGCGCCGCGGGTTACGGAGGCGGGGTCTCTGGCTGGGGGCCCGCGTGGGGAGGGCGCGCTTGGAGAAGCAGGCGGGGGCGCGCTCCAGGGCCGGAGTGGGCGCGCCGGGGGCGGCTCCTTCGGCCCGGACCCCGCCCCCGGCGGCCGCGCGCCGCTGCCAGGGCGGTGGAGGGCGCGCCGGGCGGGGGGCGTGGCCGCGCGCCCCGAGGGGGCGTCCTCCGGGCGGGGCGGGCCGCGGCCGCCCCCGCGGGCTCCGGTGCGTCAGGGCGCGTCAGGCGGGGCGGGGCGGGCCGAGCGCGGGCGGCGGCGGCGGCGGCGCGCGCCGGCCTCCTCCTCCTCCTCCTCCTCCTCCTCCGCCTCCCGCACTCGAGCAGCCGCCGCCGGCCGGACGGGCACCGCTCCCGCCGCCTCCTTTCAGCCCGCTCGGCCCGCGCCGCGCGCCTTTGCCCGGCATGTCGGCGGCCGTGGCGTGCGTGGATTACTTCGCTGCCGACGTGCTCATGGCCATCTCCTCCGGCGCGGTGGTGCACCGCGGGCGACCGGGCCCCGAGGGCGCGGGCCCCGCCGCCGGCTTGGAGGTGCGCGCGCCGCGCCGCGAGGCCGCCCCACCCGGGCCCCCGGGCCCGCCACCGCCGCCCCCCGCCGCCTCCGGCCCGGGCCCCGCCGCCACCACCGCCGCCGCCGCCGCCGCCGCCGCCGCCGCGCCCCACCTGCTGGCCGCCAGCATCCTGGCCGACCTGCGCAGCGGGCCCGGCGCCGCCCCGGGGGGCGCCTCGCCCGCCTCCTCCTCCTCGGCCGCCTCGTCCCCGTCCTCCGGCCGCGCCCCCGGCGCCGCGCCCGCCGCCGCCAAGAGCCACCGCTGTCCCTTCCCGGGCTGCGCCAAGGCGTACTACAAGTCCTCACACCTCAAGTCGCACCTGCGGACGCACACAGGTGAGCCCCGCTCCCCTGTCCCGCGCGCGCGCGCGGTCTCCTGCACCCCTTCCCCCTCCGGGACCCCAAAACTGCGTGGCGCGTGGGGGGCGGGGAGGGGGGCGCGCCCGGGCCGCCGCCGCGCCGGCCGGGCGGGCGGGGCCTCGGTGGGTGGGGCGCGCGCAGGGGGCGTGGCGGCCACGCGGTCGGGCGGCGCGCGGTTGGCGGGCGCGACGGTGGTGGCTGCAGGCGCTCTCGGGGCGCGCGGCGCGATGGGGTCCGTGGGCGGGATCGGGGCTCCCGGACCGTCCCCTCCCCCCTCGGCTCCGTTTCTCCTTAATTTCCTGTGGCGTTTGGGTCTGGGGAGTGGATACTGTGGTTGGAGCACGTAGTTCTGAGATGGCTGTGTTTTCCTTTCCCTGTCTCAGTTTCCCTATCTGGAGAGGGAGGAGGAGCCGCGCCGCCGCCTCCGGGGTGGCATCGAGGATTCACCCCCGAGGGCAGCAGAGCGCCTGGCGCGGGAGCCGGGGCGGGGGGGGGGGGTGCCCGCGCGTTTTTTTTTTGTTTTTTTTTTTTCCTTATGAGTTTTAATACGGCGGAGGGCGGGGCTGAGAGTGAGGGTTGGGGCCAGAGTCGGGGTGGGGTGGGGAGAGGGATTTGAAAGGGGACCCTTGAGGGAGTCAGGTCCTCATCGCGTTTGGAGGCAGGCTTTGGGGGAGGGTTCAGCGACATTTGTCACCTCTCACAGCCGATCGAGGGGGGGGTGCGGCGAGGGGACGCCTGGAGGAGTCTGAGGCAGGGCCGCCGTCATCACCCTGTCACCCCCTCCCTTGTCCCCCTCTGGGTCCACCACCCTCGACGCTGAGAATGGTCTCCGGCTGGGAGTTTGGGGTGTCGGGGGGAAGGTGGGTCTTGGTGGCTGGCCTGGACTTGAGTGTGGAAGGCGGTCCTGCCCTGGCGGTGGGCGTCCGGCCACCGGCTGTGAGGATGTACTTCGATTCCAGCCCTGCCCCTCTCCAGCACGAGGCCTGTTCCGGAGCTCAGTTTTTTTATCTGTGTAAGGGGCTCACGAAAGTCTGCCTTCTGAACGTCACTGTTTCTTGGGTTGCAACACTGGCTCTGTGGACACACTCTCATTGTGGAGAGAGGGCAAGAAAGCAGGGCTGGCCATAGTGGTGTGGTGGGGACATGGTGGGGCAGCCTCAGGCCATTTGCAAGGCCTCGGATGCCGGGCGCCCTCCTCCCTGCTCTGCCCCCCTCCCTGCCTCATGCCTTGTTCAGTCCCCATCCTGTCCACAGGGACATACAGGCCCTGCTTGCTAGTGGGAGTAAGGCAGGACAGGGCAGCCAGGGCAGACTTGAGGGGGGAGGGTCTGTATTTCCTGCAGGATCCTCCTTCCTTTTCTGAGCGGTCCCTGGGTGTTACCTACACTTTGAGGCACTGAGGCGTGTGTGAGGGACACCTGGGGGGCCGTGAACACAGAGAGGCATCTTTATGTGGATCTGAGGGCAGATTCCTCTCTGGGTGGGGGGCTGGGGTCAGAGCAGAGCTCTGGCTCCTGCTAGGTGAGTTTGCCTGTCTGAACAATGGGGGTGCTGGAGCGGGAGACCAGCCAGAGAGGGACCTTGTTTCTCCCACTGTATTCCTCCGCCTGTCCTAGGTAATTGTTGCCTGGCGAGGCTCTGGCGCACTGATTTGCTTTTCCCTTCTGGGTCGGTTGAAGGGGGTGGCCAGGCCACCTCCTACAGCAGCTCCCAAGAGACCCTCCTCTAGGGTGTCCTGGAGTGCTTCAGAGCCTCCATGGGCCCCCAGGCAGTGGCGGCCGTCTCCCTAAGCCCTGGGAGAGGAGGGACTCCTTACTGGGCCCAGGACGCCAATGTTGTCATCTGTGTTTCAAACGAGAAAATTGGGCTCATCCGGGGAGTGTCCCGGGGGAGGGTGGCCTCCCTGGATGGATCCCTCGTGCCAGTGGGAACTGTAACTCTGGGTATCCTCTCCCAAAGCCCTCTTTCATAATTATGGTGTGGGGACCCAGAGAACGCAGCTCCTGGGCCAACCCTGCTATTCCTGAGATTGGAAATCCTGGACTTAGGCACCCCTGGTGTTCTGTTTCTCGAGGGTTTCACACACTTGTCTGCTTAAGACTGTGGGTTCAGTGTATCTGTGATCCCCCCCCACCCACCCCGGACCACAGAGCCCCGCGTAGCTTTTCTGGCACCTAGTTGTGGGGGGGGGGGGGAGTCACTGCCGTTATACCTGGCTTGGGGGTGGGGAAGCCATGCTTGTCCCTGGTGCCCCAAGGCTAGCTTGGTGTTGCCCATTCACAGGGGCTGGCCTGGGGACAGATGTGACGAGGAACAATAATTAGAGGTCAGCTGTCTGCCGATTGTCCCCAGAGGCCTGTCTCCCCCTGCTCTGCCTGAGGTTCACTCCTCCTCTCAGTAAAGGGAATGAACTCCAATCCCAGCCTAGCTCCATTTCACAGATGAACAGACTGGGATCAGGTGCCTGGCCAGGGTCAAGTGTGGTACCCCCACCGTCCCTGCTCCGCTTGGCTTGGGGGTGGTGAGGCTGGGAGGGCAGTGGAGTCTTTCAGAGGGCCACCCAGCTGCAGGGGCAGGGCTGTCCTGTGCTCCCCCGGGGCCTGGCCTGCAGCCCCAGCACAGAGCTCTCCTGTGTGGGGTGGGCAGGCACTTCGGAAGCTTCAGGAGAAGTTGACGCTGTTGCTATGGATACGGAGATGAGAGGAGATGGGGCGGGGGTGGGAGGAGAGGCTGGCTGGCTGCTCCCTGCTCTCCCAACCTCCAGATCCGGACTGCTCCCCTGCCCCAGAGCCCCCAGCTCTGAGCACGCGGTGAGCCCTGCACCTTCTGGGGTCTCAGGCTCCTTCCTGGCAAGACGGAGCTCAGATCTGGAAGTGGAGCTTCTAGGCCAAGGTCTGATCCCCGGGGCACAGCTGATGCCATTCTGTGTGGGGCGTCCTGGGCACCTTGGGGAGTTCTGCAACATCCCTGGCCTTGCTCACTCCATCCCAGGAATCCCAGGAACGTACCCGGTTGCGACCAATGACAGATGTCCCCTGGGGGAGTTGCAAGGTCATCCCCCAGGAGAGACCCCCTGTTTTACTCTAAAACCCTCTCTCCTTAAGTTTGAGGAAAATCAGGTAAGGGTCCAGTGTGGTGCAAGGTACTGCGGGGAGAGCCCAGTCCCTGTGCCCTTATATTCTGGAACCTTGGGAGGGGGGGACAGTGGCAGTGACGGAGGAAGAGGCTTCTCAGCTGATAGGATGGGGTCCTGTGGGGCAGGAAGGGGTGTGTCCCCAGAGAGGGGACCACACCCTGGCCTCAGGGGATGGGGGCAAGGGCCCTGGGGCATGAGTTTTGAGGATGAGGTGGAGAAGTGAGGTGGGGAGGGTCAGAGCAGGTGAAGGGTTCCATTTAATCCCAAGGGCAGGGTGGAGGGTGGGCAGGAAGGCAGGCCCGGCTTTGCAGAGGAAAATCCGTTTATGGAGCAGGGATTAGGGTCCCGGGAGAGGGGTTGAGGAGGGCTGTGGTAGGGGAGGGAGAGGGGTGGGCCAACCCACAAACCGGGGCCAAGTAAGAAGCCCCAGGACCCGGAGAGTAGGAGGTGGCTAGGGTGAACCCTAGTTTTTCTGACTGAGCAGCCCAAAGGGGGGCAGGGCAGCAGAGGTGGTATTCTTTGCTGAAGAGCCCCCCCCAGGGGAGAAGCAGATGGAGAAACTGAGGCCAGGAGGGGAAGCAGGCATCGCCCTCCCAGGGCTGAGCCGACGTAGACCCCACCCTCTCCCCCTGGCATAAGGACAGGTGGGGTTCAGGAGACTGGTGGCTTATAGGGGGCAGGGTAGGAGACTGCCAGGCCGGAGGGGGTGGGGGTGGCCTGTGAACTCCCTCCTGTAGCAGGCAGGGTGCAGAGAGCAGCTGGAGCTGACTTTAGGTGCCCGTGCTACCACTGGGGAGTGCGGGAGGGCCCCCAACATTGTGGGGGGCGATAACCACCCCCGCCCAGGCTCCCTGATAAACGTGGCCCAGATGGCCTGGGAGCGGGCAAGTGATACCAGTTCCAGGAGCCGGCCGCCAGGGGAGTGAGGGCTGGAGGGCCGGCCCTCACTGTCACCCTTGCCCAGCACTGTTCTCCCCATCACACATGCTGGGGGTGGGGGGGTGGGGGGGTGGCCGGGGGCGGTGTTACCCTCTCATCCCCAGGCACCAAGAGCCCCCATGCCAAGGATGCCCGTCTGGGTGCCAAGCGGGTGACGGCAGTGTGGGTCTTCAAGGAGGAAGGGGGGATGAGGGGCTGCGCGCGGTTGGCCCTTTAAACAAATGGTAGTGGGAGCCCCTCCCTGGGGGGGTGGGGGCAGGGCGGGGAGGAGGGGTGAACCGCATGATGAACCAACAGTTAAGCCAGCAGCCCAAGCTTGGCTGGGAGCTCTCCCAGTCGTAGACTCTCTCCACAGATGCGTTAGGTGCCCATGGCATGCCAGGCCTGTGCCCTCAGCTTTGCAGTCAGGTGAGGGGGCAGATATCACACCTAGGAGATGCCAAGCACAAGGTTATTGAAGCTAAGAAAGGGGACAGTGAAGTGCACCAGCGGGGCAAAAGGTAAACACTTTCGGCTTTGATCCTGGATCAGGGAGTAGCTCTGGGAGTTCGGAGGGCAGAGCACAGACCGGGCGGCTCAGCCCCAAGCCTATGGGCTACTGCACCAGTCCAGGCAGGAGCTGGAGTCTAGAGCCAGGGTGGGGTCTGGAGATATTGTGAAGGCGTTACTGATGGGATTTGCTGCCCGGTACCACGCAGGCCAAGGTGAGGGACAGAGAGATGGCTGGGGGATGCCTGCCTTAGTTTTCGTGGCAACAACACAGTGCTTGAAAGGGGAACCCTATGGGAGGAGCTGGGATGTGGGGTGGGGTAGGTGGGAAGCCTTGGCTTTTCGGGGGCAGGGCCCGGGGGTGGTTAAAATCACAGAACATGGGCGTTTCGGTGGCTCAGTCAGTTGAGCGTCTGACTCTTTTTTTTTTTTTTTTTTTTTAATTTTTTTTTCAACGTTTATTTATTTTTTTTGGGACAGAGAGAGACAGAGCATGAACGGGGGAGGGGCAGAGAGAGAGGGAGACACAGAATCGGAAACAGCCATCAGCCCAGAGCCCGACGCGGGGCTCGAACTCACGGACCGCGAGATCGTGACCTGGCTGAAGTCGGACGCTTAACCGACTGCGCCATCCAGGCGCCCCGAGCGTCTGACTCTTGATCTCAGCTCAGGTCGTGGTCTCACAGTTCCTGGGATGCAGCCCTGTGTCAGGTCCTGCGCTGACCACACGGAACCTGCTTGGGATTCTCTCTCGCTTTCCCTCTGCCTCCCTGTCCCCCCTCGCTTCTGCACACTCCCTTTCTCAACTAAATTAAGGAAATAATAATAATAAAATCCCAGAACGGGGCACCTGGCCGGCTCAGTAGGTGGAGCATGGAACTCTGCGTCTCGGGGTGAGATTGAGCCCCACATTGGGTGTAGCGATCACTTAAAAACCATGAAATAAAATCGCAGAATAGACAAGCCTCCCGTGGGCTGGTCTTTGTAAAGCCATAATGGCTGCTTGAAGGGGACCCCCTGCCCTGCTCTCCAGACCTCAGCATCTATTTTCCACCTTTCTGCTGTATTTCCAGAACTGCTCTCTAGGCTCTTTCTGGACTACTCAGGGGCCGTTTTCAGGTAGTCTCAGCTGCTCCCCGCCTTCTGTAGCTCTGCGAGAGTGCTCCCTCACTTGTCCTCCCCCATGCAGTCTTCCTGGTAGGTGGGCGTTTGTTCCGGTCAGCTGGCAGACACCCCTCCCTACCCCCTAGGGATGACCTCAGGAGGTCACGGTGAAGGTTAGTTGTCAGAGCCCTGGTCCTTGGCCCCTGGCCCTGCGGGGGGAGGTGGGGCACCCACCCCACGCAGGCCAAGCCGTCCTGGCTCAGGGACCACCTTTGCTCTGTCCTGTATCAGGTCTCAGGACCTCTTGGCCTCCGTTTTTCTGAGCCTGCACGGCACTGTGGTGGCCCCAACTGTCCCGAGGTCACCCCAGCCCAAGTCAAAAGGTTGTGTCCACCAGGGCCCCGCCCACCACATCTTCCTCTAGTCCCTGTTCCAGTCTGCTTTGGGGCAGCCGGTGGCCGTACCTAGGGTCCCCTGTGGCTCTGAGCTTCCTGGTTGCTCCCCACCAACCTCCTGGCTAGTGGGCTGTGGGAGGGTGACAGGGCCTGGTATCTTGCAGGCATTCGCTCGACGTTGTGGGGGCGGCGGGAAGCCTCCGCGCCCAGGTCTCCGCCACCCGCGTGTGCACGTGAGCGCCCCAGCAACTGGGTGTGGGGCGGGGCTGGCGGGCGTCCAGCCGGCGGCAAGTCGACCCCGACCCCCCCCACCCCACCCCCCGCCCTAGAGGGAGCGGGACCACGTGAGCGAGGCCGGCTGGGCTGCGGATGTCCCCGCCGCCACCGAGCTACGTGCGGCAGCTGTGTTCCCGGCGGCTGCATGTGTCCTGCCCCAGTGGGCGCTGGCACCGCTCTTGCAACCTGCTCATTGCAAAGTAGAACTGCCGGAGGAGGGGAGGCTGGGAGGCGGGTACTAGTCCCGCCGCCCGAAATGGGGAAGTGAGCCAACTGCGGGGCGCGCCAGCAGCGGGATGCCCGCCCCCCCCCCCCCCCCCCCCCCGCCGCCCCGCCTGCGCCCTGCAAGATGGCGACAGGACTGCACGCCCCTCGGAAGGGGCGCCGCTCCCCCTGGCACCAGGTCTGGTCTAAAGCCAGCAGCCCCGCCTCCAAAACCGGACTCCCCTCCCCCAGACTGCAGCCCCGGGGAACTGTCAGATCCAAGCCTTCCGCCATCCAGGTGGGGTAGGGGTCCCTTCCGGGCTGTTTTGAGCTCCGTGGTTCCGTAGACGATGCCCTTGCTGAGACCCCTCCCCCTGCCCTCTGGATTGTTCCAGGGAAGGGTGCAGCCCCAGAGATTTAGGGTCTGCGAGGTCTTGGGCAGAGTTGTGTAACCTCCCCTCCCCCCCAGGGGTGGGTGACAACCTCACCTGGGTTCACAGCCTCCTGGGGCATGCCCTGCCCCAGGCGTGAGCCTGAGCCACAGGCAACCCACAAGAAATCTTGGGGGGACCGCTGGACTCCACCTCCTCCTTTGGTGCTGGTGGTAGCCAGGAAGAAGGGGTGGGGGAGGGGAGGTTTTGGTCCCGCTCTTTCCTGGGCCCTGGGAGATGGCAGGAGCCCCTCTGCCTCTTCTGACCCCTACTCCCCTCCCCCACCCCTCCCCAGCGGTTCTCCCCGGGACAGTCCCTTAGCTTTCAGAGCAGACATGTTCCTGGCCTACCCTGTTCCCCCCACGGCCACAGGTCTGTCCCGTGGGCCCTCCTGCTGGCTCCTGGTTACCTCCACCATCGGTCCTGTTTGGGGAGCCTTTCTCTGATCCTAGACCGTGTACCTTCTTCTGGGTGTGTTCCCTGAGACAAGGTCAGCCTGGATCACTGCAGGGCCAGCATGTAACCCAGGATGTGACCACCCTGGCCGCTCTGTGGCCTCCCCCAAATTCCAGCGCTCTACCTTCCTATGTGGGGCTCCATCCAGTGCCACGAAGGGTATAGCACAGGGGTGCGGGCATCACGGGTCGGTGTCCACATTCTGTCCACACCCCCACCACACACACACTCCAGAACTCGTGGACAGAGCAACGCCTGGGGAGGCCAGGGTTCCAGGTGCCGGGCGCGGGGCGCAAGGGTGCAAGCTCCAGGGTGCTTACCACCCCTTGGCCTGGGGCGTGGCGGGGTCCCCGGTGGACCCTGCGTAGAGGTGGGGCCCTCGGCGCTCCCGGGCCGGCCGGCCGGGGAGATGCTGACAATACTCGCTGGGGGTTGGGCTGAAGCGTTCTGGGGCTGAGACCCCAGACGCGAGGGGTGGGTGGGGACAGGCGCTCGGGGCTGGCAGCGCGGTTCGGTTCACGGCAGGATGGGCGAGGCCAGCCGGGGAGGTGGGAGGGGTCTGCAGAGGAAGTTGCAGGGTGGCGGCCCGCCCCTCCCCTCACGGTCTGGTCTGTTCCGCGGGGGCGGGGGCGGGGTGAGGCCAGGGGCCGTGGCCTCCAGGCCCTCCCCTTCCCGGCGGCCGTCTGTGCCTGGGCCTCGTGCCCTTCTCCCTCTGCCCCTGTGTGGGGCTGCAGGTGGCCCTAGAGGCCCTTCACGTGTTCTCCATCCCTAGAGGGGCCACAAGGGTCAGTGGGTCGTTGGGCCACGGGAATCCGCCCAGGCACCCCCACACCGACTTTGCGTCCGGGGTGGTCATTTTCAAAAGGAGGGGGCCAACGGGTTGTGAACACCTGAGAGCCTCCGGTAAGCTCCAAAGGAGAGCGGAGGTGGAGGTGGGGACGGCGGGATCCATTTGCATCGGGAGAAGCCCGTGCAAAACCCCGCGTGCGTTCCGAGCAGGCGCGCACGTGTGTGTGGCTCGTGCACCGCGAGACCCAGTCACGGATGTCACGGAGGCGGTGCGGTGGTGCCGCGGGGGCGGGCCTGGAAGGGCTCGGGCTCCGCACGGTCTTCTTTTAACGCACGGAAACTGCTCTTGGAATTACTACGAGTTCATAGGAAAGAAAGGGCAGGAATACTAATTAGGGGTTCTTGAAGTGAGTGGGGCTTTCCTCTGCACATTTCCACGTGTTGAATTCACGCCCGGAGTTCAGCCTCTAGAACGGGGGGGGGGGGGGACGAGTTGCCCCGCCCCCTTCCCCCCCCCCCCCCCCACTGACCACGCTGTCTGCCCTCTGCCTCCTCTGCCCAGGTGAACGCCCCTTTGCCTGTGACTGGCCTGGCTGCGACAAGAAGTTCGCGCGCTCCGACGAGCTGGCGCGCCACCACCGGACGCACACCGGCGAGAAGCGCTTTCCCTGCCCCCTCTGCTCCAAGCGCTTCACCCGGAGCGACCACCTGACCAAGCACGCGCGTCGCCACCCCGGCTTCCGCCCGGAACTGCTCCGGCGCCCGGGCGCCCGCAGCACCTCGCCCAGCGACTCGCTGCCCTGCAGTCTGGCGGGCAGCCCCGCGCCCAGCCCCGCGCCCAGCCCGGCCCCCTCTGGCCTGTAAGGGCCCTAGTCCAGCCCACCCTGCCGCACCCCTGCTGGGCCTGGGCCTGGAGCACCAGCAAAACGCCTGCTGTCCACAGCCCGGGGCGGGCCACGGACCGACAGCCGGTGTCCCCGACACTGGGGGGGGGGGGGTGGGGTGGCCCTTGGGAGGGGTGGCTGGGGCCCCGTGTGTGTAAATAGCCATGTCGGATAACTCTCTTCCTATGTGTTAAACAGGAACCCCAGGTGGGCAGCCGGCCGGCGCCCCCCTCCCCCCATCGCCACCTCCCTGCTTCGGAGAGGGTGGGTCTGGGGGGAGCGGCCCAGGAAAGGGGCACGTAACCAGTGCTCAGACTTGGCCCCCCAGCCCTCCTCTCCAGGTTGGGATGATGTGTGCAAAGAGCCATAGATGAACCGGGGGTTCCCGCGGCCCCACCCCCACCCCGCCCGGGGCCCCCCACCCCACTGAAAGCCATTGGAGACGTTCAGGGAATTGGGGTGCGGCTCCAGCCGCCCCCATCCGGGTATTCAATCTCAGGTGTCCACAGATCCTGCCCTGCCACCCAGCTCCCCAGCAGTGGGGGCAGGGTGGGGAGGGGGGAGGCCGGGAGGGGGGAGGCAGTAGGGTCCAGGTTTTGCTCCTAAAACTGGGGTAGGGAGGGGGAGAAAGGGGTTCTTCCAAAGAGCATTTTGACTCCCGTTTGGGGAAGGTGGATAACACGGGCTGGGGCAGATGCCTGCTTATTTATTTTCCTCTGTCTCTGCTGGTAGGAAGGAGGGGGGCAGTGAGCGGCCCCCCTCTGGGTGGGTGTGTGAGTGTGTGAGTGAGGACTGCTCCCTTCGGGGTAGAGTCCCCAGCATTGGCCTTCCATAGCATCACATGACAATCAATCCCTCCTGTTTGGGACCATGACAGTCATTGAGCATCGGGCAGCCCTTCCCTGCAGGTGCCCCTGGACCAGAGGTTGAGGTCCTGCTTTGCAAGGGCAGGAAGCATGAGGGCTGACCCCTGAACCCCATGGGATAGCTCGCTTTTTTGGACCGGATAGAATATTTTTTCAGGCGCCAATCCCTTTCTTGATCTGGGCCCCATGGGTGGTCCATTGTCCTCAGGGGGTGTGGGTGTTGGGGGGAAGGTCTGTATGATCCCTACTTATGGTAGGGAGGGGTAAGCACCATGACCCCTCCTGGTGTCTTCCCACTGTGGCTTCGGTTGGATTTCATTTTGGGTAGGGACTGAGGGCCGTGCCCTAGAATGGGACAGACCCAGGGTCCCTGTCCCAAGACCCTGAAAGGACCTATCGCCCACTGTTGGCTGCAGGAGGTTTTTGGCACCCACGTGTGTTCCAGAACCCTTCTGTCTCCCCACTGGGGGCTGGGGATCTGGATGGCGGTGTGGACTGGACCTGCCTTGGCAGGATCAGGGGGTGGGTGCCTGGGGTCCTGGGGAGGAGGCCAGGGAAGCCCTTTGGAGCTGGGCTGGGAAGGGTCTTCTGGCCCAGTCTCTGGGCAGATCTTGGCAGGGCTGGCCCATTCGTGCCCTTAAACCCTCCCTGCCAGCAGTGTTGGTGAGATGCCTTAGTCTGTGGGGGCAGGCTGGGGTCCCATTTTCCTTTATGTCTTTATGGACGTCCTCCTGATTGTCCCATCCCTGGCTGGTGCCTGTCCACAGGACGTGAAGTGTGGGTCTGAGGGCCCAGGAGGCCGAGGACTCGTCCCTGGCCCCTCTCCCGTGTCCAGGGGTCTGGCCAGACCTGTGCCCCACCTCCCCCAAGGAGCTGGAGGTCACCGGGACCTGGTTCCAGCCACTTCGCTGTGGCATCTCAAGGGGAGGGCCCCAAGGGACTCGTGCTGTCAGGTGGCGGGCCCCCCCCCCCCCCACCTTACCCTGCCCTGCCTGGCCTTTTCCTTGTATTTAATTAAACAAGCCCTTTTTTAAACCCGACTCTGGTGACTGTGGTTTTTCTCACCTCTGGCCTTCAAGCGGAGAACTCTCTGAGTCTCTGTGTCCCACGCAACAGGGTAGCCCCCAGGTCACCAGCGTCCCGCTGCAGAAAGTGAGGCAGTGGGGCCCTGAATCTCGGGACCTGGTGGGGGCATGGGATGACGCCCCCTCAGCCCTAAGGCCTGGGGAGGGGGCTGCAGGAAGCAGAGCGCGCTGCCGTCCCGTGTCACCCACGCCTCTCGCAGCTGCGCCCCCCTCCTTCCCGCTCGGTTACCCGGCAACCGAGGCGCGGTGACACGGCGCCCGGGGGCGTCCCGCGCCCGCCCCCTTCCGGCACCGGGAGCCGGGCGGCAGGGGAGCCTGCGCCGCTGGGGCTGCTCGTGGGCGTGACAGGGCTCCTCCCCAGAGGGTCCCCCGCCCCCGCTGTCTGTGCCCCGCCTGGCCCCTGTGCCCAGGGGGCTGCCCACGTTCTGCACGCCGGCCGTGTGCCAGCTCCCGACTGGAGGCGGGGGGGGCCCCTTGGTGAGGGCTTGGCGTCCCCGGGAGCACCGAGAAGCCGATGAGGGTCTCGGACCCCTTCCTAGGAGATAGACACCCAGATTCCAGCGGTCTCCCGAGCCCCGAGGGCGGGTGTGGCTTGGGCGGGGAGCCAGACCCTCCCCGGGGCCTCCCCGGAGTCCGTCCCCGGGGAAGGCGGAGGCTGCGCCCTCTGGCGGCCGCCCCTGTCATTGCACCGCCGGCTCCCGCCGCGCCCTCCTCGGGGTCCGGGGTCCGGCCCTGGCGGCCGCGCAGGTGGCCCTCAACCTGGGCGCGGGGCCCTCGCCCTTTCTCGAGGTCGGCCTCCCTGTTGCATCCCCCTGGCTCCTGCTTCACTTTGTCCCCCTTTCTACTGGCTTCTGCCCCGCAGGCCCGCCGACGTTGCTCCTTGGACCCCTGTCCCACTGTCCCTCTCCAGCTCTTCTGGCCTTTCTGCCCCTTTGGGCAGAGTTCCTGGAATTCGGGGAACGCAGCCCCTGCCTCCAGTGTCTCTTGGACACCATCCCACGTGCTCTGAACAGCTCGAAGATGTCCCCCTCCTGCCTTCTCGACACTCCCTGGTCATGCGGCCTCGGGGACCCCTGACCCTCCCCGATGCCCCCCCCCCCCCCCTCCCAGGCTAATGTTCCCCTCTGGCTGTGCTTTTTGTGCGCTCACCTCCCCTGTGTGCAGACGATACTCCCTGGTCCGACACCGGGACCTCACCCTCAACTCCAGACCCTGAAGGTGCCAACTCTCACCCCCAGGCCGCCCAGTCCCATCCCCCCCTCGGGCACTGGTACCCCCATGTTTCCTGGTGCGGAGGCCCGAATCCTTGACCTTGACTCAGTCTGACTACCACACCCATTTCCATCAGGAAATCTCCCCGGAGTTTTCAGAGCACATCCGAAATCTGCCCACTTGTACCCGGTCCTGGCGTCCACCCAGTCCTCCACCTCGTCTCCTCATCTCAGGCCGTCTCCCCCACCCTGGTCCCCGGGGTCGCGCGGTCCCACCGTCGCCCCGCCCCCGTCCGCCCTGCCCTCAGCGGCCACCAGAGGACGGTCGTGAGCACCCGAGTCAGGCCCCGCCCCCTAATGCCTACAGCCCTGGGAGGCTCCCACCTCCCTCCGTGTGAAAGCCTAAGTCCTCACGGAAGTCCCCAAGGCCCTGTGCGACCTGCCCCCATCCCCCGCATCCCTTCCATTCCCCCGTGTTTCCCGCTTGCCCACTCTGCTCCAGCCACGCGGACCTCCCCTCGGTTCCTCCAACACGCAGGCCTCGTGCTGCCCCCAGGGCCTTTGCACAGACTGTGCCTGCTGCCTGGAATACCCTTCCCCCTCTTTAGAACTGTTCATATCCCACCGTCCTCAGAGGACTACACGGACCACCTCTCAGTCCCCTACCCTGTTCTACTCCCCCCGCGCCCCCCCATAGCACTTACATCATGCCATATCATTTCCTTATTTCCAATTGTCTGTCTCCCCCATTGAGAACACTACTCCCACCAGGGTCGGGATCTCTGCCTCGTTCACCGATGTTTCTAGCCCTGTGTCTGGCATATAGTAGGTACTCGGTGAATATTTGCTGAATGGATGACCAAGGCCATCTTTGGGCGTGGATGGAGACCAGGCGGGCTCTCGCAGAGGGGGCCCCTCGCTTCACCTCGCACGCGCCGTCAGACCACTCTCAGGGGCGCACCCTCCTGTTATTGGCGATGACAGGTGTTGAGAGACCCCTGCATGAGGGGCCTCAGGGCCTCAGGTGGCTGAGGCGAGGAGGGCAGTAGGCTGGGAGGGGGCTCCTCGTGTGCTCACAGGGGTCGGTGGCAATCACCAGCCGCTGGACCCAAGGGTGGCCAACTGTTCATACAGAGGCTGGGATGGCAGCTTTTAGGGAACGTCACCCCAAGTTTTAAACATGGGCGGCAACAGATTTATATCGTTTGAAACACTAGTACAGCACTCAAAAAACCTAGTCCCCAAACACGCACATTGAAAACAAACACACGCTGCACGGCAGCACAGAGCACAACGCCCAGAGACGCGGCAGCCAGCTGCCCTTGACAGGTGAGCGGACATGACCGTGTCCACCGCGCACGCGCACATCCCACGGCCGGGAGCAGGAGGGAGGCGCCCACACCCGCGCCCCGCGGACGGGACCCTGAACACAGGCGCGCCGCGGGACAGACTCTGACCACACGACGCTCACGGAGGGAGCCAGACGCGAGAGGCCACACGGGGTGTGAGTCCTCGTGTGTGAAACGTCCAGAACGCGCTCGTCCACGGCCAGGAGGGGCGTTCGGAGGGGGCCGGGGAGGGGGAGGGCGTGCTGGGGGAGGTGATGGCTGATGGAGATGGGGTTTCTTTTTGGTTTCAGAATATTCTGGAATTACACAGAGGCGATGGTTGCACAGAACAGTGAATGTACCAAATGCCCCTGAATTCTCACTTTTTAAAATCAAGTAATTATTTTTTTGGTAATTTTTTAATGTTTATTTTTAAGAGAGAGAGAAAGTGCCAATGCAGGAGGGGCAGAGAGAGAGGGAGAGACCGAGAATCCCAAGCAGGCTCTGTGCTGTCAGCACAGAGCCCCACAAGGGGCTCAAACCCACGAACCATGAGATCATGACCTGAATCGAAATCAAGAGTTGAACGCTTAACCAACTGAGCCACCCAGGCGCCCTATTAATTTATTTATTAAAGTTTATTTAGCTTGCGAGAGAGAGAGAGAGAGAGAGAGATTGCAAGTGGGGGAGGGGCAGAGAGAGAGGGAGAGAGAATCAGAATCCCAAGCAGGCTCCATGCTGTCAGCAGAGAGCCTGATGCGGGGCTCAGACTCACAAACCGTGAGATCATGACCTGAGCTGAAGTCGGATGCCTAACCGACTGAGCCACCCAGGTGCTGAATTTTCACTTTTAAAATGATTAATTTGGGGGGCACCTGGGTGGCTCAGTTGGTAGAGCATGTGATTCTTGACCTCAGAGTCATAAGTTCAAGCCCCATGTGGGGGGTAGAGGTTACTTAACAATAAAATGTTAAAAAATAAAATAAAATGATGAGTTTTGTTAATGTGAACTTCCCCTAAATAAAAAAGGGGAACGAAGCGGGGAAGAATTTGTCCAGGATGCCCTGTTGTCCCATCCACCCCTGCCCGCATTTCTTGTTTTCAGTCACTAAAGTCTTATCCCAGTTAGCACACATCACATGCGGTTTTCCGCACCCGCCTAGAACTGAGGACACATTCCTTCCTTGAACATTCATTGGTCCATGTTACAGATGTGTGTTTAGGTCCTGTGTCCAGCCGGGTCCTGTGGTCACGGGCCCTGGCCCTGAGGTTCCCTTAGTCCGATGAGGGGTGGGAGGAGGCAGATGTGAAAAAAATTTGTTCGCTGTCGGGGACAGAAAATGTTGTGAGGCTGCCGTGGCGGGAGATCCTCGGGGAGAAATGTGGTTGTCAGTTGGAGAAACCCCACTTCATCCTCCTCCGTGGCTCCCAACCCTTTGTGGCTCCCCATTGCCCTCCTGGTTCGGACAACAAGCACCCTCACACATTCACAGCTGCAGGTTGCCTCTTGCCTGGACACTTGCTCAAGAAAGAGTGTCTGTGCTCAGAATCCCCCCCGCAATATTCCGTGCACCCTCCACTGTCAACGCTTACTGCGTTGGAAACCAGGGGCTCTCAGTGATATGGCCAAAGAGGCAAGGGCTCTCCGCCCTCAGGGCCCACTGACCAGCCACCAGACAGACTTCGGACAAAAATCAGATCGTGTCCTCTGGAGAGTCATCTCTGACTCTCTCCACCCCACCTGCCCTCCATTACTGTCCTTCTTAGTCAATTAATTTGTAATTGCGGTAAAAATACATAACAAAACGTTCCCTTTTAACCACTTGTGAGAGTACAGTTCACTGGCGTTAAGCAAACACACCCTGCTGTGCAGCCACCCCCACCATCCATCTCCAGAACTTTCCATCTCCCCAAACTGAGACTCAGTCCCCATGAAGCACCGACTCCCTGTCCCCTGGCCTCTCCTGGGCTCCCACCATCTACTCTGTCTCTGTGGACGGGGCTCCTCCAGGGACCCCCTGTGAGTTGGGTCACACAGGATGTTGCCCTTCTGTGTCTGGCTTCTGTCACTGCGCACAGTGTCCTCCGGGTCCGTCCACGTGGTGGCAGGTGGCAGGACGTCCTTTCTTCTTCAGGCTGAATAACAACATTTCATTACATGGACAATCCACATTTTGTGTACCCACTCACCTGTTGATAGATGAGGGCTGTTCCCATCTCTTGGCTGTTGTGAATTATGCTGCTGTGAACAGGGGTGTACAAATACCTCTTCAGGACCCTTCTTTCCATTCTTTTGGATATACAACCCGAAGTGAGATTGCTGTATCATAGGGTAGCTCCCTTTTAAACTTTTTGAGGAACGACCATACTATTTTGGCTGCACCATTTTATAATCCCACCAACATACATAGTATGGATTATAAATATGTTTATATATATACTATATATAAGTTTATATGCTTATGCGTGTGTATATATATGTATATACATATATGTGTGTGTGTATATATATATATATATATATATATATATATATATATATACACACACACACACTGTGTGTGTTCATATATATATATATATATGAACTTGAACTCAGGACCCTGAGATCAAGAGTCACTCGCTCCACCGACTGAGCCAGCCAGGCGCCGCATTCTAACAATTTTTCATTAAGATGTTGGCCTAACCCTCCAGGCTCCAGGGACCCTCCCCTCCCCACCATATCCCTCATTTGTCCAGGTCAAGGTAGCATCTAGGGTAGATCTTGGTATACACTAGGCACGCAATTTTATGTGAACACATGAATGAGTGAGAACGGGATTCTTGTGGGTCCGGGACAAGAGTCCAGCGGGGAGAAAGGAAGCACTCATTGACTCAAGTCAGCTGCACGCCAGGGCGGAGGTAAGCTTTGGGGGTAAACGGAGCAGGTTCCCAGGCACAAGACGCGCCTGTAGGGCTCGCCTCGTCCGGCAGGGGGCACTTCAGGGCAACGTGTTCCTAAAACGCAAATTAACAGCAAATGCATGACAGCTGGTCCTGACGGACTTCGTCGTTGTTGTTGTTGTTGTTGTAGTTGTTTTTTGATCAGGCGCGCAGTAGACAGCCCAGGCGCCGTCGGGGCCTCGGGCTCAAGATGGCTTTGCTGCCATAGCTCAGGGCCGGGCGGCGGCGCCGGCGAAGCCCCTGGAGGCCGCAGGCGGGGCCGCCCGCACCCTCCGTCCCTCCCCCCGCGGCCACCTGTCCCTGCCCACGGGTCCGCGAAGCGCCTCGGTTCCTCGAGGGCTGGAGTTTCTGATCAGGCGCGCTGCGGGCAGCCGCTCCCGGGGTCCCTTGCGGCGGCGTCCCGGGGGCCTGCGGGGGCCTCGGAGCAAGATGGCGGCAGCGGGGTCCGTGAGGCGCGGGCGGCGGCGACCGCGGCGCCAGTGAGCGGCCCGGGGGCCCGGGCGGCTCCGGGCCGGGGTCCCGCTTCGGGACGGACCATGCTACGCTCCACCGGTTTCTTCCGGGCCATCGACTGCCCCTACTGGGCTGGGGCGCCCGGGGGGCCCTGCCGGCGGCCCTACTGCCACTTCCGGCACCGCGGGGCCCGGGGCCCCGGCGCGCTGGTCGGCGGTGGAGCGGCGCCCCCCGCGGCAGGTAATGCCCGACCCGGGCTTGGCTCCCCGACCCGGGGCTAGACTCCACGGCTGGGACTTTCCCGGCTCCTCCGTTCTCGGCCCAGACCCCTCTCCGGACGCTGGTGGGCGTCGTCTCGTCAGCTGGGACCGGGACCACCCACCCCGGGGCCCGGTGCAAGCCGCGGGATCTGTGCGAGCCTCCGTTTCCATGAGCGTACGGTGTAACCGTGAGGGGGCATGCCGTCCTAGAGCTGTCGCGAGGGTGCAGTGAGCTAGCGCAGGCCGAACGCTGAGCACGGGGCTCGGGAAACGAGCGCGGCTGACACTGGTCCGCAGGCCCAGGACTCCCCCTGCCTTTCCTCGCACCTGAGTTTCTCGCTGGGGTGACCATCCCCGCCGCGCCCCCAACCCCAGGTGCTGTGGCAGCTCTTGTTTGCTGCTGCGTTGCGTTCCCCCTCCGCGCCTCCAGTAGTGGGGTCGGGAGGGTCTTAGGAGCACCTACTGTGTGTCGAGCCCTGTGTCAGACGCAGCTGGACAGGGAGTAAGCCAAACCCGAGGGACTGGGACGGGAGGGCGGATAGGCTCCCAGGAAATTACCTTCTTTTGGTTGGGCAGAGAATGTTAGCGGGCTGCACGTCGTATCCTCGCGGTGATTGTCATTGTCATGGCAGAGTTTGGTGAAAGCTGGGAGCTCTTCTTGTAGGAGGTGTGGGATTTCAGCGGAGACTTTAAGAAGGGGGAGGGGTGGGGGGAAGGAGGACATCACAGGGAAAGGCTTGGAGGGAGGATTAAGTGGTGTCATTCCTTCTGAGGGAAACTCAGGCTCCCGCTGGTGATCTCTGTCCTTCAGGACTGGCTCTCCCTTTCCATCAGACCCAGACTCCCTCCTTCAGCCTCAATTTCAAATTCCCTCTCTGTCTTTCCCCAGGAAAAGTGTCTTTTATTTCAGAACCGCCTTCGAAAGAGGAGTGTGCCGGCTGGGATTAAATAATAGGCCTGTTTTCCCATTTTGCCAAGGAAAGAATAGTAAGGTTTTTCTAATTTCTCGCACGAATTTGTTTAGCCCCCCGCACCTGCAGCTGACGGTTTGCAGACAGCCAGATGCGAGCGTTCATTGTCTGGCTCCCCACCTGTTCTGGGCACGGGGCATACAGAGCTGCGAGCCACGGGCGCAGCCGTCAGGAACCTGCTGTTGAGAAGACAAAACAGAGGTGCCCCCTGGTACCTCAGCATCGGGTCATTATCGCTCCCGTCTCTCGTGGGGGCCAGGAAGGTGGCGGACAGCACGTTGGAGGCATCTGGGAGTCAGTGCCCAGCTCACGTGTGGAGGCGCGGTTTCTTGACTCCATTTGTTTGCCTCTTGGTGTCGTACGCATTGCTTTGCAAAGAGCCCCCTGGGTTTTGGGTTCCTCTGGGTGAGTCCAGAGAGGGCCGGCCCACTCCCTTTTGCCCCTGACGTTCTGACTTGGCCCCAAGTCTGCATGTTGCCTTCCAGCCTTCCGTTCTGGGGTGTTGATTTCTGTCCTCGTGTGTCCCTCCCGTGGTAAGTCACTTTTCAGATTTCTTTCTACGTCAAGAATGGCCAGTTAGTTTCCTAAAGGATCATTTCTAGGAGCCTGTTTGGTGAGGAAGTCCTGTGTGCCCCACTTGCTACAGGGGAAAAATGCAGCTGTCTACCCCTTTCCATGGTGGGTCCGCATTTTCTTTTTGCAGGGAAGGGAGGGAGGGGAGAGAGGGGAGGGAAGGCCTGCTTTCTGGTAGCGCCGCCTCTCCTGCAGAGGGGCAGGGCCAAATCCCAGCTCAGCCTCTTCCTTGCCGTGCAGCCTCTCTGACCCTCTGTTTCCTTCTCCGTGGCATGCTTCTGGGGTCGCTGCCCTGCGAGGACGCTAGGGGAGTGTGTGTGCCTAGTCCTTTCCCTCCCTTTCAGCTTCCCCCTGCTCCAGATTTTGACAAGCTCAGTTTCCTATGGGTCGGAAGAGGCCGCAGCGGTCCAGATGTGCACAGGGAGGTGCTCTTGCCAGGGTGGGCTGGGCCAGCTTTGCTTGGACTCATTTTTAAGCAACAGTGTTGCTAAGGGGCTTGGTGGACGCAGCCTGCAGGTGGGGCGTTGGGGTCCCCGTGAGGCCCAGCACCTCCAGTCTTGGGCCGCTGGGCGCCTGAGACTTTTGGCAGAGTCTGAGGCCCGTGAGGGGCCGGGGCAGGGATCCTGTTCCTTCCAGAACTTCAGCTCCAGCCCCGTGCCTCCCAGTGTGGGATTCAGGATCCCCACCTCCGAACTTCGGTGTGATATTGCCCAGTTTCGGCAGCACGCACTCGGGCAGGCTCTCTATGACTCTGAATGGTAGGGATGATTGTCCCCATTTTACAGATGAGGAAACTGAGGCCCAGAGATGGGAAGCCACTCTCCTGTGTGCACGTGGCTGGTAAGTGGGGTTATGGGATTGAGTTTGGGCAGTCAGGCCCTCACCCCACGCACCACCTTCCTCCAGTTTCTGCTGCCCAGCACCTGCATGGCTCGCACACACCTGGGCACCCACTGTGTGTCAGGCTCAGCGCTCTGCACTCTGCCCTGGGGCCGGCAGGTCACAGCGAGGCTTGGGAGACACAGAATTGTGACACCTGAACACAAAACCTGAGGACAGGCTGGAAGGCAGGAGCGGTCACGGCCGTGGCAGGGGCGGCGGCTCTCGGGGCAGCCCTGCCCCTGGGCTTCACATTTAGGCCCTTGAAGGCCCTGCGTGGTCTGGAGCCCCGAGAGCGAGCACCGCTTCTGTAGGGCAGCTTTGAGCCCACAGAGTCCTGCAGAGGAGGGGGCTGGAGCCAGAGAAATAGGGCCTCCCAGTAGAGGGTGGGTTCTGTTTCCTCCGCGAGCGGACTCGGGACAGGAAGGGCACGGCCCCTCAACGAACAGGCAGCCCCCGAGGCATGGCCACGCTGCCCCTCTGCTGCTTCCTCTGTGGGCGGGGTGCCGGTGGGTTTCAGGGGGCGACTCCCCCACCACGGAAGTGTGCTTTCCTGCGTCCGGCCCGTCAGCGCTCTGACCGTTTCTGTGCCCTGAGGCCGCGGGAGAACCCCAGCAGAGCCTGGTGTCTGGAGGCCTGGCCGGGCCGAGCAAGGACCCTGCACCGTTTGCTCGCTGGTGGGCACGTGGGCTCGAGCTGGGCGTCCTGCGGGGTCTGGGTGGGAGCTCTCAAGCTGGTTGGAGGAATAGTAGTCCCCCGTCCTCGGGGCCAGGCCTGCCGTGGGGGGTGTGCTGGGCGCCCCCGGTCGTGACGCCCCTACCCCAGCTGCAGTGACAACAGACGTTCCCCGGTGTCACCCCGTATCCCTTGGTCATAGGCTGATTCTCACTGCAGCCGCTTTACGTTGTTTTTCAACTTCAGCCCCTGCCGCTCCCCAGATGCCGCAGCCCCCAGGGGCCCAGCCGCGCAGGCCTCCCACGGGAGAAGCCGTTGGTGCCCTTGGCGGTGCTTCTGCTGTGCCGTTGCTGGTTTTCCGTGAGGGTGGCATTAGAGGAGACCTGTGGGGGTTTTCTGGGCCCCCGCGTGCGCCCTGCCTGTGGTTTCAGGGGCAGAGTCCCAGCCGGTGAAGCCTGCACATGACCTCTGTTCAGAGCACTTCTTTTCAGGACTCGGGTAACGTTTGTTTTAAAAACATTGGACGACCCCCAAAAATCCGAAGAAACACGTGGAAATTGCTGCAAATCCGTGCCTCCTGGCTTGCGGTGTTCCCCCTGGCCTGAGCTGGAGGAGGCCTGCTGTCCTTTCATGTAGCTGTGACCCTGCTGCACCGGTGACGTCGGATCGTGTTTTCCGAGGCTCCGCAGCCCCAGTGAGGAGAGGGGCCGTCCTGGGACCGAGTCCCCAGCTCTCCACACCTGGCAGTCCTCTGGATGCCCGAGGAGCCTTAAAAAACCTGCCTTCGCGCCCCGAGCCTGTCTGGAGCCACACACCTATCGCTGTGTCTGCACATAAAGCTGCTTCTGGCCCTGTGACCCTGCCCCCAGGGGACTCGGAGTGGTGTCTGGGGAGGTCTGTGGTTGTCGGTTTGGAGGAGCTCCACCCGTTCGTGGAGCGGGTGGGGGCGCCCCTTCCCGTGGTGCTGAGCACCCAGCCCCCGCGTGGGGCTGGCTGCGCGGGGCTCTCCAGGGGCTTCGGGGAGGAGGTGCGGCCAAGGCGGGGGTGCGCGGCCCCGAACGAGGGCATTCCTGGCTCCGCTTTCTGTTGTGCAGAGAGCCCGTCTGGCAGGTCAGTGGTACCGCCTGGGCCTCACTTATCCCTTCCGTGAAGCGAGTAATGACACGGGCCCTCGGTGGACAGAGCTGCGGGAACGTTCTCCCCTCTGCAGCCCGTATCCCCGTTGCAGAACAGTCCTTGGGGCTGTCGAGGGGCGTGCGCACGGGGATTCTTTCTGCTCCGTGTGCAGTGGGCAGGCTGGTCGGTGTGATGTGGTGCACGACAAACAGCCGGGCGCCGAGAAGGAAATGGACCGCGGGTAGGAGGCCTGGGGCTCACCGGAGCCTGGAGCCCCCCGGGCGGACTGCCGGGGCATCGGGGAGACGTCTCCTGGCCACCGCGCTCCTCCTTCGCGATAGCTGCGTCCTCCAGAGTTTCTGCCGTTGGCTTGTGCCTTTTGAGGAAGCGGGCACGTGTGCTTGCCGTGTGAGGGCCTCTGGTCTGGCGGCCCCCCAGGCGCTGCAGGTTTCTGGAAACGGCCACGTGGAGCACCGGGGGGGGGAACCTGCTTGTTGCTGTAGTTTGCTGGAGAACAGGGTGGGAGGCTGATGGGGGGCCCAGCTCTGGGGGTGGGGCTTGGCCTGGACACGTGCGTACACACGCAGGTATACCTCGGTTCTGGGTGTCTTCTGTAAAATCAGGAGCCAGCCCCAGGACCCTGCAAGGGCTCTTCCGGATGGATCTGAATTCAGTACATACCTGGGGACCAGGATGGGGCACCGTGGCAGCAAAGGATTGGTGTCCAGCACAGATAGGGGCTGGGGTCTGGGGAACTGGAGGTTGCAGGGACATCGGGCGGGTGTCCCCAAGCAAGTGGTTGCCGAACTGGGTTTTGAAGGGTGAGTAGAAGTTTGCCTGGCGGCTGGAAACAGGGGTGGGCATGGGGGTGGGGAGATGGTAATCCCTGGTTGGGACTGGGAGACAGTGCAGTGAAAGGCCTGGAATCTTCTGTCCTGTGGTTTGAGGGGGGAACTGGGGTGGGGGAGGGGAGGCTGCTCGCCGGCATTGCTGCCATCCCCGGCGGCTCCAGCAGGGGTCAGTGTTGTGACACTGATTCTGACTCCTCCAGCACCGGCCCCTGAGTACTGCTGTGGTCTGGGAGTCCACCCCACAGA
Organism: Leopardus geoffroyi; assembly: GCF_018350155.1. Taxonomy (NCBI): domain Eukaryota; kingdom Metazoa; phylum Chordata; class Mammalia; order Carnivora; family Felidae; genus Leopardus; species Leopardus geoffroyi. Next base: position 1,115,224 of record NC_059331.1, on the reverse strand, counting down.
CTGGGAGGTGGGGGTGGGTGCCGGGGACAGGGGGAGGCAAGGCCCAGGAGGTAACAGGGAGGGCATGTCCGGGTAGCACTGGGACCGCTTTCACTCCAGGCACATACGGGTGAAGCTTGTCCCTAGGTGTCCTAGTTGACGGTCACACAACACTGCTGTTTGTCCTGGGAGACCTGTGTGCTCTTCTCCAGCTGAATGGCCCAGAGGGCCCTCAAAGAGCAGGAATGTGGGTGCTGTTTCAGGAGACAGGGCCCAAAAGCTCTGGGGCCCCCATCCCCACGCACCCATGAGCACAGGCCTGCCCAGGCAGCTGAGTCCCACCGCTTCTGCAGGGACAGTCTCGGAGGGCTGCCTGGAGGAGCCGCTGAGACAGTCCATCGGGCTCTGGGCAGGAAGCTGTCCAAATATGCGGGTGGGGGAGGGGCTGGCCTACCTGGGAAATCTGTCCTCATCACTCCCCACCTCCCCCCCCACCCCCGCCCAGCACCTTCCTGGGGGATCAAGTAATAGAAGCCACTGATGCTGATGGGTGATGTTGGTGTGTGGGCTCTTAGGGGACACAGCCGGCTCCCCCCGTGTCTTGAACCCACGTTCCAGGAATGGCCGTGACGGGCGTGGCCTTCCTTCCCTGCCAGCTTCACCTGGCGCATCCAGAGGACACTGTTCCACGTTCTAAGCCTCCCAGGACCTCCCAGGAGCCTGTGTTGTGGAGGAAGGTGACCCCAGGAACATCCACTGGCCAGCGTGTTGGAAATGCACCAGGGCCAGAGCGAGAGAACTGCTGAAATCGTGTGTTCGGACCCTGAAAGTGATCTGCGCCTGCCGTGGACTGGCTGTGAGGGCAGAAGGGGGGCCGCAGTGTTCCATGCCCATGGTGGCCTGGCCGCAGGAGCAGAGGGGGTGCCGCAGAGAACGGGCCACGTTCAGCTGCACCCCTGGGAGGGCCGTTGTTGCCAGTGCGGCCTAGTCCTTCGAGGGTGCTGTTCTGTTGCGTTTTTGTGCTCTTTAGGGATTTCTGGGTTCTCTTTGGTTTTTGGCCTGTGCCGTATGCTTCCCTGTGTTTTTGCCGCATGGTTGAGCCCCGTCGTATTTAGACTCCGCGACTCCACGTGGGTACTGCTGTCCTGGTCCTCCCAGGATCAGGCCCTGGGGAGAGCATGGAGTGCTGAGCGACCGGTATTCCCAGGTGTGCCTGGGGCCCTGGCCTCGAGCTTGCTTCTGGGCTGGGGGCTTTAGAGCTGAGGGGAGGCTCCAGGGGGCAGAGGGCAGTGAGGGGAGGCCGTCCAGGGGTCGGGCCGTCCAGTGTCATCAGCCCAAGGTGGAGGCGGACCCCAGGCCCTGCTCCCCAGGCACAGCCCAGGTGTCCCTCACGTGCCCTCTCAAACACCTGCTTCTGTTGGCTGTCCCGGTTCTCTTCCTGCGTGTCCGGGGTGCCACAGGCAGCCACAGGCCTCTGCCGTCTGCTCCGGAATGAGTGAGTGGCCAGTTACTTTTTCCCTGGGCTTCAGGCTCCTGCTCTGTCCAGTGGGGCACTTGGATGTCCAGGAGTGGTGTGTGGGGGGCCCCGGGAACAGAGACTCTGGGCCTGGAGGGGAGTAGTGACAGCCAGCCCCTCTGAGGACCTGGGGACTGCCCTGCCCCCCATAGGGGTGGTGAGCGCTCAGAACCGCTGTGCCCCAGTTGGCTGTCTACCCTGCGTTCCAGCCGAGCCAGCCAGGGCTGGCCGTCAGCCAGTGTCCTTTCTGCCACCGTGGGCTTCTGGGGATGTCCCCCCTTTCTGCGAGGCCTCGCCTCCTATGGAGTCCTCAGAACGTGGGTGGGTTTAGTGTCTCCACTTAGGCTCCACACAAGCAGCCAGTGTCTCCTGCTTATCTCTGGTGCTGTAGGCACCGTCTCCTCCTGTGTCCCCGCCGCCCCCGTGTGGGGTCAGCCGGCTGTCACCGCCACCGCCACCGGGGTTGGAGGAGAGCCCCGCTGATGTCTTATCAGAGCTCAAAGCCGGGGTGGGACCGCTGGGCGCTGTGTGCTTATCGGCTTTGGACCTTGGGCCGAGTAGAAGGAGGGGAGCGGCGACGGCCAGCCCTGCAGAAGGCAGCGCCGGCTCTCCTTTCCGGAGGGGGGAGAGGACCCAGGCTTTGGGGTCAGACCTCTCCAGCTGGGCGGGACTGGCAGCTAGGCTGGCCAAGACTCCGGCTCCTTATCTGTGGAAGGAGGGCTCTGTCCATGCCTGAAGTTCCCGGTGGGGCTCACGGACCTCCCCCAGTGTGGCCTCCGTGCTTGGCCGTCTCGTCGAGTCCGCGTGCGTTGTGGACGGGAGGCTGCGCGGTGTTGTCCGGAGCGGAGTGAGGCGCAGAGGCGCGGGTGCGGCCAGAATTGCGTGTCTCCCGGCAGGGGGAAGGGTCGGGGTGACTGGGGCCGGCTGCCCTGTCGTGCTGTTCTCTCAGCCCCTTGTGGTCTCCATAGCGAGCCTTGACCCAGCCCCACATGGGCTCTTGCACTCAGTGACCCACAGCCCTGGAAAGCGGGGGTCTGGCCTTTCCTCGTGGGGATGGGGAAGCAGGCCTGGTGTCCACCACGCTGGAAGCCTGTCCTAGAGGCTGGTGGTCAGAGAGGGTGTCGGGCCTCCACGGCCGGGAGAGCCAGAGGAGGGCGGCTCTGTCCTTCAGCAGGGCAGGTCTGGTGGACGCGTGGCCTCCGAGGGCACAGAACCGAGGCTCAGGCACCGACAGGGGAAGACTTGGCCTGTGTGGGCTGGCGGCAGGGGTGGGAAGAGGCATTTGGTGACTTTCCTTTTCCAAAAATCAGCCCAGTTGATCTCGCTTTTCCAGGGGCAAACCCCCACGGGAGCTCTCTTGGCTCCCATCCGGATCAACCCCCTGATCATTGGAAGACGCCTTCCACGGTGCCCTGAGGGCCGGCCTCACAAGGTGCCACCTGCCCAGAGCCTTCGGCTGTGTCCCGCAGGCGGGTGGGCAGTGCCCCCAGGGCACCCCGTGGCTCGCAAAACATTTTCTCGGGGAGCTCCTCTAGTTCCCACAGGCTCCGCCAGGGACCCGGCCCTCTGGAGCAGGGCGGGGCAGGGACCACGTGCCTGGAACAGGTAGCTTTTGCTCTCCCCTCCCCGAAGCCTCAAGTAGCCTTGGCTGGGGCTCAGCGGGCGCCTGCCTGCAGGGACTGAACTCTGGGCTCCCTGTGCCACGAGGTTGTAACAGAGCTCCTGGCAGCTGCACTCAAAGCTTCTAGACCTGTCTAGAGACCCTCAGGCTGTCGAGGAAAACTTACAGGACCAGTGGGGAACCAGAAGCCCCACAGGGGCGGCTCTTGGCCTTGACCTTCTTAGGCCCACTGAGGGTGTTGCTTTTTGCTTTGTGGTTGTGAAGGCAGCCTCCAGCTGGGACCGAAAGTGCCCTGTATTGGCAGGGCTCGTACCAAGGGGCTGGGTGCTTGGACTGGGCTCAGCGGGGGGCTGCACCCCCTTCAGAGTCTGAGCTGCTGGGACCCCAAGTGCACTCGCCCCTTCCCAGTTGAGAGGCCAGGGTGCTTGGAGGCTAGAGAGGGTGGAGCGAGCCGGTGTGACTGCCCTTACAATGCCGGTATGGGCTCCAAGGTGGAAAACGAGACGGCCTCCCTCCTGGCCTCTCTGCCTCCCGTCCCCCAGAGCTAAGGTGGCCTCAGGCTCTTTGTGGGGCCTCCTCTCTCCCTCCCTTGGGGGGAAACCCTTCCTTTCAAAATGTAAAGTGGCTTCATTACCTGGAACCTGGCTAAGGGGCTCCTGGCTGCCCTGCATTGTTAGTAGCCCTTTTCCTTGGGGAGGGGTAGGGAAAGACCCCCCCCATCGGTGCCTCCCTGACCGGCCCCTGGGGGAGGGGCATTGCCGCTAGGCGGACCCTAACTCCCATCTCCCCCACCAGGGGGAGGACTCTTAGCCAAAGGAGGGCAGCGTGGGGAGTGAGGTGGGCCGGGCCGGAGGCCCCTTTGAGACCCGCCAGTCCAGCCCCTCCAAGCCCCTGGTGGACGTGCCCAGTAAGTGCCGCCCAGCTTGTGGCTGGTCTGGGCGCTTCCGCTTTGCTGGCAGCCAGGACTTCTGCGGGGAGGAGAGGGCAGGGCACTGTCTTCCCTCTGTTCACTCAGGGGTCGTTAGGCTGGGGCGGGTCTCCCATTGGTGCCTTTGGACTGGTTGGGGGGTCAAGGTGGGCTGGGAGGGAGGCCCCCCTCTGGGTGGTCCCTCCACCTCTTACCAGGGGCGGCTGTGCGCCCTGCCCCCAGTCTCCCTCCCCGGACCCTCTAGTGTTCAGCCGTGAGGTGGGGGGCATGGAGTGGCTGCTTCCCCCCGCCCCTCTGGTTTTGCCTCCCTGTCTGTGTCTGAAGCATTTCTGTCCGCTCCCTTTCTCCTGAGTACGACTTAAGATGTGGGCTCCAAGGCAAAAGGCAAGCCACAGGCCGCAGTCTCTTCCCTCCCTCGGGCCCCAGGCGGCCCCAGCCCCAGCGCTGTCCCCTGCAAAGCTCCCTGTCCCCTGAAGGCAGGCAGGCAGCCACACGGTTTGGTTTCCTTTCCTTTCTCGAGTTTCCTGGGGCCACGGTGGCCGGCACCACCACCCAGGGCCTGAAAACAACACAAGATTTCCTTACCCGAAGAGGTCAGAGGTGCAAAATAGGTCTCACCGGACTGCATCCAGGTGTGGGCAGGGCTGGTCCTTTCTGGAGGTTCCAGGGGAGAGTCTCTGCCACACGGTCAACCACAGGGCATCGGCTCTACTGACATATTCTTCGGTGACGGTGTAGAATTATCTCCGGCAAGGTCTTTTAAGTTTGTGAGTAGAGTTGACCTACGCTGTTACGTTACTTTCGGGCGTACTGCTTAGCGGTTTGAAAAGTTTATACGTTACGCTAGGTTTTTTTAAACATATTCTACGCTTTAGATGGGATTTCTAACAAAGTTTCTGAATTCTGGAATACGTCAACACGGCGAACTTGAATCTGGTGTATTGTCCCTTTCTTGGAACGGTGGGCTTCATTTGGTCACATTTTATGGAGAATTTCCGCACCTCTGTCCATGAGGGAGAGTCTCTGGTGGGTTTCATACCGACGTTGGTGGCACTGGTCGTGCTGGTCTCGTAGACCATGCCCTGGAACCTGGAACAGAAGTGGGATTATCTGTCTCACAGCCGCCCCGGGGGTGGGGAGTGGGGGGTGGGGCATGACTGTTCAGACTGATAGAAACGTTAAAAGGACGTGAGGTGGGGCGCTTGGGTGGCTCAACTGGTTGGGGTCCGACTCTGGATCCCAGGCTCGTGGGTTGAGGTGGATGCTGGCTTGCTCTCCACCCTACTTGGCGTTCTCAGAATGCGATGTGAATGTAAATGCTTTTTTCCGCTTTGCTCCGTGGGGCCGCAGCACGGACAGCATTCTGCCTTTCCTGTCCCCTCACAATCGTGTGTGGGTGTCCTTCGTGACTCCGTGCTCCCTGACGGTGGGTCCCTCGGTGGCTCCGTGCTCTCCTGGCGCGTGCACGGCCCCGTGGACGTAACTGCGGGGAGCAAGTTTGTGGGACAGAGCCCTAGAGGTGACACCTCTGGGGTGGCCCTGACCCAGGGGAGGTGGGCGAGGGCCGTGGCTGCTCCCTGCCTGGCCGGCCAGCCTTCCGCGCACACCCTCCCGGCTCCCACCCGTAGGAGGCAGCACGCCGTGGCTTCGGTGTGGGCCAGGTCCGTGGGACTCCCGTTCTCACGCCAGCTCCTGGAGCTAGTTGTCCAGTCTGTGAGGTCGCCACTGCCCCACCCCATGCCGGGAGGTCTGTGGACGAGTGGCCGTGCCTCCGGGGGGCCCAGTTCTGCCTCCTGGCCGGGCCGGCCTCCCTAGGGCCTTGCCAGAGGCCCCGCCCCCAGTTGGTTCTGCTTCTCTGCTCTTCCCCGGTGGCCTCGGGGGCGAGGCCCCGGGCTGAGGCTGTGGCCCGACGTTGGCCCGTGTGGCTGCGGCTTCTTCGGGGGGCCTGCTCACTGCCGTTTTCTCCCGCTTCCCGTTTCAGGGCTTGGATATGACCCGTACAACCCCGAGCTGCCCAAGCCCCCCGTGCAGAGGGAGAATGGCGCCCTGGGCAGCGGCGGGGAGCCCCGCTCGGACATCCTGGAGCTGGAGCTGGTCAACCAGGCCATCGAGGCGGTGCGCTCGGAGGTAGAGCTGGAGCAGCGGCGGTACCAGGAGCTCCTGGAGACGGCCCGCGAGCACCGCTCGGCCGAGGCCCCTGCTGTGGCGCCCCGAGGCCCCGCTGCTAGTCCCGCCGCGGGCCTGGACGAGGATGCCTTCCCGCTGTCCTTCGATTACAACCCTGGCGGCCGCCCGGGCCTGTTAAGCCCCGATGCCGGCTACCAGCCCACTCCCCTGGCCACCGCTGCCGAGGCGGCCGGCAAGTACTCGCTGGCTGTGGATCGCGCTCAGGGCCACGGCGGAGGGGCCGGCGGCGCCTTGGAGTACGTGCCCAAGGCTGTGAGCCAGCCCCAGCGGTACAGCCGCCCTATCCCCAGCGGCAAGTACGTGGTGGATGACTCCAAGCCGTCCACGGACCTGGAGTATGACCCTCTGTCCAACTTCTCTGCCCGGCTGCTCAGCAGGGCCAGCTCCAAAGATGACCGGGCCCCCAAGCGGCCCCGGGGCTCCCGGGGTAGCGAGCCCTACACGCCCGCCCTCAAGAAGCCCTGCGACCCCTTTGCCGGCTGCGACGCCAGGTTCTCAGACTCGGATGATGACGCCGCCGCTCCGGGTGATGGGCCGGTCACCACGAGCCCCCCGCGAGCCCAGGCGGGCCCCGAGGGCAAGGCCCCCGGGAAGCCAGCCTCCAGGGAGGGCCAGGAGGCCGAGGAGGGCAGCCTGCGCGAGACCAAGGAGATGGCCGTGCAGTATGACGTCGAGGACCTCGGGCAGCCCCCCAAGGGTCCCGGTGGGGAGCCCGGGGCCAAGCCTGGCTCCCCGGCCAGGGTCTCGCAGGACCCCAGCGGCCCCAAGGAGGGGAGACCCAAGAAGAAGAGAGGCGGGGCCCTGCCCGCCCCTGGCCGCAAGGACGGTGTCCGGAGGAAGGACCGGGGTAAAGACGGAGAGCAGGGGCGGCCTGCCGGGAAACCCTGTGCAGACCGGCGGGGCGCGCGGGCCGGCAGCCCCCGGCACAGGGCCAAGCAGCCCGAAGGGACCAAGAAAAAGCCATCTTCGGCCACCCCGGTGGCCAGCTCAGGGAACAGCCGGCCCGACCGCGGGGGTGCCCACCAGCTGCCAAGCAGGACGGGCGGGAAGACGCCGCCGGGGAAGCTGGCCGAGCGGAAGGCCCGCTCGCTGGACGAGGGTGCCTCCCGGGACGCCCCCAAGCTGCAGAAGCGGGCGCTGAGCCACGCGGACCTCTTTGGGGACGAGAGTGAGGATGAGGGCCTGGGCCCGAGGCCCGCGGCAGCCCCTGCCCTGCCCTGCCTCAGCTCCAGCTCGGACTCGGACTCGGACTCGGACTCGGACCGCAGCCTGGGCTGCTCCCCCGCTCAGGGGCCGCGCAAGCGCCTCAAGGCCCCACAGCCCCCCTGTCCTGCCCCCGCCCCTGCCCCCGCCTCCCCCTCCTCCTCCTCCTCCTCCTCTGGGGCCGGCGGGGATGTGGACTACTCAGCTTTGGAGAAGGAGGTCGACTTTGACTCCGACCCCCTGGAGGAGTGTCTGCGCATCTTCAACGAGTCCACCAGTGTCAAGACAGAGGACAGAGGCCGGCGGGCCCGGCAGGTGGGCCCTGCTGGGGGGGGTGCTCCCCTCCCTCCCCGTCCAGGAGCCCCTGCTGGCGCCCTGCTGCCCCTGCACCTTGTCCAGAAACAGCGCCAGGTCCCCCAGGCAGGGCCCGTGGCCACCGAGGCCCCGAAACCAGGGAGACTGGGCAGAGTTGGGTGGGGGGGGGGCAGCTCCCCTCTCCCTCACCCTTCATCTCCCGCCCCCCCTCCTTCCCACGATCTCTCTTCCCCTCCCCCCCACTTCCCTCTCTCTCCTTTCCCCCCTTTCTCCACTTCCCTTCCCTCTGCCTCCCTCCCTCCCCCTGTCCCCCTCTCATCCCCCCTCCACCTGCCTCCCTCTCTCCACTTTCCCCAGGCTACTCCTCTCTTCCTCCCCTCCCCACTTCCCTCCTTTTTCTCCTCCTCCTCCTCCTTCTCCTTTCCCACCTCTTTTCCACTCCTTCCCTCCCCCCTCCCTCTCCTCTCCCTCTCCTCCCCCACCCCCCAAACTCCAGTGTGCCCACGTCCCGCCACCAGAGGGTGCTTGCTTTGAACAAAGCCAGAGGGGCTAGTCCCTGCTCGGAAACCTGCAGCTTCTGTGCGTGTCACGAGATCGGGCCGCCTGCTTGGTCCTTCAGTGCTCTGCTCTGTTCACAGACCTTTGAGGTGTTGCTGTTCAGATTTTTTCCCTCTGTTCCCACATTTCTGAGTTGCCCCGTGTGAGCTGGCGAGGGAGGGGAGCAGGAGGCAGTGGTTTGGGCCCGAGACCACCTTGGCCGGGGCCTGGGTCACACTCGGGCTGGGTGCGTCTGCGGGAGTCGCGTGCAGGACTGGCCGACACTGGGGTTTCCCCATCTGTGGGTGGGCAGAGCACGCCTCCCGGTTGGGGGTGAGAGCCCCACATCGTGTTTCCAGACCCGGTAGGCCCTCCCTTGACTGTGTTCCCGCTTTCCCACCTCACTCTGCGTGTCCTTTCTGAGTTACATATTCGCGGGGGGGGAGGCCAAAGGAGTCGCCGCGCTGGTGTGGGGGTGAGGTCTGAGGGAGGAACCTCATCGAGGGTTGAATGTGTGTTTCAGCCTCCCAAGGAAGAGAAGGTCGAAGCCCAGGGGGATTCGGGCCTCACCACTCTGTTCCCGGGGCAGAAGCGGAGGATTTCTCATCTCTCCAAGCAAGGCAAGGAGGTAAAGTCCACTGCTGGGCCCTGAGGGGAGGCTGGCGGGAGAGAGAAGGCCCCCAGCCTCTGCTGACGGCTTCCTCTGGCAGGCACGTGCCTGGCACTCCCCATGTGGTGGCAGAGACGTGCTTGGGGCCCACCTCCAGTCTTCGGTTCGGTGCTGGGGGGGTGGGTGGCGCGGGGCACGGAGGGGCACGGGGGGGGACTGCTGGCTGTGAGCTGTGCTGTGTGATCTTGGACCGGTGGCCCGACCGTGCAGAGCTGGATCCCACCCCAAAGAGAGAAACAGCTGTCGGTGGCATAGGGAAGGCTGGGGCAGAGGACCGGGCTCTCTGCCAAGCACCTGGGAGCTCTGGTGGATTCTATCACCAGACCCTTCCCCTGGCTAAGCTGAAGGCCAGAGAAAACGGAGTCAAGTGGGATTGGATTAGCGTGCCAATCCAATCAGGGGCCTAATGAGTCCCACCCACGCCGCGCCTATATCAGGGCCAAGGGCAGGGCCTAGGCATTCCGAGGCCGGGAGCCAAGAGAGCAGGGCTGCCGAGGTGCCCTGGGACAGCGAGGCAACATGAGTTTGCGGGCTAATGCGTGGAGCTGGCTGGTTCCTGCCAGGGTATCTGAGCACTCAGAGGAGGGCGCTAGGGCCGCGTGCCTGGCCCTGGCCCCGGAGCCCCTGCCTTCCTGTCCGTGGCCCTACCGTCAGCCTCTTGCCCCGTGTGGCCTGCTCTGGGTGCTCCCAGCATACAGACCCCCCCGGGAATTTGTCATCACCCAGGCAGAGCCCGGGAGGAGAGGCCCAGCGCCCCCTGCCCGGCCTCCCACCGCCCAGGAGGTGTGCTACCGGCGGGCCCAGCAGGCCCAGAGGGACTCCGCCGCCTGGCTCCAGGCCACCCAGCAGCCGGCCGAGAAGCCGTCGTCCTCCGTCCACATCTCGGCCCCCGGCGAGAAGAGGAGGATCGCCCACGTCCCCAACCCCCGCCTGGCTGCAGGTGAGTCCCGGAGCACAGGGGCTCGGGGGTGTGGCAGGAGCCCAAGGCCAGGCTCTGCTCCTGCCAGCGATGGTGAACTCCAACAGGGCCCAGCTGGGGCCTCAGTGTGCTGGTCTGTGGAATGGGGATAAAAGTTTCCCTCCACTGTTAGCAGGAGGCTAACTCAGGCCTGATGCAGTGCCCAGCAGCTCCGGGCCTTTCCCCGGCCTTGGTGTTGGTAGCCTTGGGCTGGCTCTGGGGGGTCTGCGGGGTTGCCTTCTTCCCACCCCTTGTCTGTCTAACAGACCCAGAGAGTCTGTCGTGCCGGCTTCCTGCCTCCCTCTGAGGCCCTGACCCAGGGATCTCCCTGTGACTTCCACTCTGTCCCTGCCTGCCTGCCTGGTCTTTTTGTCCTTGCCTCCTCCAGGCTCCTGAGTGGGGGAACCAGGCTCTATACCGTGATACCGGGAACGGGGGGGCTGGCCTCGGTGGTCTGCGGGGCTGGGGTTAGCGAGGCTGTGGCCCCGGAGGCGCTCAGCTTGGTCGAATTGAGCCAGCTGGTCTGGAGGCCCCTGGGGCTGTGTTTCCTTCTGTCTTGTGGGTGCTTCCCCCGCTTGGTCTTGTGCGAGAGTCAGGTCAGACCTGCGTGGTCTGACCGGCAGGACACTCGGTGGCATCTGGAGCTGGGGAAATGTGAGGGGGCCCCTGGCTACTTGGCCACCTGGAGGCCTCGTTCAGACGCACATTCAGCTTCTCTTGGGTTGTAGAGGCCCCCTGCCATCTGACCAGCTTCGGGGGGCACGGGGGGCGTCCTTGCTGCTGGTTCAGATACTCCCTGGAGTCACCAGGGCCCGAGGGGTGGGCCCCACGAGGTAGTCCTCCACAGCCCTCCCCTGCCTCTCCCTGCCTTAGGATAAACCGTCTGGATTCCGCTCCTTCCCCCCCCCCCCCCCCAGAGCTCCCGAGTTAGAACTTGAGGGCAACAAGTGTGCACCGTGGATCTTCAGCGGTGGTTTAGCTGCAGGGACAGGGGAGGACCCCGAACTGTGTGGATCCTGGGACGCGGACTCTCTCGTAATCCCACCCCTTCTGCACGTGACCGGGTCCCCTGGGTCATCCTCCGTGGCTCGGGACAGTCCTTGCCACAGTCATCACCAGACATACCCGGGGTGGCATTAACTCGCAGATGGCCCGGCATCCTTAGACACAGTGGCAAGCTTCCCGAGCTGCAGGGGGTCACCCGAAGTTTAGGAGTCCCCTCCGATGCCTCGTGCTGGCTTTCCTCCCCATGCGCACCCCGGGTGCTGCACAAACAGTCCGTGTGTAAATGAACCTAAGAGCTGTCTTTCCGTTCCGGAAGAGCGCACGTTTTCCGCTCACTCTGCAGAGGCCGGCCCTGGCGTGGGACGGGCCGCGGCCGGCTTGTGGTGCCATGGTGCCTCCAAGAGGCCGGGGACCTGGGCCCCGTGCTCTCCTCACCCGCTCCCGTTCTTTTGTCGGCACAGAAGCCCCGTGCAGGCGTGTGCGCACGCCCGCACCCCGGCCTCCGGCCCCCGCCGCCTCCCCGGAGCCCTCGGAAACAGCCCGGCAGGCGGGTGCCCTCCTCCCCGGGGAGGCGGGAGACTGTTTGGTTTGTGACCTCATCAAAGGGAGAGGCAGAACACACAGGCAGCGGAGGGCCGGGCCCCGCTGGTCACAGTGACTGGGCCGGGGCCATCCTGTACCCTCTGGTCCGCAGCCCAGGAGCGAGGGCCTTTCCTCCCTCACAGGTCAATGCCTCGGAGTCGGGGGCCGGAGCGTGTGGCAGAGGCTTCCCACGCGCCCTGCCACTCGCCGGGCCGCCCCGGCGGAGACGTTGCCTGAGCCGGCCTCCGAAGCCCCATTTGCGTTCCCCCCTTCTCGATGGACTCGCCCGAACGCACATAGAGCCTGATGTCATTCCGTAGCCCCTGCCCCACAGCCCGGCCCGTCCCCCTGTGCTCCGAGATGCACGTCCTGCTGACGCTGAACGACCGCGGCTGCTGGGTGCTGTGCAGCTCGGTCATGGGTGTGCTCTCTTCCTGCTCTCACGTCCCCTGTGCCCCGCCAGCCCCCACAGGTGCCAAGAGGACCCTCGCCGCCAGCAGCGGCCAGCCTCCCAATGGCCCCGAACCGGGCGGCCAGCCCCTGAAGGCGCGCACGCTGTCCGGCATGGCGTCCAAGACCACCGCCACCGTCACCCCCAAGCGTGTTGCCCACAGCCCGTCTTTACAGGTGAGCGCCCGCCCCCCCCGGGTCCCCTGCCGCGGGAACCCGGGCGCCTGGCTTGCCGACGCCCCTGTGCCGCGTGGGTGCTCCTCGCCTTCCGGCTCCCTCTGCTGCCTTTGCTAACAGACTCCCCTCGCCCAGGGCGGCTTCAGTTCATAGACACTGAGCAGCGGGCACGCTGCCATGTACCCCCCCGCCCCCCGCCACGCCTGCCCTCAGTTTCCCCTTTGGCCAACGCTGCCGTGGCTGTGCTGGCCTCAGTGAGCCAGGGATGAGCTCTCTCAGGCCCCGAAGCCCAGAGTTTCCAGCAGGGTCCATCCTGCGTGTCGGTGTCCCGTGGGTTCTGCGATACACGTCAGGGGACCAGGCACGGTATAGGCCGTCTGTGATGGGTCTGTCTTCTCTAGAGTTTAAAGAAGCCCATCATCCCAAAAGAGTTTGGGGGCAAAGTCCCCACCGTCATCCGCCAGCGGTATCTCAACCTGTTCATTGAGGAGTGTCTCAAATTCTGCTCTTCAAACCAGGAAGCCATAGAGAAGGTGTGTGACCCTGGGAGGTGGCCGTGGGCCGGCTGGGGGGACAGCGGGCTGGGGTGTGTGTAGGGGTGGCCAGGTCCTAGGCCGAGGGGCCGGGACCTTCCACCCCCACCCCCCCACCCCCACCCCCCGAGCACGGGGCCACAGGGCTGTGGTGTGTGTCCTCAGGCGCTGAACGAGGAGAAGGTGGCCTACGACCGCAGCCCCAGCAAGAACATCTATCTGAACGTAGCTGTGAATACCCTCAAGAAGCTCCGGGGCCTGGTCCCCAGCTCCACACCTGGTCTCAACAGTAAATCGGGGCGGGGCGGCCAGGGTGTGACATCTGCGAGATTCGGGTCTGCGCCTCTAGCAGAGGGCCACGGGCTCCCCTGATGTGCTGGGGCTGCTCCCCACCCGGGCTGTGGGAGCGGTGGGGCGGGGACCCCAGCCGCCAGCTCTCTGCCGCTCCCGGGGCCGGGTGGGGGGCAGACGGGGACGAAAGCCTGCAGGGAACGTTGGTGGCGGGTGCAGGCTCCCGCTTGTCGGGCCTCTGTCGGAGACGGCTTGGTGCCGTGCCCTCAGAGCAGCCTCTCCTCGCTGTTGACCACGCTCCTTAGAGAGCCGGGTCTCTCGAGCCGAAGGCCACCAGTTAATGGGGCAGCCTCTTCAGAGGCGGAGCTCGGTGGGGCCCGCTCTGTGCGTTAAGCTCGGGGTGGGGACGGGGAGGACGTTTCAGGACTGCCCCTCGCGGGCACGCTGCAGTGTCCGTCTGCAGGCCTCCCGGCTCTCCTGCTCTTGCCTTGGCTCCGGCCCCGGCCCCTCCACCCCCTACAGCTCCCCCTGGGCAGGTTCCAGGGGCCCCAGGAGGCCCGGGACTTCCAGGCCACCTGCAGCCCGTCCCAGAAGAGTTGAGGTCACAGGAGGTCAGGCCTCTCCTGACCAGCGAGGAGCAGGCCAGGGGACAGGGCAGTATGGAGGGGGAGGGTGCACTTGGGAGGGACAAAGGAGACTGAGTGTAGTTTTTACCCCTCCCCCTTCCAGAAACCAGCGGCCGGAGGGTTGTGTCCCACGAGATGGTGCTGGGGGGCAAGTTGGCCACCAAAACCAGCTTCTCACTCAGCCGCCCGAGCAGCCCCCGGGTGGAGGATCTGAAAGGTGACCTGCCTGCCCCTCCCACCCCCCCGCCCCGGGCCACCTGGGGGCCCAGCAGTGGCTGCCGTGGCCGAGCTCCTGTCCCCCCCCTCCCTGCCACGGCTGTCCCGGCCTCCCTGTGGGCTGACCACCTATGCCCGCTGTCCCCAGGGGCCGCCCTGTATGGCCGCCTCAAGGAATACCTGCTCACCGAGGACCAGCTCAAGGAGAACGGCTACCCCTTCCCTCACCCCGAGCGGCCGGGGGGCGCTGTCGTCTTTACGGCCGAGGACAAGAAACCCAAGGACTGTGAGTGGCCTTCAGCACCACCTGTGCTTGAGGAGGGGCAGGGAGACGGTGGCTCCGGGAGGGCCGCGTGGGGACAGGGAGTGGCAGGGCCTGATGCTTCCCCTCCCGCCCCGTAGCCGCCTGTAGAGTCTGCTGCCGCTGTGGCACCGAGTACCTCGTGTCCTCGTCCGGCCGCTGCGTGCGCGAAGAGGAGTGTTACTACCACTGGGGGCGGCTCCGCCGGAACCGAGGTGGGCCCCCCCCCCCGCCCCCGCCCCGCCCCAGCACAGTGGGTGTCGGGGCTGTGCCTGGGGCACGGGGGAGGCCCGGCCCTGACCGCTGCCACCTCCCTTCCAGTGGCTGGCGGCTGGGAGACTCAGTACACGTGCTGCTCGGCTGCCATCGGCTCTGCCGGCTGTCAGGTCGCCAAGGTAGGTCTCCTGGGCCCGCCGATGCTCCCTCATCTCGGGAAGGGTCCCCAGCCTGCCTGGAAATGAGGTGCAACCAGGGCCGGCCCCCTGATCCCCCGTTTCTGTCCTTTGATGGGTCTGTCCCCGACTCTGGCGGTGGCCTTGGAAAGAGGGGGACATCCCCTGGAGAAAGCCCGGCACCAGCCTGGCCCCTCGAGCCTGCCGCCCTCACCCACCCTCCCCTCCCCTCCCCTCCCCTCCCCTGCCCTGCCCTGCCCTCCCCTCCCTCAGCAACACGTGCAGGACGGCCGGAAGGAGAACCTGGAAGGCTTTGTGAAAACTTTTGACAAAGAGCTTTCGGAAGATGCTCACCCGGGCGTTTATGCCCTTGACTGTGAAATGGTGAGCTGGCTGCCGTGGGTGTTCTGTTCGGTGGTCGTCCCGCTGCTGCGCCCACAGCTTTGAGGTGGGGGTGGGGGTGGGGGGTCTTAGGATAGAGCGCAGGTAGAGGGAGGAGCCGGGAGCAGAAGGGGGGTCCTGCCAACCCCCCCCCCCCCGCCCCGCCCCCGCCGTGTGCCGGGCTGCGTCCGTTGCGCCTCCTCGAGGCCTTGCCGGCAGCTTCTGAGAGAGGGCTCCCCCCCCCCCCCGCCACCCCCCACCTCCAGCCAAGTAGACGCTCTGACCTCCCCCCTCAGCCCACGCTGCGGGCCGTATGACACGGCCCTTGCTGGGTACCGGAACGCCGGCCAGAGGCCTCGGGGACCGGGGCGGCCTCGGCCTGAGAGCGCTGGGTGCGGGGCGGGGCGCACGGTCACGGGAGCCCTCTCGGCCCCGCAGTCCTACACCACGTACGGCCTGGAGCTGACGCGCGTCACGGTGGTGGACACAGACATGCAGGTGGTCTACGACACCTTCGTCAAGCCGGACAATGAGATCGTCGACTACAACACCAGGTGTGGCCGCGCCCCCCCCCCCCCAGCCCCCCCAGGAGCGGGCACCCACCTCCCTCCCTGGCTACCTTCAGGCTCCCCGCTCCGCCCACGCCAGGTTTTCAGGGGTCACTGAGGCTGACCTTGTGGACACGAGCATCTCGCTCCGGGATGTCCAGGCCGTCCTGCTGAGCATGTTCAGCGCTGACACCGTCCTCATCGGACACAGCCTGGAGAGCGACCTGCTGGCCTTGAAGGTACTGCCCGCTCCCGGGGGTCCTGGGAATGGGAGCTGTGGGGGCGGGCTTGAGCCCCAGGCACCTGCCTACCCTGGCCCTCCCGGGGCCCTGGACCTGTGGTCTCTGCCCGCCCGCCTGCCCACAGGTCATTCACAGCACCGTGGTGGACACGTCCGTGCTCTTCCCGCACCGCCTGGGCCTCCCCTACAAGCGCTCCCTGCGGAACCTCATGGCTGACTACCTCAGACGGATCATCCAGGACAACGGTGAGCGGCCGGCGGGGCGCGGGGGGCGGCGGCTGGGCCCGGGGGGGGGGGGGGCGCACCCACTCTGACGCGTCCGTCCGCCCCGCAGTGGATGGGCACAGCTCCAGCGAGGACGCCAGCGCCTGCATGCACCTGGTGATCTGGAAGATCCGAGAAGACGCCAAGACCAAGCGGTGACCGCCGCCTGCCCGCCTCTCCCGCTGCCCCGGCCCGGCCTCTACCCCAGGCCTCTTCCAAAACAGTGCAATAAATCTCGAGAGCTAACCCTGTCCACGTCGCCGAGACATGGAAACAGAGAGAGCGGGACGAGCCGGCGGCACGAGAGCCCCAAGCCGAGACCATCTGGAGCCCTGACCCCCCCCCCCCCCCCCCCCCCCCCCCCCGCCTCCCGACCTGGCCCCCTTGCGCCGCCCCCGCCTTCCCCCCCCGCCCAACTCTGTCCTCCAGAGACTGCTGCTCATTCCCAGACGGGACCGGGACAGACCCCACCCGGCACCCAGAGGGCCCTGCGGAGTCCCTGGCAGCCGGGCCTCCCGCCCCTGCCCCTTCTCCTGCCGGGCAGGCTTTTCACGGGTGTGTTTGAGACAGGGGTTGTCTTTTTTTATTTTGTATTGTTATTTTTATTATTTGTAATTTAAACCTGGCGATTCGCACAGTTGTCTTTCCCCACCGGAAAAGGAAGACCCTGGTGCTGCCTTCCCCGTTGGGGGCGGGGGAGCCGGGGGGGGGGAGAAGTCGGGGGGCCGGAAGCCGGCACCTTGGCAGCCACCAGGACGGAGAGTCCAGTCTGGCCCGGGCCGAGCGGGTGGAAACTGGCCTCCCCAGACCCACCTGGACTCCGTGACCTCTGGGGACGAAGCCAGCCCCTCCGCCACCCCCCAGGGCCTCGCCTTCGGGACCCCTCCAGGGCCCACCAGCCTCTGGACCCTGTCTTCCTGCTGGAGCCCCGCCCTCCCCCCCAGGGGCTGTCTGTAAAGGCCTGCAGCCCCCCTAGGGCCCTGACCCCTGGTCCCCTGACCCGAGGCAGGAACAGAATAAATGTTTGTATGGATTTTAGATCTCGTGGCGTCTGGTGGTGTTCTTGGTGCCTGGTGAGGCTCCACACTCAGCTGCCCCCAGGGTCGGGTCTGCCCCCTAATTGGGGAAGCGGAAATGGAACCTTGTTCATCTTCCCGAAAACCATCTCCTGCAGTCCCCCGGCCCGTCACGTTTCTGGCCCCCTTGGGGCTCTGCGATGGTGGAGGTGGTGACCCAGTCCTGTGAGCGGAGCTGGCTTGGCTGGCTGTCTTGCTTATCCGTGGGGCGGGGAGCGAGGAACCCTGGAGAGCCACCATGCTGTGTCTGAGGAGCTAACGCCGACAGGGGAGGGTGGCCACCTGCCCCCTCCCCAAGTGCCGGCCCGCTGCTCCCGGGAGGTGCTTGTGTGCACGGGGCTCAGTGATGGACTCGGCCTGTCACTTGTGCCTCTTGGGGGTGTTGAGGTCTCCGCGGTTAGTCCATTTAAGACACAAAGTGCAGCCAGAGATGAGCCCGTGGAGGGGCAGGTGGGGGGCGCCCTATGTGTGGAGGCAGGAGGGCTCTTGGAGGAGGGCCCCTGCCACTCCCACTTTGGCTTCTGCTAAAGGCCAAGAGGGCAGGGTCCCAGGCTGAGGACACGGCAGCCTCTACCCCCGAAGCACCCTGGGCCAGCGCTGCTGAGGACTGGGTGCCCTCCAGATCCTGAGGGGCCCTCACTGGGGAGTGGTGACTGAGTCGGGGCCCCGGCCACTGTTGTGTCCCCCTGAGGCTGTTCTGACCATTTGACTTTCTCCCACCTCTTCTGTAAACAAGTAACTTTCTAAATAAATGGTGCAGGGCCATTTCTGTTTCTGTGTGGTGTCGTTCCCTTTCCCCAGAGCATAACGGGCCCCCCAGGGAGACCCAGAGGAGGGGTGCAAGCTTTCAGCTGGCCGGCCAATGAGGCTCTTGGGGCTGCAGGGAGGGAATGGGGTCCCCTGGGTCCTTCTCATTAACCACTGGGTAACCACTGGCTGGGTGTTTGTTGAGTGAACGAATAAGAGGTTTACCAGTGCCCATCCCCCCGCCCACCCTCAAAGGCCAAGGAGGGTGTGCAGACCAGGCTTCCTAGGAAGAGGGAGTGGGGAGGTTGCTGCTCTGACAGGGGTGTGTGTGTGTGGGGGGGGGGTCACAGTCTGTGTGCTGTCCTCACCACCCCATCGCTCCCTCATCACCAACATTTGCTCATAGGTGATGCTATGAAGGGCCCCAGTGCCAGGTGGAGAGGGGAGGCTGGGCATGGAGTCCAGCGCAGGGCAGAGGCGGGAAGGTGGTGACAGTGTGAAAGTGCCCAGAACCAACTACTTTCCTAATTTCCGTATTTCCCAGAGGATTTCTAAGAGTGAAAATATGAAAGCGTTCAATCATCTCTTGTGTCCGCCCAAGTTTGCCCCTCTCCCTGAGTCCCCACTGCTGGGGACCCTAGCTTCAGCAGCCCCCCCACCCTGGCTCAAGCCCCCCCCCCCAAAACTCCCCCAGCCTCGTGGCTGTCTCCCACCCCTGTCACCTCCAGGAAGGCCCTCAGAGCCCTGGTCGCCCGCTGGGTGGGCTCACACCGGGCCAGAACTTCGTGGGCTTCCTCTAACGGTCTCTTTTACCTCCCCCAGCCCAGCACCTAACACTGCACCTGAGCTTAGAAGGTGCCCATTAATGGGTGCCGGATGAAGGAGTGAAAACCCAGGACGCAGCTCAGACCTGTGATTACCTGTGCGTCCTTCCTGTGTCCCTAGCCCCACTCTGGTCCCGTCCAACCTCCGCCAGGACCAATCCACTCTACGGAGGGTCTGCTTTACAAGGTTCCGCCCCTAAATTAGGGGCCGATTAGTACCCAGGCCCGAATCGAGGCCCCCCTATCCCGCCCTGCGGTGCAAGGTCCCGCCCACTGATCCTCCCCAGTCCCAGCCTGCCCTTATCTTGACATCCCTCAGCTCCTTGCAAAGACCCAACCCCGGATCTGGGCCTGCCGCTCCCCACCTCCGCACCGCCGCCTGCCACCACTCCAGAGGCCCCTCCACCCCCCGCCAAGCCTCCATCTCTGCCGGGTCCCCACCACCCCGGTCCTCTCCGTAAGTCTCCGCCCCGCCTCGCCCCACCTTGACTTCTGTCTAGGTTCGCCCGGTGAAACCCCGCCTCACCTCCTGCTCTCTGCAAGACCCCACCAGCCCTGCCCCCGATCCCGCGGGCCCGCCCTGTTTCTCAGGACCCCGCCCCCCCGGCCCGCCTCGGGCCCGCCCAGCACGACAAAGCCCCGCCCCCTCAGCCCGCCCAGCACGGCAAAAGCCCCGCCCCCTCGGACCGCCCAGCGTGACAAGGCCCCGCCCCCGGACCCGCCCCCGCGCCGCCCCAGCCCCGTCCCGCGCCCGCGCCGCCCGTTTCAGGCCGGTTGGCACCCGGCTAACAGCTCCGGCACGTCCGCCGCCCTGGCCGCCCGAGGACCACCCGCCCCGGCCCGCGCGGGTGAGCGGCGGCGCTCCCGCTGCTGTGCGTCCTCGGGTGCCCTCGCACCCTGTCTGGACTCCGCCCGGCCTGAGGGCGTGAGGTCGCGGCGGCCGCGGCGGGGCGTCCCTGGAGGTTCTGGCGGAGCGGAGCCCGGTGGGGGTGCCGGAGCGCCCGGGGTCCTGTGGAGGCCCCGGCGTCTGGGCCGCCGCCGCTGCGGGATGCTCGAGGCTTCCGGTGAGCTGAGGGTGGGAAGGAAGGGGAAGCCAGCCCTGGTGGGGGGGCGTCTTCCTGTCCCCCCCCCCCCCATAAACGTGGGGTGGATTCTGTCCACCTCAGCTTTCCTCCGACCCCGTCTGCCCTCCGCTGGGTCTCCCGGGCTCTGGGTCCCACTGGCTAAGCCTCGCTCGCCCTGAGCCTCACTTTTCCCCATCCGGTGAATGGGCACTGGCCCCGCTCAGGCTCCCGGGAGCAGCAGAACTGGTTGTGAGCCAGGTCCTCCCACTCGGGGCCTGGGGACACGGTTGGCTCAGATGCCAGCCGTCTTTGCCCTGAGAGGTTCTGAGTTCAGCAGGCAGCCCAGACAGGGAGAGAAGCAGAGGAGGGAGGGGGAGCAGGACTGGGATGGGGGATGCCCCAGGTAGAGGGGGAGCCCAGAGGAGGCGCCTGAAGAAGCGTGGACGGTCTGAGAAGTACGAGCTGAGACCAGAACGGTGAGGACGCACTGACCGCGCATGCGGGGAAAGCCCCTCCAGGGGGACAGCCAGCCCAGTGCCCGGAGGCGGGGGGGGCTGCTGAGTGCTGGTGGCTGCTGTGGGTCCCCTGGGCAGACTCCGATTCCTGGCGTCTAAGGGCAAGGGCCAAGCGTGAACTAGATGGTGGGAAGGTTCCAGGCTCCGTGGGAGGTCTGGGGTCGCCTGCATCTCCGCCGTCAGGGTTAGCCGCCCCGAGACCATGCTCAGACCTCTCTGGGTAGCTTGGCCCTCGTGTACGTGAGATCTAACATATAGCCCTGGGGCCCCATTTAGTCACTCAGCAAACACTGGCGGAGCACCTCAGCGGGCTGGGTGTGCCGGGCGGGGATTGGGGCAGGAGGGGCGGCAGGAAGCCCCGGGAGCACGTGGGTGTGGGCCTCCCAGGAGAGCTGACGGGGGCTGGCGGGGAGCAGCGGCCCGAGGTAGAACCCCTCACCCCAGCGATGGGCCGTAACGGGGGCAGACGAGGCGACCTTGGGTTGCTAGCTTGGGAGCTGCTGGGTGTGAGGCTGTCGCAGGTTTGGGGGGCAGCCGGGGCCCCGCCAGGCCTGAGGACGGCCAGAGAAGGACACGTCCGGCGGCTGGAACGTCAGAGCCCTGGGACGGGGCAGAGAAGCGGGCACCGTCCGGGCTGCTGGTGCGACCTGGGGCCCTCTCCCCGCAGCCCCACCAGCATGGGCAGCCTCGCCTACCGAGAGGACCTCGAGGAGGAGAAGAACTCCGGTGCGTGTCCTGGGTCCTGGCGAGGGGGCCGAGGGCCATCACGAAGTGCAGTGGCTGGGGGGGGGACCGAGGAGGCCCAGTGTGGGTGCTTGCCGGCTGACGGTCCCAAAGCCGATGACCGAATGCTAGACTCAGGATTCGGGGCCTGTAGCCTTGGACACCTTGGAGCCCGGTGCTGGGCCCCAGTTTAGCGCTCTGAGGAAGGAGTGGGTGTGAAGGGGCCTCCCAGAGCCTGTTCTCCTCTTGGCCTAGGGACTGGCCCAGGGCGGCGGGACGAGGGGCGCTCCCCCTGAGTTTACTGTGCGCGGGGGGCCGCGGGCCGTCCTGTTTGTTTACCAGCTCCCTGTCCGTGAGCTGAGTGTCCCCAGGGCTGGGTCCCCCCGGGGCCCCTCGGGCCCTCCTCTGGGGTGTCGTTAGCCTGTGTTTGCTGCCCTGCGTGATGCCCCGCTCTCTCTGGCTTCAGTGTTCACCTGGGAGCTGGAAGCCAACAGCAGGGACTACAACAGCCAGTTCAAGGAGAAGTCTTTCCTGTGCTGGCAGAGGAGGAAGTATAAGGTGGGCGCCCGGGTCTCTGCCCCCCTCCCCCGCAGCACCCGCCCTGAACTTCAGTCCCCAGGACTGTAGCACCCCCAGCTGGGTGCTGGCGCCCCTCCCCCCTTATCCCACCCCAGTTTGGGTTAAGTTATATTAATACGAAACCTTTAAAGTGCAATATGTTCACGGGGCCCCACCTAAAACCTCTTGCGTGCGCCTCGCTTTGGGAAACGCTGAGCTCACGGCTCTGCTCCCCGAGCCTTTGCGCCCAGGAGGGGGCTCGGTCAATGCTGGCTTAAGGCTTTGCCTCCCTTGGGCACTCAGTAAACTCTGGCTCAAGACCTTGCATTCAGTAGATGCTCAATCAATGCTGGTAGCGGCCAGAAGGCGGGGCAGGCGGGCGAGGGGCCTCCCGGCCGGGCGGCAATCCCACACTGGCTGTCGTTCCAGAGCAATGTCATCCACACGGCCAAGTACAACGTCTTCTCCTTCTTGCCCCTGAACCTGTATGAGCAGTTCCACCGCGTGTCCAACCTCTACTTCCTTTTTATCATCATTCTCCAGGTGTGGAGGGGTCAGCCGCCTGCCCGCATTGCCTCTTCCAGGGAGCCCTCCCTGACTACCCTTTGCCCCACGGCTCTGTAGACCCAGGGCAGTTTCACTGTGCACTTGTCTGTGTGGTTTGTGGAGCAAGGTCCGTCCCCCCACGCTCATTGCTGGGTCCCCACTGCACAGCCCACGGCCTGGCACAGAGGAGTGCTCGATGCATGAGGAATTATGGGAGGTGTGTGCGTGGCTCCTTCAGGTCAAGGAGGGCACGCCCCCCCCCCGCCCCGCCCCCGTCAGGATGGACAGCTTCAGACATCCCGCCTTTGGCCCCAGCCCTCCGAGCTAAACCCAGAGGGCAAGGAGCAATCAGGGGTCAAAGCGCGTTCTCAGGACCTGTGGGGGCCCTTCCCACTGTCTGGGTCGTCTGGGTGGGGCACGAGGGGGGCCGGCATCCAGCCTGGACACCTTCCTCTCTCGGTGGGTGGGCAGTTTCCAGGGAACCCTGACCCAGCGTCTCATTCTGTTCCGAGTAAAGATCCAGTAAACGTTTATTGAGCACCTTCTGTGTGCTGGGCACTGGGGACCCAGCAGTGGCCCTGACGCGTGTTTTCAGGTGCCTCGGGCAGGCAGGGGTGACGTCAAACCATGTGGTAGGGACCAGTGATGGGGACCGGGGCCAGAGGGGCAGGAGGGTGGTTGTCCCAAGGTCTGGGGGGAGAGGGGCCTGGCCCTGGGCTGGGGTGGTCAGCAGGTGGACACGGGATGCCAGGCTGCAAGGCTGGGTGTGCCGGGTGGGAGGGGAGCGGGAGGCGGGCAGGGTGGTGCCTGGGGGGCGGCTGGCATGACCCACCCTCCACGTCAGGGCCTCCCCGAGATCTCCACGCTGCCCTGGTTCACTCTTTTTGTCCCGCTCATCTGCCTCCTCGTCATCCGGGCCACCCGAGATCTGGTGGACGACATCGTAAGTGGCCGGGGTGCCTGGCAAGTGGAGGGGGCCGGCTGGGTCCTCAGAGCCCTGGGTGTGGGGGGTGCTGGGCTGTGGCAGGTCGCATGAGAGACCGCCAGGGGCGTAGTGTGGCCAGGCAGCATCTGCCTTCCTGCCCAGCAGCCCTTCCCCCCGGGGTGGCGTGGGGGCCCGGCTGGGGGCAGGGCCGTCCCTCTGACCTGCTCCCCTGTCAGCCCAGGGGCGACACAGAAGCGACAGAATCATCAACAACAGGCCTTGCCAGATCCTGGTGGGGAAGAGGTGAGGCCTCGTGGCCCCGTGTATGTGTGGGGTCCATCCCGGGGCAAGAGGCCCCCAGCACGGCTTGTCGGGACCGGGGACAGGCCAGGGAGGAGTGCCTCGCGGAGGGAGGAACCTTCTGTGTTCCTGGACATCCTGGCTGAGCCTGACAGCGGCCCAGCCGGCACTACTTAAGCGCCTGCTGTCTACCAAGGCCGGGACGGGCCCTGTGATGGGGGTTCAGCTGAAGACGGGGGCGGGGGAGATCTGAAAGGGCCTGGGACCCGGGGCTGGGGGGCCAGGAAGGCCGGACCTCCAGGAGGACCGGGGGCGGGCGGCCAGGACCTACAGACTGGAAGTCCCGCTCTCCCGGCTGGGGTGGCCAAGGCTGGGCCTGGGAGGGACCCCCCTCACTGCCACCCCCGCCCCCGCCCCTGCAGCTTCCTGTGGAGAAAGTGGGAGAACCTGTATGTGGGAGACGTGGTCTGCCTGAACAAAGACAACATCGTCCCGGTGAGCTGGCGGCCGACCGCGGGGGGGGGGGGGGGCGGGCTGCCTCCTGCTTGCCTTCCTCCTGTGTCCCCCCTGAGCAATGCTGTTGCCCCCCACCCCTCCCAACCCCAGGCCGACTTACTCCTGCTGGCCAGCACCGAGCCCAGCAGTTTGTGCTACGTGGAAACTGCAGACATCGATGGGTGAGCCGTGGGCCATCGCTAGGGGTCTGGGGCTCTGGATGCAAGAACTTTCCCAGCGGCCGAAGAGTTAGGTCATTCGCCCCGGGAACGGTGGCGGGGTGCCTGCGAGCCAGCTGGGCCAAAAGGTTGGGCCAGAGCAAGGGACCTACCTTTGTGCCGACGCTTCTGGAGGCCCTCGCGTGCGCCAGCCTGAGCACGAGAAGGCCTGGGCCGTGGCCAAAGCGCTGTGCGTCCTTGGGCGACGCCCTCTCCCTCTCTGGGCCTCGGCGTTCTGGTCGGCAGCCGGCACGCCGTCGGTGCTTAGCGAGAGTGTCTGAGGGACTCCGGGAAGGGCTTGCCCTGGTTCCGTCCATCCGTACCTACGCCTGCCCCCCGTCTCATCACCAGGGAGACCAACCTGAAGTTCAGGCAGGCCCCGCCGGTCACCCACCACGAGCTGACCAGTGTAAGGAAGGTGGCATCCTTCCAAGGTGAGAGGCAGCAACCAAGGGACAGCAGACACCCCTGCCCCGCGTGGGCCTGCCCCTCGGGGCAGCGGGTGCAAAACTTCCCCACCTCGCTGGGTTTTGGGGCGTGGCAATGGGGTGTCTAGGGGGCGTTGGGGGTCGGGATTCATGTTCTCATGGCCCCTCCACCAACGTGACTTTCGGGACATTCTCTCTGTTGTTACGATACGCAGGGCAGCATCTTATCAGGCTTTACATTTTATTTATGAAGCACGGCCGCTTCGCGTCAAACAGTTTTGGTGGTTTAATTGAAAAGGCGGCCTGCTCTGATTGGCTCGGGAGCCGAATCTCTGTCCTGAGCCACAGCCCCTTCGCTCCTGACACCCACGCACCGGCTGCATGGCTGATATCTGGGGAAAAGCCTCGCTCGTGGGGAGGGTGGCTGCACGTGTCCCCACCGCTCCCTCTAGGCCCTGACCTGACTGAGCTGTGCTGCAAGGCATGGCCCCATTGTTCAGAGCAGGAGACTGGGGTCAGAGAGGTGGCAGGAGGTGTGGGCTTGCTCCCTGCCAGGGTCCCGGTCCACACCCCATGGCCATTTTAACCCTGCGCTGGTCCAGCCTTTCATCCTGCCTTGATTTCCTCGAACACGAGCGGGACCGGTGGTGGGAAGGACCCCTCCCACCACCTTCTGGAAAATGACAGTGCCTGCGTTTGTCCCCTGTGGCTTCGGGGAGTTGGATGTCGGTGTCCCTTCCTTCTTTCCCTCCTTACACATTTACTGAGCACCTGCTGTGGGCCAGGCGCGAGGCTGGGCCCCGGGGCCTCAGCGTCACCAAGACCAGGCTGCCACCTACCCCCCCCACAGAGCTCAGGTTGATGATGTCGTCCCAGGGTTGTCACCATGGGGAAGGGGGCTCAGGGAGGGAGGGTTTCTCTGAGGAGGTTGAGTCCGGGGGGCCGGGGGGCTGCGCACCCAAGACCCCCGCGGCTGGAAGGGGCTGGCTCTGGAGCAGGAGGAGGCTGCCTGGGGGTGGTGCAGGGGTGAGCGGGGCCAGACTGGGGCAGGGCGGGCCCCGTGCGGGTGGCTGGGGCCGGAGGGGGACGGCGGCGTCCCCCCCCCCGCCCCAACTCAGAAAGGGCAGGCCGAGCCCCCCCCCGCCAACGAGCCCGTGGCTACCTGGCCTCCCCCCCACGTGGCCCCCAGGCAAGGTGGTGTGTGAGGAGCCCAACAGCAGGTTGCACCACTTTGTGGGGTGCCTGGAGTGGAACGGCAGGAGGCACCCCCTGGACATCGGCAACGTGCTCCTGCGCGGCTGCAAGGTCCGGAACACGGACACCTGCTACGGGCTGGTCATCTACGCCGGTGCGGCCCGGGGCGGCCCCGGGGGGGTGGGGGGCGCAGGCCAGGAGGACGGGCGGGCGACAAGCAGACGCAAACCCCGCAGGTTTCGACACCAAGATCATGAGGAACTGTGGCAAGATCCGTCTGAAGAGAAGCAGGATAGACCGTCTGCTGAACAGGCTGGTGGCCCTGGTGAGGCGCCCGAGGCCCCCGCCGTCCTCTCCCGGGCCTCCGTCTCCCTCCTGTGCAAAAGCACGTGCGTCCTGATCCTCAGACGGGTCTGTGGGCCGGAGGATCTCTTGTTAGGACGAGGGCCAAGTAGTGACGTCCTCGTGGCCCCAACTCTGACGCCCTCCAGGCCCGCAGGAGATAATAAGATGGCCTGCGCTCAACTTAGGTGGCTTGCGGGTTTTGCCCGATTAGTTCTCTTCTGAAGTTATTGTAATAATAATTTAAACAACAGCAGCTCACGAGGCCGACAAAGAGCCTGCAAGTTCCCCTCCTCGGGTACGCACCGCCCCCCCCCAGCGCCCCTGCCCCGGGGACCCGTCCCGCCCACCCGTCCCCACTGAGTGCCCCTGTCGGTGAGTCCCCGGGGCGCCCCTGTGTCACCACCACTTGCCTTCCAGATCTTTCTGTCCCTGGTGCTGATCTCCGTGGCGTTGAGCTTGGGCTTCTGGTTCAAGGTGAAGGAGTTCAAGGCCAAGCACCACTACGTGTCCCCCAGGCACGTGCAGAGCGTGGCCGCCGAGACCTTCCTCACCTTCTGGGGCTTCTTCATCCTGCTCAGCGTCATGGTGCCCATGGCCATGTTCATCATGTGAGGCCCTGGCCGTCTCCCCCCCCCGCCCCGCCCCTTCCTGCCCGTCTCCCCCCCCCCCCCCGCCCCTTCCTGCCCTCCCCTCAGGAGCGGGGGCGGAGCTGTGACCCGGAGTGTGTCGCAGGGTCGAGTTCATCTACCTGGGCAACAGCATGTTCATCAACTGGGACGTACACATGTACCACGCGCCACAGGACGTGCCCGCCAAGGCCCGCAGCACCAGCCTCAACGACCAGCTGGGCCAGGTGGGGTACGTGTTCTCGGACAAGACGGGCACGCTCACGCAGAACGTCATGACCTTCAGGAAGTGCTGCATCGGCGGCATCGTCTACGGTGGGTCCCACCCCGCGGGTCCCGGGGACGCCGGCCCCACGCCCTGTGCTTCTGGGCCACGGAACTGTGGCCACGCGGCATCGTCCCACGTTGCCCACAGAGCGGTACTGTGGGCCTCTCGGCTCACCCGGCCCCAGCGGACACTCGGGTCGGCCGTTGCCCCGCGACAGCAGCCTGCGTGTGGACGCGGGACGTGGGGTGTCAGCGTCTACGCGTGTCACGGAATAGGATTCTTTCGGTTTTCACAGACAGACCTCTCCTTGGGGACGCTGAATGTGCACTTTCTTTATTTTATTGTTTTAAGTTTATGTATTTTTGCGAAGCAGGGGAGGGAGAACAAGTGGGGTGGGGCTGCAGAGAGGGAGAGAGAGAGAGAGAGAGAGAGAGAGAGAGAGAGAGAGAGAGAGAATCCCAAGCAGGCTCAGCACTGTCAGCACAGAGCCCAACCCGGGGCCCGAACTCACAACCTGTGAGATCACGACCTGAGCCAGAATGGAGAGTTGGACGCCTACCCGACGGGGCCGGTCCTGAATTTGGAATTTCATTAACATTTTCACGTGGCACGAGATGATCGTCTTTCAGTGTTTTCCCAGACATTTGGAAATGTGAGAAACATTCTCTCTCTCTCTTTTTTTTAAATATTTAATTTTGAGAGAGAGAGAGAGAGAGAGACAGAGTGTGAGCAGGGGAGGATGAGAGAGAGAGAGGGAGACACAGAATCCGAAGCAGGCTCCAGGCTCCGAGCCGTCAACACAGAGCCCGACGCGGGGCTCGAACCCACGAACTGCGAGATCATGACCTGAGCCGAAGTCGGACGCTCAACCGAATGAGACACTCAGGCGCCCCTCTCTCTCTCTTTTTAAAAAATATGTATTTATTTTGAGGAGAGCGAAAGCAGGGGAGGGGCGGGGCGAGGGGGACAGAAGATCTGAAGTGGGCCTCGCGCCGGCAGCACAGGGCCCGATGTGGGATTCGAACTCACAAACCACGGGATCATGACCTGAACTGAGGGCAGGTGCTCGACCAACTGAGCCACGCAGGCGCCCCAGAAATGTGGAAACCATTCTTGGCTCGCAGACCAACCAAAAAGTGGCGGGGCAGGGTCCTCTTGGCCATCATAAAGTGGGGGACGTGGTTTTGGCCAGGATGTGACAGAGCACCCACCGGGGTAGTAACGGGAAGACGGAAATGGGCCCATGCCGTCTGGTAAAGCCCACCCCCCCCTCAGCCGGGGTCTCAGGGGCGATAGGGAGCAGTGGGGCCTGTGGCAAGCAGCATCGACCCCAGGCCAGGTCTTCTGATGTTTCTAGAAGGTCTGTTGGACCCGGTGTGTGTGTGTGTGTGTGTGAGACATCACCCCAATCTTTCAAAGTAGGCAGGCAGGTCCAAGTTGTAAAAAGACACCGTGAAGAGATCAAACAAAACGCCTGCATGAGGCTGGGCTCCACCCCGGCCGTGCTGCTGGGACCTCTGGCAGCCATGCCCCTCTTTTCTCTCCTTCGTGCAGAAGGCAAAGCTGTGGCGGGGGGGGGGGGGGAGGGGGGTCCTTGGTTGTTGGGGTGTCGGGTCCAGAGGCCTGGGCCCGCTTGTCTGGCCGTCTCAGTGGCCCCGGGAAGCCTGCCAGTGGGGGGTGGGCGCTGCGGGATCCCCCTGGGCGCGGCGGCTGAGGCCTGAAGCTGGGTCTTTCCCCAGGCCCCGACGATGAGGAGGCGGCCCCATGTCAGGTGAGCCCCGGCCGCCCTGCAGCACGGGATAGGGGTGGGGGCGGGGGTGGGCAGTGGCCCACCCAGAGCCGGCCTGTCCCCTCCCAACCCCTCAGGGGAGCCCCTACCTCTGGAACAAATTTGCCGACGGGAAGTTCCCTTACCGGAACGCGGAGCTCCTGCGAGCCGTTCGGGGCCGCACGGACGAGGCGGTGCGGGAGTTCTGGCGTCTGCTGGCCATCTGTCACACTGTGATGGTCCAGGAGAAAGACGGTGAGTGCGCCCACCTCCTTTTCCCCGTCTGGGGCGGTGCTCCGGCCCTGGAGCTCCCGAGACGGTCCAGCCCACTCCCCAGGGCTCCCTTCCTTGGGCTTGGAGGGTGCTTAGGCCCTGTCCCAAGCCCCACCTCTTCTGGACCTAGGGGTGTCCAGGCCCGAGGCTCGAGATCTGTTGCTGTGGGAAGGGGGGGGGGCCCTTCGGACGGGGGTCCACGCACCTACCTCCCTCTGCCGGGCTTAGAGCTCGTACCAGCCCGAGAGACCACCGTCCTGTGAACGTCCGGTTTCCTCCTTTGCGCTCTGGAGATGGGTGGCGGTCCCGATGGAGGAAAGCTCTCGGGGGACACGCCCGCCCCAGCCGCGGTTCCCTCCCCCAGCAGACCAGCCGGTGTACCAGGCGGCATCCCCGGACGAGGAGGCGCTGGTCACGGCGGCCCGGAATTTTGGCTACGTGTTCGTGGCGCGCACGCGGGACAGCATCACGGTGATGGAGCTGGGGGACGAACGGGTGTATCAGGTCCTCGCCATGATGGACTTCAACAGCATGCGGAAGCGCATGTCGGTGCTGGGTGAGTGCTCGCGCCCCGCGCGGGGGGTGGGCGGGCAGGGGAGAGTGTGTGTGGGCAGCCTGGCCTCTCCCTCTGCAGTCCGAAACCCCGAGGGCGCCATCTACCTCTACACCAAAGGCGCCGACGTGGTCATCTTTGAGCGCTTGAGCAAGAAAGGCATGACAGAGTGGACCACGGAGGAGGCCTTGGCTGTGAGTCCCTGCTTGGGGGGCGGGGGGGGGGGGAGAGGCTGTTGGGGTAAGGCAGGGGGTGAGGGGCAGGGAGAGGCGGGCAGAGGAGGAGAGTGTGCCGAGAAGTGGCAGGCACCCAGGCTGGCCACGTGCAGTTGTCCAGGTTGTGTGCGGTACAGACATTCCAAAGCCCAGGGATCAGGGGAAGGGTCAGGGGCTGTCGGGGTCCCGGGGAAGGGTCTGGCCGGGCTGTGCTGAGGGTCTTGAGGAACAGTTAGAAATGGCCATGCAAAGCCAAAGCAAAGGGAGGGGGTTCCCGACAAGAGGTAGGGCAGGTGCAGAGGTGTGGAGGCAGGACAGAGCTGGGTAGGGGTGGGGGTGGGGGGCTGAGCCGGAGCAGCCCCGCTGGGGGTGGGGGGCAAGGTTCGGGGACCCCAAGCAGGGAGCAGGGCCGGAAGAGTGTCAGGGGGGCAGAGTGGCGACGGGGTGGTGCCAGGGCCCCCCCACCCGGCCCCCAGTCCTTCGCCGAGGAGACCCTGCGGACCCTGTGCCTGGCCTACAAGAGGGTGGACGAGGACACGTACGAGGAGTGGCGCCAGCGGCACCGGGAAGCCAGCCTGCGGATGCAGAACCGGGCCCACGCCCTGCACCAGGTGTACGAGGAGATGGAGAAAGGCCTGCAGGTGGGCGGAGCGCGGAGGGGCCGGGCCGGGCGCCCCGCCTCTGCCAGGGCGCTGACCCCGCCCCCGGCCCCGCCCCCAGCTGCTGGGAGCCACAGCCATCGAGGACAGACTCCAGGACGGCGTCTGCGACACCATCCAGTGTCTCAAGCAGGGGAACATCAAAGTGTGGGTACTCACAGGGGATAAGCAAGGTGGGTCCCCCGGGCGCCGAGAGAAGGGGGATGGGTGGGAAAGCGCCCCTCACCTGCCCGGACAGGCCACCGCCCTGCTGTCCCATTTGTCCGGGCTCGGCGTTGCCCCCCGCGTCAAGCCGGGAAGGGAGGAAAGGGCACGATTAATGCTGGGGTTCCCCCCCCCCCCCGACACCTCCGTCGGGCGGGCTGGCCCTGTGCGGAGGCTTCCTGAGTGGCCGGGTTGCCCCTGTGTGACAGGTGGGCGGAGCCGGGCTCAGAGGGCTGGGAGCAGGCGCTGGAGGTTGCCCAGTGACTCGGGGGCAAAGTGGCGTGGGCCCGCCGGTCCCTTGGTGCTGGAGCCCCGAATCTCCTCCACTGCCCTGTGGGTTCTTTGTGGCCCCCGGGGCCGCATTAGGACTTATGTGGGCACCAGGCACATGCACACAAAATACTTAAAATGACGTCTTGCAGCTGCGTTGGGATCAAGACAAATATCCGAGCTGGATCACACTCATTATCATTATGTTTTCTTCTGATTTTAAAAGAAATTAAGTCATTCGTGTGGGTTCCAAGAAGGGCCCCTGGGGTCTAGGCATGCTATGCCCAATGACCTCTTGGCCCCGCGCCCCACCCTCCCCTCGTCCAGGAGCCCAGCCCCGGCCACGCACCAAGCCGAGCCCCCTTTGCTCAGAGCGGCAGCCAAAAAACTCAGGGCTGGCTGCCATTGGCCGGCCTGAGTCACGGGCCCTCTTCTGAACCAATCCCCGTGGCCAGGGGGAGGGGCATGCTGATGTGGTTGTGGGGGCCCAGGTCCACGCAGCAGGGTGGGCGTGGCCCCCAAGGGGCGCTGAGCTGGGCTGGTTTGCAGAGACGGCGGTGAACATCGGTTTTGCCTGCCAGCTGCTGTCGGAGAACATGCTCATTCTGGAGGAGAAGGAGATCACGTAAGAAGTCGGGGTGCGGGCGGGCGGGCGAGCCGGGGATGGGGAGGGGGCCGCACCCACAGCATACGAGAGGCCCCGGGGGGGTCTGCGGAGTGCCCGAAGCCGCTGCCCGGCGGGACTCCCGGAGCGGGGGACCCCGGCACAACGAGGCAGGGGCGTGGGGGGGGGGGCGGGGGGCGGGAGGCCGTGCCCTGCGGCGGCTGACCACCCTCTCCTCCCCCCCCCCCCCCGCCCCCCGCAGTCGGATCCTGGAGGCCTACTGGGGGAGCAACGACGGCCTGCTGGCCGGCCAAGGCCCCCTGCAGAGCCGCTTCCTGCAGCAGACCAAGGTGGCCATGGTCATCAACGGGGAGTTCCTGGTCAGTGACCTCTCGGGGCCACGGCAGCGCCCCTGGTGTAGGGCAGGGGGCTGGGAGGCGCACCGGCCGCGGGAGCTGCTGGACGGGGCGAGGCGGAAGGGGCCGGAGCAGGGGAGGGGCGGGTCGCGGTCAAGTCCAGCCTGGCTTGGGGCCGCGGGGCCTTGCCCGGAGCGGAGGGGTGCAGGGTGACGCGCTCCCGCCCCGCCCCGCCCCCGTCGGCCAGGACCAGCTGCTGCTGTCCCTGCGCAAGGAGCCGCGGGCGCTGGTGCGGGACGAGGACGTGGACGTGGAGGAGGCCTGGCAGGAGCCCGGCGAGCGGACGACGGACTTCCTGCGCGCCCAGAGGGTGTCCCTGATGTGGCGGACCCTCGGGACCCAGCTGAGGGGCACGGGGCTGGGGCCGCGGGTCAAGGACTCCGGCGCCCGCGACGGCCCCGAGGTGCGGCGCGAGCGGGCCTTCGTGGAGCTGGCCGCCCGTTGCCAAGCGGTCATCTGCTGCCGCGTGACGCCCAAGCAGAAGGCTCTGATCGTGGCGCTGGTCAAGAAATACCAGCGCGCGGTGACCCTGGCCATCGGGGACGGCGCCAACGACGTCAACATGATCAAGAGTGCGTGGCGGGGCGGCAGGGGGGCGGCGGCGGGGTGGGGGTGGGGGTGGGGGGGGAGAGCCCGGGCTGACCGGCCGCACGCGCGTGCGCGCGCGTCCCCGCAGCCGCGGACATCGGCGTGGGGCTGGCGGGCCCGGAGGGCATGCAGGCGGTTCAGAACAGCGACTACGCGCTGGCCCAGTTCTGCTTCCTGAAGCGCCTGCTGCTGGTGCACGGCCGCTGGTCCTACGTGCGTGTGTGCAAGTTCCTTCGCTACTTCGTGTACAAGACGCTGGCCAGCATGATGGCGCAGGTCTGGTTCGCCTTCTACAGCGGCTTCACCGCCCAGGTGCGCGGCCACGCGCGCCGGGCGAGGGAGGAGGGGTCCTGCCCCCGCTCTGTGCCCGAGGTCTCCGGGGATGCTTGGCGAATTGGAGCTTTGAAGCCGGGGGTGGGGGGTGGGGGGGGGGGGCTGGGTCCCTGACCGCAAGACTCTGGAGCTTTGGAAGGGGAGTTTTCCCTGCGTGCCAGGAAGCTGTCTCAAAATAGACGGCCCGAGAGAGGGAAGGAGCTCCCTGTCCCCCAAACCCCAGCGTGTGAGAGGGAGCTTTGGGGGGGGGGGCGCCGTAGATCAGTAGATACTGCTTGGCTGCTGCACTGTTTCGTTTACAGGTATTTCTTCGATGTGTCTGTAAGCTGGAATGTTCTTAATTTGCTTTTGGGATTGCTCACCCCAGCAGGTGTAGGGAGACAAACTTTGCTGGTCTGTTGGTTGATTCTAGCAGCTTCCTTGTGGATCCTTGGGGAGGTTCTGCATATAGGATTGTGTCCTCTGCAAAGAGAGAGTCTTACTTCTTGCTTTTCTTCCTTCCTTCCTTCCTTTCTTTTATAATTTTTTAATGTTTATTTTTGAGAGAGAGAGAGAGCGCGCGCACACACACACACACGCATGCACACCCCAGTGGGGGAGGGGCAGAGAGAGGGGGAGACACAGAACCCGAAGCAGGCTCCAGGCTCCGAGCTGTCAGCCCAGAGCCCAACACGGGGCTCGAACGCCTGAACCGTGGGATCGTGACCTGACCCGAAGTCGGACGCTTAACCGACTGAGCCCCGCAGGCACCTCACTTCTCCCTTTTCTGTTCGAGTAACATTTATTTCCTCTTCTTAAGGAAGTTGCTCTGGCTAGGAGTTCCAGTCCAGTGTTGAACGCAGGCTTCCTCTTTTGTTCTGGATCTTCGCGGGGGCGGCGTTCAGTTTTTCCACATTTGTTCCTTCTCCTCTGTTTATTTTTTCAGTACGGACGCCTGTCAGTGTAGACTCGCGGATATTACTTTCTTGTATATTTTGTCGCTGACATCGTCCCCAGTTTGTCCTTTTGACGTGCACCTGGTCTTTTCCGATGACACCCCCTCTTTCTGGTGCTACCAGAACTGCCCCGCTCATTTTGTACTTTCCCTGCCCCGACCCTGCGATCAGCGGGCTCCATAAGGAGCCCTGGTTCTTGGTAGTTAGACGCCAAGATCTTAGCTTGGTGTGCTCATCGGTCCTGGGATGCTACAGGATTACTCTCTCAGTTGACAAGAGCGGGGAGGTGGACACATATTGACCTCGTAGAGAGGCACATCTGTCTCTCTGTCTTGTCTGTATCTATCCTCTGTCTTTGTGAATACTGGAAACGGAGTCCACAGCAATATGTTTGAGTCCAGTCCCACGGGACCGGGCTCAGCTTAGCCTTTTCCACGGACCCACTTTGTGATTCTTTTCTGCCCCAGTGAAAAACTTGATTTTGTAAAATGTTTGGTTGTTACTTATGCGTTCAGTTCCAGCACGGACATGAAGCGGGTTTTGGAACTGAAGCCCTTATTCTGTCAACTGGATTGGATTTGTCATTAGGGGGGCTACTTGTCCCTGAGGGCTCTTCCACGCGGTGATCCCCCGAGACCGGGAACGGCCAGAAAACACATTCTCTAGCCGTTCCCCCCCCCCCCCCCCCCGTAGTTCCGCATCACAGCCGTCCAGCTAAAACAAGGACTCAAAGGCGAAGTTTGGAAACAATCAGACTATGTTTTCCTCTCTGCCTTGTTCTCTTCCGGCCTTTATCAAGCCTCCTGTGACCCATCCCTGGCCTTAGCGCCAACCTTCATCGTGCCTTGACTTCCCAGCTCACCTGGCATCCTCCCCAGGGGGTCCAGCCAGCTTGGGTGGGTCTCCTCGGGTAAAGACACGTTTCTGTTTCTGGCCATGTGGCTCCTGAAGGCTGACCACGTTCTCCCTCCCCCTCCCGTGCCAGCCTCTGTATGAAGGCTGGTTCCTGGCACTCTTCAACTTGCTGTTCAGCACACTCCCGGTCCTCTACATTGGTCTCTTCGAGCAGGTGAGCCAGTCAAGGCCTCGCTTCCTCCTTTCTGGTAGATGCCCCTGTCTCTGCCCTACGTTCCTCCCCCTGGGGGCCTGGAGCGGGGCTGGGGTGGTCCCCCACGTGCCACCGGGTCCCAAGAGCCTGCCCCTCCCCCCCGTGCCCCACCCCCAGGACGTGAGTGCCGAGCGGAGTCTGGAGCTGCCCCAGCTATACATCGCAGGCCAGAAGGACGAGCTCTTTAACTACTGGGTCTTTCTCCAGGCCCTTGCCCATGGCACGGCCACCTCCCTGGTCAACTTCTTCGTGACCCTGTGGGTCAGCCACGACTCGGCCGGGCCCACCAGCTTCAGTGACTATCAGTCTTTCTCTGTGGTCGTGGCCCTGTCGAGCCTGCTGTCCATCACCATGGAGGTAGGCGGGGCCACCGGCCTGTCTCCCCCCGGTGGGGCCTTGGACGTGAGCCACTGAGATGTCACTGCTCAGGTGACCCTGCCAAGGGCCTGCTGTTCGTGGGCCCTGGGGACTCAGCCCCCACCCACCTCCATGAGCCCTGCCCTGAGCCTCCTGCCACCACCCTGGCTTGACCTTCTCTCCCTGTTCAGGCCATACTCATTGTCAAGTACTGGACAGTCCTGTTTGTGCTGGCCATACTCCTCAGCTTCTGCTTCTACGTGGTCGTCACTTGGGGCTGCCAGAGTTTCTGGCTCTTCCGAATCTCCCCTGAGACCTTCCCGTTCCTGTGTGAGCCCCCAGCAGGGGATGGGGTGGCGGGCCCTGGGGACGGGTGCGTCCATGTCAAAATGTCTGCTTCGTGCCTCTGTGAGCCACTGTCTTCTCGGCTGTGTGTGTGTGTGTGTGGGGGGGGGGGTGTCCCGTGCAGGGGGAATCGGTGCCTTTTGGGAATCTGCACAAAGGTGTCTGGGGGTGGAGGGAGAGGAGGGAGAGGTGGGGTGACAGGAGGAGGGGCCACCAAGCAGGCTCTGGGGAGGCTCCACCCCGGGTCGGGCTGTGACCCTGTCTTGTCCCCAGATGCTGACCGCAATGTGCTGTCCCACCCCTCCATCCTGCTGGTGATCCTGCTGAATGTGTCACTAAACACCCTGCCTACACTGGCCCTGCGTGTCATTTACCAAGCCCTCGAGAAGCCACGCCCCAAGGTGAGGGCTGGGGTCCCCATCGCACATTGCCGGGACCCCACGAGGCAGAGCCTGTGCCCGGAGCAGACACTCCCGGACATGCGGGGCTGGGGGTGGTGGGAATGGAGACCCAGGTTGCATGGCCAGGGCCCTCAGGGGGACCAAATGACAGGCCCCAGGCTCCCCAGGGAAAACCACCCCTTCCTAGGGTGGGGCTGGCCAGGAGCACGACGAGGCGCACTCCAGCATCACCGGACTTCTGCCCAGATGACTGGGGCTTGGGGGTCGAGATGACAGAGAAACCAGGAAATGGCTTAGGGAAGAGAAGGGACTTAGAAACAACCCTGGGTCCATGTGTGGATGAAGCGTAAACACAATGTGTCCCTCCACACGCTGGAATCTTGTTCAGCCTGAGAAAGTTAGGACATCCTGCCACCATGTGGATAGACCCGGAGGACGCCATGCGCAGTGACAGGAGCCGGACGCAGAAGGACACGTCCCGCCTGACCCCACCCACAGGGGGTCCCCAGAGGAGTCCCGTCCACAGGGACAGAGAGTGGATGGTGGGAGCCAGGGGCGGGGAGTCCGTGCTTCGTGGGGACAGGGCCTCAGTCTGGGGAGATGGAAAGTTCTGGAGATGGATGGAGGGTGGGTGCACGACAGTGTGACTGTGCCTGACGCCTCTGAGCTGTGTGCTTGGAGACGGTTAGATCGGTACATCTCGTGTTATGTGCATTCTGCTACCGTGGAAAAAAGCGAGCGTGGGAACTTAGGGGCTCCCGTGACCCTAAGAACCCAGAAGGGCAGGCTGCAGCCGGGATGGGCCCCAGAAGTGACTGGCCATAAACCTGCCGTCTTCTGCCACACAGGCGGGACACCTGGCTGTCCCCGGCTCACCTCTCCTGGCTTTGCCACCAGAGGGCACCCGAGGCACCCGGTGGCGGCTGGTCCAGAGTGGGGTGCCGGGGCAGGAATCTGACGAGTTAGCCCAAAGTCAGCCTGGGAGGGGACTCTAACCGGCTCTGCTCAGGGGAGGGAAGGCCTGCTCGATGGGTGGTGGCCGAGGAGGGGCTCTGACTGCCCCCACCGGCAGCAGGGACCTGAGGGCAGTGGGCACGGCGTGGGAGCCTGCTGACCGCCGCTTTCCTCTCGGCCGGCCAGGAGGTGGAGGAGGCCCCAGGCGAGGACATCGCAGCGGTGGAAGCTGCGCCCTACCTCCGCCGGGAGTCGCGCAGGCGGCGCTCCAGCTACGCCTTCTCCCACCGCGAGGGCTACGCGGAGCTCATCACGCAGGGCACGATTCTGCGCCGGGCGCCGGGGGGCGACAGGGACATGCTGACGGGCCAGATAATCCCGTGCCACGAAGAACTGTCCCCGAGCACCCAGGAGTCCTGCCGGTGCTCCAGGAAGATGTCGTTCCTGGGGAAGACGGGGCACCAGCACCGGGGCAAGGCGTCCTCGAGGGACGGGGGACGAGCAGCCCGCGGGCCTCAGATCCCCGGCTCCCCGCGGGGGCTGGCGGTCCGGGGCGTCCCAGGAGACGTTGCGGGGGGAGCGGGAGGACTCACGGTGGTCCAGGGGGAGCGCGCCGGGGCCGTCGGGGGCTCCCCCGCCCCCCCAGCAGCCCGCGGACGAGGGGGGCAAGGTGTCCCCCGTGGGGTGACTGCCGGTGCCCGGGGAGGGCGCAGTGGCGCCCGAGGCGGCGGGGCAGCCCCTCCCCGCCCCCCGCCCCCCGAGGAGCAGTGACCCGCCCCGCGTCGTACCCGCCCGCCGGCCTGCGCGGCCTTCCCCGGGGGGACTAGGCTCCACGTCCCTTTGTGTTGCTAATAAACCAGGGTCCACCTTCCCCAGGGCTGCGCCAGGCTCGTTCCTTTCTTGCACCTGTCACGTCCGCGGTCCCGCGACCGGCTTTCCCGCTAAAGCCCCGAACACCGACCTCTAGCGGCCCAGGCGGGATTTGCAGGAGGAGCCCCGCCGCCACCGCCGCCGCCCCGGGGCGGGGGTGGGGGGACGCCGCGCGGCTGGGGGGGGGGGGGCTTCCACGCCCTCGGGGTTGGGGGTGCTCCGTGGACCCGCGAGCGTCCGGCCCCGGGCAGCCTCGTCCCCAAGCAGGCGTCTTCCTCTCTGCTTCGGGGCGCGTCCCCACGGGGCAGCTGGGGGGGGGGGGCGCGGCCCAAAGACAGACTTCCTCCCCTCCCGCGCCCCACGCCTCCCCTCCCTGCCGCCGACACACACGTCCAGGTGAGTGAGTACAAAATAATTTATTGGAGAAAAACAGAACAACAAATCCAGCACAGCAGTGGTTAACAATGACGATGATTTTTTTTTTTTTTTTTTTTTTTTAACTTTTAAGCCTGTCACCTGAGGGTGGGAGGGACAGGGCTTCTGTTCCCTCTAGCATCTAGCATCGGGGAGGGGGGGGAACTTTGGATGACGTAGTTGGTGCCCACCCCCAAAGCCGCCCCAGTGTCCAGTCTTGATTAAACACTCAGGGCCAAGCGGCCTCTTGGTCCTCCCTCACCCCTGGCTGAAGAGAAGGCCCCCCCAAAACCAGCCCTCTGGGGGGGGGTTGTCTGCCAGGACCACAGTGGGGAGCCGGGACCGAGGGGCAGGTGTGGTTTACTCTGGGAAATGGCCCACGTTCCAGCCGGCGCTGGGCTGGGTAGGGGGAGCCCTGGACTGTGTGTGCCGCACCCCTGCCCTCTGATCTGGGGCCTCGGGTCCTTGGGGTGAACCTCCCTTCACTACCCCAAGCCCCCTTCCCCGGCTGTCTTGGGAGGCGGGCTCTGCCCTGGTGTGAGCTCAGCCCAAGTGGAGTCACAGGCAGGGGTACTGCCCCAGAGCCCGCTTTCACGATTTTTGGGGGGGCCTCTCTGTTCTCTAGGGTCCCGACGTGGGCTGGGAGGGAGGGCTCCACAGATGTGCACCCCCCCCCCATTTCAGGCCGGAGGGAAGGGGGCTGAGGAGGCTGAGGGTGTGGGAGGAGTCCGGCTGGGGGCCTGCCTGGGGGCAGCGGGTGTCTCGAGAGGGCCCTTCGGATCTCAGAAGTTGGGGTACACCCCGGCCCCGCTCCCCCTGGGCGACAAGACTCGAATTGGCTGATTGTCTCTCTCCTGTGAACAAGACACTTGGGAATTCATGCTAGCGTGAAACCAGCCGGGCTGGGGGAGGGGGCAGCGACACCCTCCTGCGCCCAAGAACCAGGAGCTGGAGGCCCAGGCCCCCCCCGCCCCTCGGCTGGCACGGGCAGGTGGCATGTGGGCAGCGGGAGGTGGAGACGGGGGTCTGGGGGTCCGCTGCCTCCTCCGCCTTCCCGTCCCCCTGAGGCCTCGTCCCCCTCCCGCCACTGGACACAGATCCTTAGAAAGGGGAAAACGAACACAGAGCAGCGCAAAGAAGCCCCGACCGAACCCGAACTCGGCACGAAACACAACCATGCGACACGGAATCTTGGGGCCCTGAGCGGCCCCCCCACCCCCCGCCCCACCCCGAGCACAGTAGTCATGCATCAAATCAAATTCCACTGTCTTTTTTTTTTTTTTTCATTTTTCTTCCTTTTTTTTTTTTCTTAAAGTACATTTGAACACAGGACACATAGAATAATAAATACTCTTATAAGACATGACTCCAGAAAACGAGAAACAACACACCAGAGAGAAGAAAGGTGCACCTTCTCTCTTCCTGCCTTTCCTAAAGGACTCGTTTGAATAAGAAATCTGTAAACGCCGGTCCGCGCTCTCCGCCTCCCGCGCTCGCTGCCTTGCCCTTGGCCTCTGACCGCCCGGCTCTCACTGCCCTGACATTCAATATGTCTCCCACGGAACTCTTCAAAGAAACGACATACCATCGTCTGCAAAATTATAATTTAACGGTATAAAGCTTCAAGTCACGTATTCCAAAAACTAGCTAAGGATTTTTTTTTTTATCACATAAACTATACATTAAATATTTTGAGGTATTTCAGAGAAAATTGTCAAAGGCTCGAAGGAGCTGTGCTGGATACGTCATTCCCTGCGTGGAGAATGGTCTTTGGTGACAACAGCTGGGCGTCAGGGGGAGGGTGGGGTGAGGGCCCGCTGGAGGGGGGGGCTACTACGGAGCTGGTGTGTGTGTGTGTGTGTGTGTGTGTGTGTGTGTGTGTTTGAAAGGGACCCTGGACTCTGGGGCTGCTTCTGTGACCCGGGGCTGGTGGGACTTGACCCGATCTGACCACAGGTCACCGTAGTGAGAAAGTTCCACAATCAGAATGGTCCCAAGCCGGTTCCTAACTTTCCAACAGGGGACACAACAGAGACCTCTGGCCTCTGATCCTTGAGCAAATGACTTGCCCAGCACAGAGGGTGGGAGAAGCCCTGTCCCCTGCCAGCAGGAGGTCTGTCCAGTGGGGCCCAGGTGATAGTGGGCACAGAAGGAAGGGGTCACGTCCACCCAGACTCCAGTGCCCAGCGCCACCACAGAAAGGACAGCAGTGTGTGTGCGTGCGTGCGTGTGTGTGTGTGTGTGCGCGGGCGCACGCATGTGCGCGTTTGGGGGGACGGTTGCTGAGCGGGGACAAGGACTCAGGATTCTGCCCCAACACCCAAAGGTTCTAGAAGCATCACTCGGATCGGTTGCTTAAAAAGCCGGGAGAATAGTGAGTCGATAAGGACAAGAGAACATTTCACACACATCTTTGGCTCCAGAAAAAGGCACTCATCGACCTCCGTATCCTGTCTCCCTCCTTCTTCTCTTCTCCCTGTCTCCCTCTCTCTCTCCCTCTCTCTCTCTCCTTGTCTCGCTCCCTCTCTCTCTCTCTCTCTCTCTCTCTCATTGCTAGGGAGCGGGGCGCACCTGAGGGCACACCTGTTCCCAGGCGGGGCATTTCAGCGTCCAGCACAGGTCCTTGGGGGGAATCTTTGGTATCAGGCGTGATTTATCCAATCACAGACAAGAACGTTTGAAGTGAGGTAGCCTTTACCTGGGGGGGGGGGGGCATTTCACTAGAAATGTCTTTTGCATTCTCAAGGGGGGAGGGGGGTGACTACCTCCCTGGGAGGCAGTGGACGCGCCGGGGTTTGGGGGGCGAGGTTCCTTCTAGCCTCCAGGTCTTGAACCGTGGGGAGTGGGGTTCTTGGGATCCAGCTGCCGGCCAGCCTTGGAGGTCACCTTGGAGGTCACCAGGAAGGGAAGAGAGACGAGCTGGGGGTGGGAGGGGGGGGCTCATCTTCATTTCTGACCCTTC
The DNA here is from genome assembly GCF_018350155.1 of Leopardus geoffroyi. Lineage (NCBI taxonomy): Eukaryota > Metazoa > Chordata > Mammalia > Carnivora > Felidae > Leopardus > Leopardus geoffroyi. The sequence goes on along the minus strand of NC_059331.1, from coordinate 1,074,222 downwards.
CTTCCCCCTTGTCTGTCTTTTTTTTTTTTTTTTTTTCTTTTTGGCAAAAAAAGGAGCAGGCAGGACCCCACCTTCCTCAGCATCGGCTTCAGCTCCTTGGAGAGAGAGTCGCGAGCGCGGGCTCGCCCCCTGCCTCCCCTGCAGGCCCGGCGCCGCCCGGCGGGGATTCCGTGCGTGCGGGTGTCTCCTCCGTGGAATCGGTTTGTTTGTTTGTTTTTTCCTGTTTCCCGGGGTCTGTCTCTCCCTGCGTGTCATCAAGGTGCCGAAAGGTAAAGTGAACTGGCGGCGGGGGTGGGGGCGCCGGGGAGGGGAGGCGTCTGGAATGTACCCGCATGTTTGAGCTCGGCGGCCCCTCCGGGCTGGGACGGGGTGGGGGAGGGCGCCCGCCCATGGGCGCCGGCGGCCCCCGCTGCTGCGACCCCTCCCCAGACGTTAAGGCAGGCGATTCTTGGCACAAGGAACCCCGGCCGCCGGGAGGGGGTGTGGGGCGAGCAGCGGGGTTCTCGGCGGGGGGGGGGGGGGCGGCGGAGGGGGCTGGTCTCGGTGCGGGTGGGGGGGGGCGGGGAGGACCCAGCCCCACGGGCTTTTGGCGACTCGGGGAGGGGCGGGGTCCGGGGCGGGGTCGGTGGGAGGACGGCTGGGGAGGGGGGCGCTCCGCCGGGCCTCCCCGCGTGGGGGGCGGGGGCCGGGGAAGGAGGAGGGGGGCTTATTCTTCGAATTCCTTCTGTTCAATACCCGGTTTATTCTAGTATGTGCTTCTTGACCCGCTTTGGGGGACGCCGCCGCGAGCCCTGGATTTCCTCCGCGGCCCTCGGGGCGCTGGGGCGGGGTGGGGGGGGGGGGCGCGGCGGGCTCCCTTGGGCCTGGAGGGGGCGGGGCGCAGGGCGGAGGGGCCCTTCTTGTGCACGGCGTCCCCCCCTCCCCGGGGCGGGGCACCCCTCCGGCGCCCCCCCCCCCGCCCCTCCCCCCGCCGGGGCTCAGGCCTTGGAGAAGGTGGCGGCGGCGCCGGCGGGGCCCGCGGGGGCGGGCGCCCGGCTCCTCGGCCCAGCGGTTCATGCAGCGGCGCCGCGCGTTCATGAAGAAGTTGCTGACGGTGTTGAGCTCCAGGCCGAGCTGCTGCGAGATGGTGACCTGCATCTCCTTGGACGGCCGCTTGTTCTCCTTGAAGATGGCGATGAGCGTGCGCCGCTGCAGGTCGGTGAACACCAGCCGCTGCTTCTTGGGCTGCAGCGCGCGCTCCTTCTGTTGCTCCTGCTCCTTGCGTTTGCACGCTGTGTTCGCGGGCCGGCGCGGCGGGGACAGACAGGGGACGCGGGTCAGCTCGGCTCGGAGGGGAGGGGGCCGCGCGGGCCTCGTCCCCGCCCCCCCCACCCCGGCTCTGACCCCCCCCCCCACGCGAGGGTTCGGCCCCTTCACCCCCCAGGGCTCTGACACCCCCTCCCACCCACCCCGCTCGGACCCCCCCTCAGGACTCGGTTCCCTAGCCCCAGGGCTCGGACCCCTCACCCCCCAGGGCTCTGACACCCCCTCCCACCCACCCCCGCTTGGACCCCTCCCTCCCCGGGCTCGAACCCCCCTCAAGGCTCGGTCCCTTCCCCCCAGGGCTCAGACCCCTCACCCCCCAGGGCTCTGACACCACCTCCCACCCACCCCGCTCGGACCCCCCCTCAGGACTCGGTTCCCTAGCCCAAGGGCTCGGACCCCTCACCCCCCAGGGCTCAGACCCCTCTCCCCCAGGGCTCGGACCCCTCCCTCCCCGGGCTCGGACCCCCCTCAAGGCTCGGTCCCTTCCCCCCAGGGCTCAGACCCCTCACCCCCAGGGCTCGGACCCCTCACCCCCAGGGCTCTGACACCCCCTCCCACCCACCCCCGCTCGGACCCCTCCCTCCCCGGGCTCGGACCCCCCTCAAGGCTCGATCCCTTCTCCCCAGGGCTCGGACCCCTCACCCCCAGGGCTCGGACCCCTCACCCCCAGGGCTCTGACACCCCCTCCCCCCCACCCTGCTCGGACCCCCCCTAGGGCTCGGACCCCTACCCCCCAGGGCTCGGACCCCTCACCCCCCAGGACTCTGACACCCTCTCCCCCCCACCCCCGCTCGGACCCCTCCCTCCCCGGGCTCAGACCCCCCTCAAGGCTCGGTCCCTTCCCCCCAGGGCTCAGACCCCTCTCCCCCAGGGCTCGGACCCCTCACCCCCAGGGCTCTGACACCCCCTCCTCCCCACCCTGCTCGGACCCCCCCCCAGGACTCGGTTCCCTAGCCCCAGGGTTCGGACCCCTCACCCCCCAGGGCTCTGACACCCCCTCCCACCCACCCCGCTCGGACCCCCCCTCAGGACTCGGTTCCCTAGCCCCAGGGCTCGGACCACTCACTCCCCAGGGCTCAGACACCCCCTCCCACCCACCCTGCTCGGACGCCCCCCCCCCAGGGCTCGGACCCCTCTCTCCCAGGGCTCTGACACCCCCTCCTCCCCAACCTGCTCGGACCCCCCCCCAGGACTCGGTTCCCTAGCCCCAGGGTTCGGATCCCTCACCCCCCAGGGCTCTGACACCCCCTCCCACCCACCCCGCTCGGACCCCCCCTCAGGACTCGGTTCCCTAGCCCCAGGGTTCGGACCCCTCACCCCCCAGGGCTCTGACATCCCCTACCCCCCACCCTGCTCGGACCCCCCCCAGGGTTCGGACCCCTCACCCCCCAGGGCTCTGACACCCCCTCCCACCCACCCCGCTTGGACCCCCCCCAGGGCTCGGACCCCTACCCCCCGAGAGCTCGGACCCCTCTCTCCCAGGGCTCTGACACCCCTCTTCCCCCCCCCAAGGCTCGGACCCCTCCCCCAGGGCTCGGACCCCTTCCCCCCAGGGCTCTAACAACCCTCCCCCCCCCCCGTTCAGACCCCCCCAGGGCTCCGTTCCCTATTCCCCAGGGCTCTGACCCTTCTTCCCCAGGGCTTGGACCCCTCCCTCCCAGGGCTCGGACCCCTCCCCTGGGGCTCGGACCCCCCTAGATCTCAGAAACCCCCCCAAGAACATGGACGGTGCGGAAGCCCCCAGGGCTCCTACCCCCAACCCCCACCCTGAGAGCCCGGATAGTAGGGAAGCCCCCAGAGCATGGACATCCCCCCACCCCCAGAGCAGGGACAGTGGGGAAAAAGACCTGAAAAGGCCACAGGTGAGCGTGGCTCACTGTGTAGACTGGATGGAAGAAGCTGTTAGTGACTAGGTCCTCGGGTGTGTCCCGATCTCCCGGGACCTCCCTGGCATGCTGGGGCAACCCGGGTCTCAGAAGGGAGGTCTGTGCCTCCCTCCCAGGGCGGTCCTCTCAGGCCCGGTCAGCTGAGGGACCCCGTGGCAGGCTGACATTGACGTAGCCCTGACTCTGATACCTAAGCACCCCCTCCCCCAAGAGTCGCCGCCGAGGCCCAGACTCTGCCTCCCTGAAGTGCCCTCGGGATCCTCTGGAACAGGGAGGACCTAAGGGGGCTATGCAGGTCGGACACCCCTGAGAAGGCTGCAGGAGGCCGCCCCGGGCCCCATGGCTGCTGGAACAGGACCCAAAGCCCGAGCTCCAAAGTGGCCCCCTCCCGTCAATGCGGTGAGGCCAGTGGGCGGAAGCGAAGAGGGGCCGCCAGCGTGGGCTCCCTCCCTCCAGGGGCTGCAGCTCAGAATCTGTTTCTCTGCCGTGTACCCCTCGGGGCTGCAGGAGGTGGAGGGCCGCGGGTCCTGCCTCCCCACCCAAGTCCTCACCCCTGAGACTCCATCACCTTCGTAAGTGCAAGTGTGGGGGCACGGGCTATCCTGGCAGATAGATCCCCGCTCCCAGCTCCGGGCCCCCTGGCCCACTGGGGCCACACACCAAACTGGCTTTTTTTTCTTTTTTTGGTTCCGGAACAGTCTGAACCAGATGGCCTGCCAGATCAATGTCCACACACGTCTGCAAGAATAAATAAATGTTCCCTGTGCTGTGGCTCATTTCTCAGGGACAACGGGTGCTCCCGTGAGAACCTACACACCTCTTCCCTCCCCGTCTCCCTCCGACCTGAAATGCACAGCACTTCTAATGGGGCTGTTTCAGGCTTGAAGATTGAACATGAACGAGGGTGAGGTTTGGAGATTGCTGGACAGCTTAGAAAAGCCTCTGAGGAGAGAGAGGGAGGGAGAGAAAGAGGGAGGGAGAGAGGGAGGGAGAGAGGGAGGGAGAGAGAGGGAGGGAGGGAGGGAGAGAAGGAGGGAGGGAGGGAGAGAAGGAGGGAGAGAGGGAGGGAGAGAAGGAGGGAGAGAGGGAGGGAGGAGGGAGGGAGGGATGGAGAGGAGGGAGGGAGGGAGAGAAGGAGGGAGGGAGGGAAAGAGGGAAAGGGAGGGAGGGAAGGAGGGAGGGAGAGAGGGAGTAAGAGAGAGGGAGGGAGGGAGAGAAGGAGGGAGAGACGGAGGGAGAGGAGGGAGGAGGAGGGAGAGAGGGAAGGAGAGAGGGAGGGAGGTGGGAGGGATGGAGAGGAGGGAGGGAGGGAGAGAAGGAGGGAGGGAAAGAGGGAAGGAGGGAGGGAGGGAAGGAGGGAGGGAGAGAGGAGGGAGGGAGGGAGAGAAGGAGGGAGGGAAAGAGGGAAGGAGGGAGGGAGGGAAGGAGGGAGGGAGAGAGGAGGGAGGGAGGGAGAGGAGGGATGGAGGGAGAGAAGGAGGGAGGGAGGGAGGGAAAGAGGGAAGGAGGGAGGGAGGGAAGGAGGGAGGGAGAGAGGAGGGAGGGAGGGAGGGAGAGAGGGGGGAGAGGAGGGAAGAGGGAGGGAAGAAGAGGAAGAGGGAGGGAGAGGGAAGGAGAGAAGGAGGGAGGGAGGGAGAGAGGAAGGGAAGGAGGGAGAGAGGGAAGGAGGGAGGGGGAGAGGGAGGGAGGGAAGGAGAGAGGGGGAGAGGAGGAAGGAGGGAGGGAGGGAGAGAGGAAGGGAGGGAGGAAGGGAAAGGGAGGGAGGGAGGGAGGGAGAGAGGGAGGGAGAGGAGGGAGGGAGAGAGGGGGTGAGAGACAGGGGAGAGGAGGGAGGGAGGGAGAGAAAGAGGGAGGGAGAGAGGGAGGGAGGGAGGGAAGGAGGGAGAGGACGGAGGAGGAAAACAGCAGGAGGAACGGTAGAGGCGCTAGAGGGTGAAAAAAGCGGACCGAGCAGGCCCAGCTCTGACGCGCACGCGCTCTGGGAGGGGTGAGAGAACAGTCCGGTACCCACGAAACAAGAACAGGCTGCTGTTCAACCAAAAGGACAATGAGGAGGGAAGGTGCCCTTAGAACTTAATATAGAAGCGCTGGAAGGTCAACGTGAGGACGGGAGCGTCGAAAGCACGCGTCTCTGGACGTAGGAGGCAGGTGCAGAGCCGGCACGTGGGGGAAAGACGGTCGGTCGTAGGGTAGGGGCAGCGGGGACCCGAGCAGGCCCGTCGCCAGGTTCAAGGACGCCGTCCCGAACCAGAGGAACACATTGCAAGTGGACCGTGGGGGGGGAATCCACGCTGAAGGACACGAGTCCCGTTCGAAAGGGCCCGAGAGGCGCTCAGCTCCATGGACGAGGCACCACCCCCCCCCTCCAGGCTCACCCTGGGGAAATTCCTGAGGCTCAAAGAGAAGCCAGCACCAGCTCGCAGCCAGGAAGGGCAGACATCACGCAAGGGAGCGAGTCAGAGCGCTCAGGAACTAGGAGGCAGTGCAGCGATGCCTCCAAAAAATCTGCGGGAAATTCTATTCAGCTAGAATCGTATGCGCGGCCGGACACCAGGCAGGAGGGTGGAATAAAGACAGTCAGTCGGCGGCTCCAAAAGGTGACTTCCGTGCCCCCTTTCTCAGAAAGCTCCCGGAGGATGAGTTTCACCGAAACGAGGAGGTAAATTAAAGAAAGAAAGTGCGAGGGTGCCTGGGTGGCTCCGTCTGTTAAGCGCTCGACGCCCCGACTTTGGCTCAGGTCATGGTCTCACAGTTCCCGCCTGGGGCTCTCTGCTGTCAGCGTGGAACCTGCTTTGGATCTTCTGTCCCCCTCTCTCTCTGCCCCTCCCCTGCTCACTCTCTCTCTCAAAAATAAAGAAATGTCAAAAAAAATTTTTTTCTGTAAAAAGGAAAGTGTGACTCAAGTGACAGGACAAGGAGAGGCTCCCCAGAAGAGGAGGGGAGAGCCCAGAAGGCCGTGGAACAAAGGCACCCAGGACACGGAGGGCAGCCCCATCCGGCACCAAAGGAAGTGGAAAGCGAACATGACCTAATATGTGTAGAAAATCCTATTGAGTTGGTTTGCATTTTTGTTGGGGGAGAACTTGTGGCTGGCAACCACTAACTCCTGGAAAAACAAAGAGCTGTCCGAGAAAGGAGTTGCAATCCTAGTAGTCTGTGTGGCTCAGCTGTGGGCAGTAGTCCCTGAAACCACAATGATGTGACGCCGAATATTGATTTCGGCAAAGGACTGTTGGCAGCTATAATGAGAAGCTGACAGAGGGAAGGCGTGTGGCGGGAATACGGAAAGGTGGTGACGCCGGACGTGGCGGATGAATGGCGCACCAGGCAGCCCTTTGTGCATAGAAGATGAGGGCAAGAACCTGGGTTCATAGTTGGTCTGCAGAATGAAACGGAAGGGAGTTCAAGGAACAGTCTTGACCTCCCATCTCCTTGGAACTTGGCCACCCTGTGAGGGTCTAGGGAGGGGCCAGGTCCCCCATTCTCTCTAAGAGAAAGCTGGGACTCTGGCGTCAAGTCCAGGGTAAGAGTCAAAACTCAGCCTCGGGCCTTTAAGTTTCCGAACAGGCCCTTCTTGCCCACCTGTCGGAATCGCCAATTCAGTAATTAATCCACTTAATTAATTCGGTTCAGTCACAAATTCATCACGCATTTACCGCGCAGGGTCGGAGATACAAATGCTCCTCGGAAAGCTCACAGAGGGGGGGCCTGGCTGGCTCAGTTGGTAGAGGCTGCGACTCTGGAACTCAGGGTCCTGAGTTCAAGACCCGCGTCGGGCCTAAAGCTTACTTCAAGCAAGCAAGCTCGCTTACACGTCAAGAGCCTTACACGTGTCCTGTTGTTTCATCCTTACGATCATTCCATAAGAGAGTGTCCTCCTCATTTATTCAGAGAAGGCAAGCCACTTGCCCAAGGTGGCCCAGCAGGGGCGGGACAGGAGCCGGGTGGACGCCCCGCCCCCCCCCAATGGGAGGGAGGGAAGGCTGTCTGCTCCAATCAAGTGCCTAGTGGGGGGCCCAGAGGCAGGGGCTGGGGGAGGAGCCAGGCCAAGCAGAGTCATGAAAAAACTTCCCGTTTTGTCGATCACAGCCAAAAAAGAGGCTCCCCTCTCCCCCCTTCCCAGTGTTCAATCTAATTACAGCTCCTCACAGCCCCAATCGATCTGGGCTCCAGTCAGAGCTGTTTACCAGGAGCAGCTTTTGTCCTGGTTTCCATCCCCCGCGGCCCCCCAGCCCAGCCTGGAAGCTCGGAGGTGTGAGCGCCAGTGGTGGGGGGGGGGGGAGGCAGCCCAGACGCGCCTCCCCCCATCAGCACACCCTCCCCGCCGCCACCTTCCCCTCCTCGGCATCCTGTCTGGTGTCCGGGATCACCCCACCAGCCCCAAAGGCCACCGCGGTCCTTGTGCGGCCCGGGCTCCCCGAGAGGAGGCCAGGCTGCGGGCATGAGCCCCTTTCCGGAAGCGAAAGCCCAGGCTTGGAGAGAAGGGCTGACCCGGAGGAGGGGCTGGGGACGGGGAGCCTCGAGGAGGAGCCCGGACGTCCCAGGAGCGCCAGCCTCCTGTGGCGATGCCACTGCTACGGCCACCTCTTCCGCGACGATCTCCACTGGGGGACAC